>NC_056435.1:8821637-9184137 GCF_018296145.1 Oncorhynchus tshawytscha
GAATGTGTGGATTCTCTGAATGTTGTGGACAGGCGTGGGCGGAGAAAAAGAGCTCACATCCCTCCAGGGCCTAGAGAGACACACCGCCCGCTGTTGTGATGACACATCTATTATTGTAACTGGCCATCTTGTAGCTTGTCAGCTAGAATACACTACCCACCAGCTTTGCTTACAACTTTGGCATAAAAACAAAAACTCACAAGCTAGCTGAAAGAATCCCTGGCTACCCCGAGAGAAGTGGAGTAGTGGCGCTTTCCGAGAGAGAATTCCCCGTCAGGAGCGTTTCACTGAACCTATTTGGAGGTGTGCACAGGGCACACTGACAGACGGAGACAGATCACTAAAGTCCCCACAACATTGACATCATGACACTCAGTGTTAGTGTGATAATCCAAGGACACTGACAGTAATAACACAGTGGCACCAGACATCACCCTAACCAAGTCTGCAGAATCAGACAGACACAGACACACACACATAGACATAGACATAGACACAGACACAGACACACAGATACACACACACACACACACACACACACACACACACACACACACACACACACACACATAGACATAGACATAGACACAGACACAGACACACAGATACACACACACACACACACACACACACACACACACACACACACACACACACACACACACACACACACACACACACACTGCTACCTCAGCAGATGGTAAGGACGCGACACTCCTGCTCTTTGGAGATGGGGGCTCCTCCATTCCCTCCTCCTCTTGCTCCTCCTCCCTCCCCTCCTCCTTCCCTCCTTCTCCATCTTCTTCGACCTCAACACAGCACCAGCAGCAATTCCGGACACACACAGCAGCCATGGCCCTGACCCTCCATCTCAAATCCTCCATCTTCCTCCTCTCTTACTTCCTAGAAACTTTCTCTCTCCCCCCTCTCTCTCTCTGTCTCTCTTTCCTGTTTTCAGTGAAGCTCATATGACTAGCATGAGTCTGGCTCCATTCGCACAGTCCCATGACCCCCTCCCTGTCCCAGTAGCAGACAAACAGAAACACCATGGACCTCGACCTAATTTGAACAAGAGTGTCCATTCAAGTCAGCACAAGCTGAGAGAAGAGACGACGAGTGTGTCCCGGTGTGCATGTGTGTTTGTGTGTGTAAAGAGAGGAAAGGGACAGAGAGGAACTCATAGAGGGAAATCTAATTTGAGGGTTATATACGAATTAACATTCTATTTCTGTTCCATTTAGGGGTTGGTGGAGGGGGAAGGGGTTCTGTCTCATTTCCTCTACACACCATTGGAGGCTTCTCCCCTATCTTCCTCTCTTGGATTTCATTCAATGGAATCCCAAATATGTGCACGGGGCATTCCGAATATAATACAGCGAGTGATTGATAGAATTCCTCAATTATCTCTCAACCGCCATCGCTCATTGCTCATCCACCCCTCCAGAAAGTCTCGACGTGCCGAAAACACAGTTTGAGGCCTAACACAAGCTAGCTCCAGACCCATTCCCAGCCTGTATGAGGGCGAGGTGTGAGGACTGAGGAGGATTGCGTGTGAGAGGAGAGACCAGTGGGTGAAAACAGTCGCCCACAGAGTCGCCATAACCTGACAATCTGAACCACGAGCAGCTTTTATTCTCTGTGGTTCACTTTCCCCATTTTCTTAAAACAGGTTTTTTTCTCCCTCAAAACATTTTCTTAACGGAATACAGTACATAACATTTCTGTGCAGGTTTTGGAGGACACAGGGCAGTTAGTACCACCACATAATGATGCTTTCTGGGAGTGCTGAGCGGTCCACGTAGGGCAGCAGCAAATGGGAATTAGCTCCATAAAGAGTATAATTACAGTTTTAGTAGCAGAGGACAGGACAGAGTAGAATGTCGAGCTCAGTGGGGAGGCAAGGCTATTTTTGTCTCGCTTTCTTTTCAGAGACGTATAATGTAGAATCTCACGGTGCTCTTTCCGCTATGGGGGGGGAGACAGGACTTAATGGCCCTTGAAATGAAATGCCTCTCCAACTTCAACGTGACAGTGGGAGAAACGCTGAGTGGTGGTGGTGGAGTGTGTGTGTGTGTGTGTGTCTACAGCATCTCTCTCTCTCCTCCCTCTCTCTCGCTCGCTCTCTCTCTCTTGCTCCCTCTGCTTCTCCCACTCTTCTCAACAGGGGGCAGTGTTGACTATTCTGTTAATCTCCTCTCTCCCCAGGAGGGACGGAGGACGCCAGAGAGAACCAGAGAGAAGGAACAACAAAGTATGTCTAACTGTCTCAAACTCTTATGATACATAGTCGAATCTGACCCTTAAAAATAGTATTTCGTAAGTGTTTCGGTCACAGAGAATAACATAGCGTATCTTACCTCCTCATATCCCAGCTGTCTTTGCTTCAGACCTGCCCGGAACAAAAGACAGAAAGCATGAACACTTGTTATTAAGAACACTTGCTCTTAACTTGGATAGAACACTTGCTCTTAACTTGGAGAGAACACTTGCTCTTAACTTGGATAGAACACTTGCTCTTAACTTGGATAGAACACTTGTTCTTAACTTGGATAGAACACTGGTTAGAACACTAGGGCAGAACACTTGGATAGAACACATGGTTAGAAAACTTGGATAGGACACATGGTTGGAACACTTGGATAGGACACATGGTTAGAAAACTTGGATAGGACACATGGTTAGAAAACTTGGATAGGACACATGGTTGGAAAACTTGGATAGGACACATGGTTGGAAAACTTGGATAGGACACATGGTTGGAAAACTTGGATAGGACACATGGTTAGAAAACTTGGATAGGACACATGGTTGGAAAACTTGGATAGGACACATGGTTGGAAAACTTGGATAGGACACATGGTTGGAAAACTTGGATAGGACACATGGTTGGAACACTTGGATAGGACACATGGTTGGAAAACTTGGATAGGACACATGGTTGGAACACTTGGATAGGACACATGGTTGGAAAACTTGGATAGGACACATGGTTGGAACACTTGTATAGAACATTTGGACCAAACCATAAACTTTAAGATCCTGTGTTACAAGGATGCTACAATGTCTACTGCTGTTATCGTGCTTTCTAATCCTGAATTCAGCTGAAGATAGAATTTAAGTCCACTGTGGTACAATTCTGTAGCTGGGAGATTCTAATGGAATGTGAAAAGTGGAGCAGAAATGTCAAATGAGAGAGGAGTGGAGCAGGGAAGGAAGGAGAGGATGAGGAGGGAGAGGATGAGTGACAGGAGAAAGAGATGAAAATGTGTGCGTGTGACATGTGAGTGATGATATAAGTTGGGGAGAGAGAGACAGATAGAGAGCCAGAGACACAGAGAGACAGAGAGACAGACAGAGACTTGGAGAGAGACAGACAGAGACACCTAGAGACTTGGAGAGGGACACAGAGTGAGACACAGAGAGAGAGACACAGAGAGAGACACAGAGACACAGAGAGACACCGAGAGAGACACGGAGTGACAGAGGGAGAGAGACACAGATAGACAGAGACACAGACAGACGAGGAGAGAGACAGAAAGAAAGACATACAATGACCGAGAGAGAACTTGGAGAATAGTCTGGATCGGTAGCTCTTTCTCATAAGTGACAGTCAAAGTTTGCAGGAACATGACTGCTTCTTATCTACTAAATGGGAAGGCTTCACTGTACCCATCCAGACAAGACATTGCCTTTAGGGCTGCTTGATTTCAATAACAATAGGCTTTACAGAAAGCATTATTCTCTGTATAGCAACACATATAGTATGTAAACAGAATAGAATACAGTAATATAAAACAATAATTGTTTGTCAATAATTGATCAAATCAATTTGATATGGGAAATTATTGAGGGTATACATGTATGTTGTTGTTGTTCATATAAAAGCCACATCTATAAAATGGACACATTGGATGATTAAACCCATACAAATATGTTCCAGTCTAAATATATTTGTCTTGGAAGAATACAGTACAGCTGGCACATTGCCTTATCCAACTAACTAAAATTCCTCTTGGCTCAGCATGTGCAGCCATTGACAAAGTCAAGTTATAATTAGATCAGGTAGAAACTAGGAATTGCAACCAGGAAATGGAGGTCATGATCTGAGCAGTATAGTAGAGGACATCGTGGAGTATGGATGTTCTGGTATGACTGACTGAAGGGCATTTGACTGAGGTGAGGTAAAGTAGGCACCATAGAAATAGAATTCCTAGAACGGAGGCCTCCCGAGTGGTGCAGCGGTCTAAGGTACTGCATCGCAGTGCTTGAGGCGTCACTACAGATCCGGCTTCGATGCCAGGCTGTGTCACAGCCGGCCGTGACCGGGAGACCCATAAGGCGGCACACAATTGACCCAGCGCCGTCCGGGTAATGGGAGGGTTTGGCTGGCCGAGATGGCCTTGTCCCATCGTGCTCTAGCGACTCCTTGTGGCGGGCTGGGTGCCTGCAAGCTGATTTCGGTCACCAGTTCGGTGTTTACTCCGACACATTGGTGTGGCTGGCTTCTGGGTTAAGCGAGCAGTGTGTCGAGAAGCAGTGTGGCTTGGCACAGTCGTGTTTCAGAAGACGCATGGGTCTCGACCTTCGCCTCACCCGAGTCTGTAGTTGCAGCGATGGGACAAGACTGTAACAACCAATTGGATATCATGAAATTGGGGAGAAAAAGGGGTAAAAAAAAAGTTTTTTTTTTATGAATCCCAAGAACGGGTATCCCCATTCAAGTCAATGATGCCATGGTCTGAGGTTCTATGTCTGTTCTAGGGATTCTATTTCTATGGCATAGGTCTTTTTCTATGTTAGTGACCCATGGAGAGGTTGTGTGTGGAGTGGTATGTCTAACCCTGTCACCACTTCAAGGTTAGGATATTATATTATTGCTACTAGCTCTGCCTTGGTACAGCACGTCACTGCAGTCAGGGTTATTTTTGGAGGAGAGATGGAGGCACAGAGAGACAGACACTCATGCGCCATCACACCCCGAGCCGAGCCCACCATTCACCACCTACCCTCCTCCCTTCATTCCTATTCCTCCATCTCACCCTCATACAGACCCGTACATACATAGCCCTCATCAGTATTCCTGAGGCAGATCAGAGCAGAGTAGAGTGGGACCTAACTATTGGAGGTGGACAGTTGTCACAGGCAGGCAGACAGGCAGGCAGGCAGCCTCCAGGCAGCTGGTTAAACCACTACCCACTGGGAGCAGCCTGGGGGGGCCTCAGGGCCAGGCAGGCATATGTGCACCGGGCGGAGCCGCTGTAGACCTCCAGCCAGGTCTACCAGACAGTCACATACAGATAGACATCACACAGATAGACACCATACAGGTACAGCTTGAGGGGTTCAAAAAAGGTGCAATGTTGTCTATTGTCCAACTCACTCAGGGGGGAGTGGGGGTATTGATGAGGGGATGGGATGTGTCAGAGAGAGAGAGCGAAGCGGAAAAAGCACACATAAACACAGATTGGATTCTTCAAGAACCCACTCCTCAATGAATTGAGGTTGAGGCATTTTTGGGGGGAGTCGATGTGTCATTGATGCTCTTATACTATTTCCTCTGAGCTCTATTGGAATTGGAATGCCCTGTGGCGTGTCCCTCTCGTAGCCAGTCTTATAGGTTAGCCTACACTGGAGCTTTGCCCATGGCACTTTCCTCTATAATCTTACCTCTGGCATACTATCATTGTGTGTTGTGTGGGATGCATGGAAAATGGTACAAGTAAGTAATGATTCAAGACATGAGTAAACATGTGATCACGTGTAGAAGCAGTGTACTAGCAGCCTAGTGTACAAACACACTATCAGCCTCTCTGAATGAGTTAGTCGCTCGTTTGGACATCCAGTGAGATATGCTCCCAGGCCAAGCAGCTGAGCAGTACATCCTCCTGATACCAGATCTCTCTCTCTGACAGAAATGTGCAAAGCACATCCGAGTCTCTTCAGATTAGAGAAAAAACAACTTCCTTGTTCAAACTGACAGAGCAAGAGAGAGTAGGAACATCGGCTGTCCTGTCTGTGTACAATAACAAAATGACTTAGCACAGTTGCAATTCAAACCACACACAACCAATGTGGCGAAAAAAAACTGGTTGGAGGACGTGCCATTGAATTGGCAGTGACCCCTTACAGATTTGCCCTGAGTTTTTTTAGAGGACTACAGAGCACTTACTTTATTTTCTTTACACTGCAGCTGTGAGAATGATTAATTATTCATCTCTGTCTACAGAACCACCAGCATCCTGCTTTCCCAGCACTATATCTACCCTGACTGTATAGCAGCACTATAGCTACCCTGACTGTATAACAGCACTATATCTACCCTGAGTGTATAACAGCACTATATCTACCCTGACTGTATAGCAGCACTATAGCTACCCTGACTGTATAACAGCACTATATCTACCCTGAGTGTATAACAGCACTATAGCTACCCTGACTGTATAACAGCACTATATCTACCCTGACTGTATAGCAGCACTATAGCTACCCTGACTGTATAACAGCACTATATCTACCCTGAGTGTATAACAGCACTATAACTACCCTGACTGTATAACAGCACTATAACTACCCTGAGTGTATAACAGCACTATATCTACCCTGACTGTATAACAGCACTATATCTACCCTGAGTGTATAACAGCACTATAACTACCCTGAGTGTATAACAGCACTATAACTACCCTGAGTGTATAACAGCACTATAACTACCCTGAGTGTATAACAGCACTATAACTACCCTGAGTGTATAACAGCACTATATCTACCCTGAGTGTATAACAGCACTATATCTACCCTGAGTGTATAACAGCACTATATCTACCCTGAGTGTATAACAGCACTATAACTACCCTGAGTGTATAACAGCACTATATCTACCCTGAGTGTATAACAGCACTATATCTACCCTGAGTGTATAACAGCACTATATCTACCCTGAGTGTATAACAGCACTATAACTACCCTGAGTGTATAACAGCACTATATCTACCCTGAGTGTATAACAGCACTATAACTACCCTGAGTGTATAACAGCACTATAACTACCCTGAGTGTATAACAGCACTATATCTACCCTGAGTGTATAACAGCACTATAACTACCCTGAGTGTATAACAGCACTATATCTACCCTGAGTGTATAACAGCACTATAGCTACCCTGACTGTATAACAGCACTATATCTACCCTGAGTGTATAACAGCACTATATCTACCCTGACTGTATAGCAGCACTATAGCTACCCTGACTGTATAACAGCACTATAGCTACCCTGAGTGTATAACAGCACTATAGCTACCCTGAGTGTATAACAGCACTATAGCTACCCTGACTGTATAACAGCACTATATCTACCCTGAGTGTATAACAGCACTATAGCTACCCTGACTGTATAACAGCACTATAACTACCCTGACTGTATAGCAGCACTATAGCTACCCTGACTGTATAACAGCACTATATCTACCCTGAGTGTATAACAGCACTATAGCTACCCTGACTGTATAACAGCACTATATCTACCCTGACTGTATAACAGCACTATATCTACCCTGAGTGTATAACAGCACTATAGCTACCCTGAGTGTATAACAGCACTATAGCTACCCTGACTGTATAACAGCACTATATCTACCCTGAGTGTATAACAGCACTATAGCTACCCTGAGTGTATAACAGCACTATATCTACCCTGAGTGTATAACAGCACTATAACTACCCTGAGTGTATAACAGCACTATATCTACCCTGAGTGTATAACAGCACTATAGCTACCCTGACTGTATAACAGCACTATATCTACCCTGAGTGTATAACAGCACTATATCTACCCTGACTGTATAGCAGCACTATAGCTACCCTGACTGTATAACAGCACTATAGCTACCCTGAGTGTATAACAGCACTATAGCTACCCTGAGTGTATAACAGCACTATAGCTACCCTGACTGTATAACAGCACTATATCTACCCTGAGTGTATAACAGCACTATAGCTACCCTGACTGTATAACAGCACTATAACTACCCTGACTGTATAGCAGCACTATAGCTACCCTGACTGTATAACAGCACTATATCTACCCTGAGTGTATAACAGCACTATAGCTACCCTGACTGTATAACAGCACTATATCTACCCTGACTGTATAACAGCACTATAGCTACCCTGACTGTATAACAGCACTATAACTACCCTGACTGTATAGCAGCACTATATCTACCCTGAGTGTATAACAGCACTATATCTACCCTGAGTGTATAACAGCACTATATCTACCCTGAGTGTATAACAGCACTATAACTACCCTGAGTGTATAACAGCACTATATCTACCCTGAGTGTATAACAGCACTATAACTACCCTGAGTGTATAACAGCACTATATCTACCCTGAGTGTATAACAGCACTATAACTACCCTGAGTGTATAACAGCACTATATCTACCCTGAGTGTATAACAGCACTATATCTACCCTGAGTGTATAACAGCACTATATCTACCCTGAGTGTATAGCAGCACTATATCTACCCTGAGTGTATAACAGCACTACATCTACCCTGAGTGTATAACAGCACTATATCTACCCTGAGTGTATAACAGCACTATATCTACCCTGAGTGTATAACAGCACTATAACTACCCTGAGTGTATAACATCACTATATCTACCCTGAGTGTATAACAGCACTATATCTACCCTGAGTGTATAACAGCACTATAACTACCCTGAGTGTATAACAGCACTATATCTACCCTGAGTGTATAACAGCACTATAACTACCCTGAGTGTATAACAGCACTATATCTACCCTGAGTGTATAACATCACTATATCTACCCTGAGTGTATAACAGCACTATATCTACCCTAAGTGTACAACAGCACTATAACTACCCTGACTGTATAACAGCACTATATCTACCCTGACTGTATAACAGCACTATAGCTACCCTGACTGTATAACAGCACTATAACTACCCTGACTGTATAGCAGCACTATAGCTACCCTGACTGTATAACAGCACTATATCTACCCTGAGTGTATAACAGCACTATAGCTACCCTGACTGTATAACAGCACTATAACTACCCTGAGTGTATAACAGCACTATATCTACCCTGACTGTATAACAGCACTATATCTACCCTGACTGTATAACAGCACTATAACTACCCTGAGTGTATAACAGCACTATAACTACCCTGAGTGTATAACAGCACTATAACTACCCTGAGTGTATAACAGCACTATAACTACCCTGAGTGTATAACAGCACTATATCTACCCTGAGTGTATAACAGCACTATATCTACCCTGAGTGTATAACAGCACTATATCTACCCTGAGTGTATAACAGCACTATAACTACCCTGAGTGTATAACAGCACTATATCTACCCTGAGTGTATAACAGCACTATAACTACCCTGAGTGTATAACAGCACTATAACTACCCTGAGTGTATAACAGCACTATATCTACCCTGAGTGTATAACAGCACTATAACTACCCTGAGTGTATAACAGCACTATAACTACCCTGAGTGTATAACAGCACTATATCTACCCTGAGTGTATAACAGCACTATATCTACCCTGAGTGTATAACAGCACTATAACTACCCTGAGTGTATAACAGCACTATATCTACCCTGAGTGTATAACAGCACTATATCTACCCTGAGTGTATAACAGCACTATATCTACCCTGAGTGTATAACAGCACTATAACTACCCTGAGTGTATAACAGCACTATATCTACCCTGAGTGTATAACAGCACTATAACTACCCTGAGTGTATAACAGCACTATATCTACCCTGAGTGTATAACAGCACTATAACTACCCTGAGTGTATAACAGCACTATATCTACCCTGAGTGTATAACAGCACTATATCTACCCTGAGTGTATAACAGCACTATATCTACCCTGAGTGTATAGCAGCACTATATCTACCCTGAGTGTATAACAGCACTATATCTACCCTGAGTGTATAACAGCACTATATCTACCCTGAGTGTATAACAGCACTATATCTACCCTGAGTGTATAACAGCACTATAACTACCCTGAGTGTATAACAGCACTATATCTACCCTGAGTGTATAACAGCACTATATCTACCCTGAGTGTATAACAGCACTATAACTACCCTGAGTGTATAACAGCACTATATCTACCCTGAGTGTATAACAGCACTATAACTACCCTGAGTGTATAACAGCACTATATCTACCCTGAGTGTATAACATCACTATATCTACCCTGAGTGTATAACAGCACTATATCTACCCTAAGTGTACAACAGCACTATATCTACCCTAAGTGTATAACAGCACTATAACTACCCTGAGTGTATAACAGCACTATATCTACCCTGAGTGTATAACAGCACTATATCTACCCTGAGTGTATAACAGCACTATATCTACCCTGAGTGTATAACAGCACTATATCTACCCTGAGTGTATAACAGCACTATAACTACCCAGTACACATCCCCCTGACAACCTACCTCCCCTAGGAACTGGAACCACCTGCACCTTGATGCCTTAGCTGTCTACCTTCCCTCCCCCTGACAACCTGCACCTTGATGCCTTAGCTGTCTACCTTCCCTCCCCCTGACAACCTGCACCTTGATGCCTTAGCTGTCTACCTTCCCTCCCCCTGACAACCTGCACCTTGATGCCTTAGCTGTCTACCTTCCCTCCCCCTGACAACCTGCACCCACCCTGGGGGAGATGTGGGTTACCATCTCACTCCTCTCCCATCTTCTCTTCCACTCAGCGAGAAAAACATCTGCTTCTTACCTCCTCCTTCACCTCTCTCCTCACCCCTTTCCTCTCCCACTTAGCGAGCAAAACACCCCTCTGCTCCCACTGGGGCTGCCTCTCCTCCTCTCGTCTCCTCAGCCCCTCCGCTCATCAGCATTTTTATGCTTTATTCAATAAGCCGTGGGCTTCCTAGCTGCATCTGCAGATCAGCAATATAACTTGCCAGTCCATGCCAAGCTACTGACGCTTGTAACAGTCCAGTCCCTAGGGGTGCCCTCATCCCTGGAACACGGCAACATACCATACTACAACATCTGACCCTGTTCACGAGCTGCTGCCTGTCATTACCTGTAGAGTGTGTAAGGATAGTTGTCATGCCAACAAGTTAGGTATTGTGTTCCCTAGGTAACATGCAGTACATTCCCCATGCAGTGTATCCTGGAATCTGGCATAGTACAAAGATGGAACACAATAAGCATAGCAGGTTAATACGAATGAGAACTCCGTAAATACTGTTTGTGGGTATGAGAAAGCTTGAGCAAGCACTGTTCGATCCCCTAACCCGACTGGAGTCAGTGTGGTACTGTTTCTAGGAAGGGTAGGTTCGGCTGATACTCACCCAGGCGATGGAAAGCCTCCGTGGCTGCATGTCGTAGGTTCTGCATCCCAGCGTTGGTTCCTGCCTGGTGGTGCTGTGGAACCGCTATAGAACCTCACTTACACCCCGGGCATCCTTAGAACTGGACCCAGCTAGAGCAGCACTCTCACTTCAGTCACAGCCCCTCCTTGTCTTCAGCAACCTAGGATGTAAACAGCTTTAGCAGCACATACAGGATTTTCCTATTTTTTCTTATTCCTCCTTCTGCCTGAAGGTGCTCTTGCCTCCTCTATTACTCTCTCTGTTTTGCTCTCTCCCTCTCATGATATTGCACTGTATCCTCCCTCTCTCTCCCTCCTTTCTCCCTGTCTCCCCCTGCTGCCAGTTATTCTGCTGCCTGTGAGACAACATTCAATAGCCAATCAGTGGCGTCAGATAGGAGACTCTGCCCAGTGGAGGAGAGAGCCGGGGCTGCCCGTGTGTTTTGAAAGGTTGGAGCTTGAGTATTGTGTTCAGGGAGTCACTAATGTGTGTGTGTACTGTGGGCTCCTGGGGGCAGAAGTGAGCCACGCTTTTGACAATCTTCATTCCAATAACTCAAGCATAGATTGGTTAAAAAACAACATCTAATTTGGTACACAGAAACTAGAGGCCATGGGTAACTTGGTCAAAAAGAATGGCACCAATTGGTCAGTAGTCTCACTTACACCCTCCTATTCACCGACCTGTTTGACCTAGAGGCTTGAAATGTAGGTGTCTTTCCTCGTGCTGAACAAATTTGCGTCAAGGACCCATAAGGTCCATCAGGATAGATTTTTCTCCATCTTGGACATTTTGGAAAACCTGAAAAACAAATTCCCATGACCCATAAGTCCACAGAACACCAAGTTTGGTATGTAGGCCCCGTGGTGCATCACTAAAACACTTAACTTAGTTTGAGAAACACTTGGTTGGTTAAGAGATGGCTGAGTTATTGATCAAATCAGGAAATCAGATTTTACATGTCCAATTAATATAAATATTTTGTTAATCCACTTCACAATGGCCTATCAACTTGAAACATTGTAGGGTCGTCGCAGACATTACCACGATGAAGCATGTTAAGATTTGATTATGTAATGATAATGATTAGAATAATCATAAAACATCTTCTCATGAACTAAAAGTCAGATTCACTCCCACATTTTTTGGGGGGACTCATCACAACAGTCCCAAAAGAGTATGAGAAAATAACATTGACGCATTCAAAGATGGCCACACTATAGTAGATGCATATTAGCATCTATGCTAAAATATGCCAAAAATATACACTACCGTTCAAAGGTTTGGGGTCACCTAGAAATGTCCTTGTTTTTGAAAGAAAAGCAAAAATTTTTGTCCATTAAAATAACATCAAATTGATTAAAAATACAGTGTAGACATTGTTAATATTGTAAATGACAATTGTACCTGGAAACGGCAGACTATTTATGGAATATCTACATAGGCGTTCAGAGGCCCATTATCAGCAACCATCACTCCTGTGTTTCAATGGCACATTGTGTTAGCTAATCCAAGTTTATCATTTTAAGAGGCTAATTGATCATTAGAAAACCCTTTTGCAATTATGTTAGCACAGCTGAAAACTGTTGTCCTGATTAAAGAAGCAATAAAACGGGCCTTCTCTAGGCTAGTTGAGTATCTGGAGCATCAGCATTTGTGGGTTTGATTACAGGCTCAAAACGTCCAGAAACAAAGAACTTTCTTCTGAAACTTGTCAGTCTATTTTTGTTCTGAGAAACGAAGGCTATTCTATGCAAGAAATTGCCAAGAAACTGAAGATCTCATACAATGCTGTGTACTACTCCCTTCACAGAACAGCGCAAACTGTCTCTAACCAGAATAGAAAGAGGAGTGGGAGTCCCCGGTGCACAACTGAGCAAGAGGACAAGTACATTAGTGTATAGTTTGAGAAACAGACGCCTTACAAGTCCTCATCTGGCAGCTTCATTAAATAGTACCCCCAAAACACCAGTCTCAACGTCAACAGTGAAGAGGTGACTCCGGGATGCTGGCCTTCTAGGCAGAGTTCCTCTGTCCAGTGTTTGTGTTCTTTTGCCCATCTTAATTTTTTATTTTTTTGGCCAGTCTGAGATATGGCTTTTTCTTTGCAACTCTGCCTAGAAGGCCAGCATCCCTGGAGTCGCCTCTGCGCTGTTTGTTTTTTTAAATTTCACCTTTATTTAACCAGGTAGGCTAGTTGAGAACAAGTTCTCATTTGCAACTGCGACCTGGCCAAGATAAAGCAAAGCAGTGTGACACATACAACACAGAGTTACACATGGAGTAAACAATAAAAAAAGCCAATAACACAATAAACAAGTCAATGACACAGTAGAAAAAAGAAAGTCTATATACAGTGTGTGCAAAAGGCATCAGCAGGTAGACAATACATAGGCCATAGGAGCGAATAATTACAATTGATCAAATTAACACTGAAGTGATAAATAAGCTGATGATGATGATGTGCAAGTAGAGATACTGGTGTGCAAAAGAGCAGTTGACGTTGTGACTGGTGTTTTGCGGGTACTATTTATTGCAGATAAACAGGAAATTACTAAGTGGCCCCAAACTTTTGAACGGTAGTGTATATATTTTTAAACCTGTGAAAAACGTATTCTCATTAACCATAGGACCAAATGACAAATCAAATGAGTTACTGACAAATCCAAAATCAGATTTTACGTGTCCATTTCAACCACTGTAAATCTATTCCACAGTGGCCTATAGACTTGAAACGTGTCACCACTATAATGGACGTCCCTAAGATGAACCATACTGAATTTGGTGTTGATATCTGAAAAAACAAGGAAACTACGAACAACATTCTTTGCATATACAACGCTAACGCTCAAAATCATCTGCAACCATCTTCTCCTCATGAACCACACAGTGGCAAGAAAAAGTATGTGAACCCTTTGGAATGACCTGGATTTATGAATACATTTGACATACACTTTGATCTGATCTTCATCTTAGTCACAACAATAGACAAACTCAGTGTGCTTAAACTAAAAGCCCGCAAATGATTGTATTTTTCTTGTCTATATTGAATACATCATTTAAACATTCACAGTGTAGATTGGAAAAAGTATGTGAACCCCTAGGCTAATCAACTAATCTGGAGTCGAATCAATGAGATCAGATTGGAGATTTTGGTTAGAGCTTCCCTGCCATGTAAAAAACACTCATAAAATTAGAGTTTGCTATTCACAAGAAGCATTGCTTGATGTGAACCATGCCTCGAACAAAATAGATCTCAGAAGACCTAAGATGAAGAATTGTTGCCTTGCATAATGCTGGAAAGGGTTACAAAAGTATCTCTAAAAGTCAGTCCACGGTAAGACAAATTGGCTATAAATGGAAAAATTTCAGCACTGTTGCTACTTTCCCTAGGAGTGGCCTTCCTGCAAAGATGACTGCAAGAGCACAACGCAGAATGCTCAATGAGGTTAAGAAGAATCCTAGTGTCAGCTAAAGACTTACAGAAATCTCTGGAAGATGCCAACATCTCTGTTGACGAGTCTACAATACGTAAAACACTAAACAAGAATGGTGTTCATGGGAGGACACCATGGAAGAAGCCACTG
This sequence comes from Oncorhynchus tshawytscha, assembly GCF_018296145.1. Taxonomy (NCBI): domain Eukaryota; kingdom Metazoa; phylum Chordata; class Actinopteri; order Salmoniformes; family Salmonidae; genus Oncorhynchus; species Oncorhynchus tshawytscha. The sequence continues at coordinate 8,836,642 of NC_056435.1, forward strand.
CTGTCAAAAAAAAACATTACTGCACGTCTGAAGTTCACAAAAGACCACCTGGATGTTCCGCAGTGCTACTGGCAAAATATTCTGTGGACATACAACACTATGTGTGGAGAAAAACGGCACAGCACAGCACACCAACATCAAAACCTCAGCCCAACTGTAAAGTATGGTGGAGGGAGCATCATGGTTTGGGGCTGCTTTGCTGCCTCAGGGGCTGGACAGCTTGCTATCGTCGACGGAGAAATGATTTCCCAAGTTTATCAAGACATTTTGCAGGAGAATGTAAGGCTATCTGTCCGCTAAGTGATGCAACAGGACAACAACCCAAAAGACAGAATGTATCAACAACAGAATGGCTTGAACAGAATAAAATGTGTCTTCTGGAGTGGCCCAGTCAGTCCTGACCTCAACCCGATTGAGATGCTGTGGCATGACCTCAAGAGAGCAATTCACACCCGACATCCCAAGAATATTGTGGAACCGAAACAGTTTAGTAAAGATGAATGGTCCAAAATTCTTCCTAACCGTTGTGCAGGTCTGATCCGCAACTACAGAAACATTTGGTTGAGGTTATTGCTGCCAAAGGAAGGTCAACCTGTTATTAAATCCAAGGGTTCACATGCTTTTTCCAACCATCACTGTGTGTTCAATAAAGACATTAAAATGTATAATTGTTTGTGTGTTAGAAGTTTAAGCAGACTGTGTTTGTCTATTGTCGTGACTTAGATGAAGATCAGATCAAATTAGGACCAATTTATGCAGAAATACAGGTCATTCTAAATGGTTCACATACCTTTCCTTCCCACTGTATGTTAGTCACTTCAGATTTTGTATTTAGACTCATTACATCAGTCTTTAATGGTTTTTGCATTCAAATATAGCTGCACTGTACCTATAGATGCAAGTTAGTACATATTCTAAAGCTAAAAATACTTCTCACTGTTTTCACTGATGGCACATAAAGAAAGATAGTCCCTACAGGATAGAGTGCCTGCTTTTTAATCCAACTGATATTGTTCTTTCTCATCTTGTGGACCCTGATCATTGCTGCTTGCAGCTATATTTTTTCCAAAATGTACAAATTGTCAACTTTCCCGACAATGATTTATCACCTACCTGCACCTTGTACCTGCACCTGTTTTTCACCTTGACATTGAGCAAGGACACACGTTCATCAAATAGAAAACCACAGTGTAAAACAGCAGAATTCCATATCTGGTGAATTTCAAAATAGATATCGAACAAAGCTAAGCTCCTTGACAGAATCGATGTTGTAAAAAAAAAAGAAGAAATATAAAAAAGGCAAGGAAATACGCACGCTTTGAGTCCTCTCGGGTTCCGTTCAACTTGTGGTCACAACGTCAAAGCGAAAAAAAAGGTTAGCGATTAGCTAGTCAGCTAATCCCTCGCATAACTCAGTCGCTGCACATTTCACAGGTTTATGAAGAAATGGACATGGTCAGAGGACCGGTAAGTGAAAGACAATTGTATCTGAGATTGTACATAATATATGGTTAGTAGCTACAGTACAAGGAGCAAGTGGAAGGACACATGTCAGCCCCGAGTTGCTAGCTAACGGTAGTTACACGGAGACTATAACAAAGTAAGTTACTGAGACTGTCAAAGGCTTTGGTAGGCACCTAGTAATTATGGTATGAATTAATCATTCTAGCCAGTTACGTAGTTTCAAGCAAACTAATGAACTAATTAGTTAATGGACTGAAAATAGGATTTCGTCAAATAAAAGAGTTAATAGTATTTAGCTATTCAAAATCAATGGGGGGGTGGTGTGTCAGTGTTAGCTAGTTACGTCACTCCCACATGATTGACAGCTAGCCGTGTGTGTGTGTGTGTGTGTGTGTGTGTGTGTGTGTGTGTGTGTGTGTGTGTGTGTGTGTGTGTGTGTGTGTGTGTGTGTGTGTGTGTGTGTGTGTGTGTGTGTGTGTGTGTGTGTGTGTGTGTGTGTGTGTGTGTGTGTGTGTGTGTGTGTGTGTGTGTGTGTGTCAACAACACACTCTCGCGTACTGTCACTCGTGCTGGATATTTTGAAGCCACCTAGCTACCAGTAAGGGCTGTATGCAATTCAGTGAGGCAGTGTTACCATTAGCTACTCATTTTTGTAAGTTGTCTTGTGTCCAATGTTGTTTGCCATATTCAATACAGGGCTGAATTTAGAAACGGATTTGGAGTTTTTCAAGTTGAATTTCACCAGTCTATATGCATCAGCATTGCCATGGACAAATCTCAGTGATGGAGTCCCAGAGGAAAAGGTATGTAGCCCCGAGGTAGGGTGTTGTCAATAAATGTTATGTGATCATCATATGACAATTCAGAATATTCTTCATGTAAGTCTATGCCCTCACAAAGCTCTTGTTGTTTCTCTAGCTAGCAACTGTATCTTCTGTTCCAGGGCATGTTTAATCGGGGTAGTTCAAAAACAATGTCTCCTCTATCTGTGTGGTTGTTCAGAATCCTTGAGACATGACTTGTCAATGTGTCTGTCTGTCTGTCTACTTCTGTATGTATTCTCCAGCTCTGGTGAGGACAGTTCAGGGGAGCGAGGTTTGCTCCACACCTGGAAGGGCTACTCCTGTAGTGTCACCCCAGAGAGAGTGCTCCTGTCCAGGCCTGTGCTGCAGGCTGCCCTGGGAACACGCCATGGGGTTCTACTGGTGGAGGGTGAGAGTCAATGGACAGTCTTTGATATATAAAGACATTTATTATTAGCCTGCTTGATCTATAATTAAAACAATTTATTTTGTTTGGGGTTTGTATACTGATTACTGATCTACACATACTACTGCTAATCATTTCTAATAAATCCTCTTGTCTAATGACTTGAATGTTGTGATGTATTTAGGCGGGCAGGTGTACAGCTTTGGTGAGTTCCCATGGAAACAGAGCCAGGTCTCAGAGGTGGGCCCCCTGAAGCCCGTCTTAGAGAGCTCTCTCAGCGGCCAGCGCGTTGTCGCCGTGGCAGCGGGCAGCTTCCACAGCGGGGCGGTTACCGAGGACGGCGGGGTCCACATGTGGGGGGAGAACTCCTTCGGCCAGTGTGGCCTGTCCAGCCTCACTGTAGTCTCCAACCCTACTCCAGTGGCTGTCCTGGACCCCGACACCAGCCCCCCTCATACCATCCGGGTCCTGGAGCTGGCCTGCGGGGAGCAGCACTCCCTTGCTCTCTCTGCCCAGCACGAGGTGTGGGCCTGGGGCAGCGGCTGCCAGCTGGGCCTGGTCACCACCATCTTCCCTGTATGGAAGCCCCAGAAGGTGGAGCACCTGGCGGGCAGACACGTCCTTCAGGTGGCCTGTGGGGCCTTCCACAGCCTTGCCTTGGTGCGTTGCCTACCACCTCAGGAGGCCCGGCGGCCCCTGCCAGACAAGTGTGGCCAGTGCAACCAGCTGCTCTACACCATGACGGACAAGGAGGACCACGTCATTATCTCAGATAGTCATTACTGCCCCCTAGGGGTGGAGTTGCTGGATGACGGAGAGGCCAGGATGGAGCCTGGAAGGTCCCCTCCGCTCAGGCTCCAGAGCTCCCCTTCAGAGCCCCTCTCCTCTCATACCTCGGCCTCAGCGCCTAATCTCCATCCCTCCATAACAGACCATACAGACTATGAGAGGAGGAGGACAGTGGCACAGAATGGGGAAGTCTTAACCACTACAGACTCTGACATCTCTGCTGCTGGGACAGACTCAGATCGAACTGTTGGAGGTATGGGGGGTGCAGGGTCTCAGAACTCCCCCTACCCTGATGATCAGGCAGTGAAAGAATATCTCAAGAAACTGTCTGACACCTCATTGGCTGAGGAGACTGCCAAGATGACCAAAGCAGGAGCAAGTTTTCAGGTTAGTACTGATGATTTGATGCTTTAAGCCTAAAGCTACCCATTTTTTGCACACTTGGTGGGTGACATGCTGACTTTTTGGGAGTTTGAGGTGTTTGAAAAGTGACAATGAGCTGTCACGTTGTGTTTCCTGGGTCGTGTTCATTAAGGCACGCAAAGGTAAAACATTTTTGCTAAGGAAAACTAAAATGTGCTTTTCTTATAGGTCCAGGAAGTCTTACTGTTTCTGTCAGTTTTCTTTTGTGTGGTGCCTAATGCACCCTGTGTTTGTTTCAGCCCCCAGCAGATAGCCTTGACCTCCTGACCTCTGACCTCCTCCCTGGGGTCATGCCAGTGACCACCAGCTCTGCCCTCAACAGCCTGGTCTCATCCTGTGCCTCCGCCGTGGCTGAGAGAGTGGTCTCCACCTGCGAGGCTCTGTCCCTGAAGAAGAGGATTAACTGCTACTATCCTGGGGTTGGGGGTGTAGCAGGAGCACCCGGTGGGGTGCCAGGAGGGTTTCCAGGGGGCCCCGCGGAGGAGCGGGTGCGTCTGGAGGAGTCCATGCAGGGGAAGAAGAGCTGCAGCACGGGGGATATCCGTGAGGAGGAGGCCGAGGGCCTGAGTCGACGTCTCTCTCTGCCTGGACTCCTCTCTCAGGGTAGATACGCTGTTCGCCTCTTATCCTCCACCTCTGCTCATCGCCTCTTATCCTTCTTATCTTCCTCCTATACTCTGATGTGTAAGTATGCGTGTGTGTCCCCGCTCATCCGGCCTGCGAACATATCGAACGTCCATCTGAACTACAGTACTATACAGTATGTTTTGGAATGCTGTGACGGCTGACCATTTTGTTTCAGTGTGGTGTTTCATGTGTGTGTGGACTACAGTCAGTGAACGGTGGTTTTTCTTCCGCGATTAAAGCTCTCAGTCATAGAGGAATATGAGGCCATATTAATGTGAGGACTTAACCAGAAGGGTTGCAGGAAGGAGAGGGTGAGCGAATGAATAAGACGGAGAAGAAAGGAGCAAGAGTCCGTGAGATAGTGAGGGAAGGAGAGGGAGAGAACTGAGGAAGTGAGAGTGTGAAGAAGACATATCTGTGTGTAAGGGAGAGAGGGTGAGGAAGATGGAGAGGGCAAGATGGCCATGATAATCTCTTGAGAAACCCAGTCAGAGTGGTAGTGCCTGCAGTATCGGAGGAATCTTCTATTGTCATGTTGGTAGGGTGACAGCTGAACGGTAGGATTTGTCCCTAGCTAGCCGAGGGTGTCTTAAGGGGATTTGGGATATGCAAAAAACACATTTGACACATGCGTATAATATACACTTATATATGTCCTGTGAAATGGGACAAATAAAAATAAATGATTAGCTTCCTGCTGCAGCCAGGGAGGGGACAGACAGCTCACCGCTCCCCTCTCTTGGTGGCTCTCCTCTGGGCTGACAGATGGCTCTCTGTGGGGGACAGATGGCTCTCAGTGGGGGACAGGATGTCACAGTGGAAACCACCAACCCACGCCTCATCAGTGATGCCCTGGTCTGTCTGTCCTCATTAACACTCCCTGCCATATGCTTACTGTGGTACGGGACCTGGCTCCGGCTGGGCACAATGACTCATCATCAGGAGGATGCTGTGAGGCCTGTGTTTCTGGGTTATTGCAGAAGTGTTTTGTTTTTCACGAGTAGATGAAGATCACTCCGTGACTAAACCAGTCATCCTGAGCATGTCTTTACAGTTGTTTACACTCACCTGTGGAACAGAGAGGACTTCATCCGTAACATTAGCTGCAGTTGACTGCCGTAACTGAACATGGCTTGAGAGGAAGCATAGAAAATGTTCTATTTAAGAAACATATCGGTCTGTCTCCATCTGCAGTGTCCCCCAGGTTGCTGCGGAGGGCCAGCCGGCCCAGGGTGCGAGCGGTGCCCCTCACCCCTGTGGGAGGGCTCCCAGAGGCGGGGGAGCTGCTCCCCTCCCTGCAGACCGAGGTGTGGAGCTGGGGGCGTGGTGAGGAGGGCCAGCTAGGCCACGGGGACAACCTCCCCAGGTCAGTGTCCACTCAACACCAATCACTGAGGGCTGGGAATGAGAACCATGATGATTGACAGTTGTGTCGACCAGTAAAGCATCAGAGTATGAGCGCTGAATCTGATCTAGGATCTGTTTGGCCTTTGAGATAAATAAGATTACATGGACAGGGAGGACCTGCTCCTAGATCGGCACTCTTACTCTGAAATGCTTTGGCCCTGGTTGTTGACTGAGAGGTGTTTCTGACCTGCAGGCTGCAGCCACTGTGCATCAAGTGCCTGAGCAGTAAGGAGGTGGTGCTTGTGGCTGCTGGGGCACATCACTCCCTGGCCCTGACGGCACAGTCCCAGGTCAGGAACTACATTATCACTCCTCATGGGAAACTGAGTCGGAGGGATTCCTCCCAACTGTGTGAATATTTGTGTGTGTGTGTGTTTTCAAGGTCTTCTCCTGGGGTAGTAACAGCTCTGGCCAGCTAGGACACATGGCGTGTCCTACTACTATCCCTCGCCTTGCCAAGGTAAGAGTGTGTTTCTTTAATTGAGGAAAATGGTGCCCATGCAGTCATCTTTACCACACACTAACCCAGTGTTCCTCCTTTATTCATTTAGCAGCGACGCCCCCCGTCGATGGGCAACGCAGGTGAATGGTGTTCTTTGGCACCCCCTCCCGTGCTACCTTTGCCTCCGCTGCTGAAAACAATCTTAGAAGAAACACTGCTAACCTAAATTCAGCACAAAAAAAAGAAACGTCCCTTTTTCAGGACCCTGTCTTTCAAAGAAAATGTGTAAAAATCCAAATAACTTCACAGATCTTCATTGTAAAGGGTTTAAACACTGTTTCCCATGCATGTTTAATGAACCATAAACAATTAATGAACATGCAACTGTGGAACGGTCGTTAAGACACTAACCGCTTAGACGGTAGGCAATTAAGGTCACAGTTATGAAAACTTAGGACACTAAAGAGGCCTTTCTACTGACTGAAAAACACCAAAAGAAAGATGCCCAGGGTCCCTGCTCATCTGCGTGAACGTGCCTTAGGCATGCTGCAAGGTGGACTGCAGATGTGTGAGGACTGCAGATGTGGCCAGGGCAATAAATTGCAATGTCCGTACTGTCGCCTAAGACAGTGCTACAGGGAGACAGGACGGACAGCTGATTGTCCTCGCAGTGACAGATCACGTGGAACAACACCTGCACAGGATCGGTACATCTGAACATCACACCTGCAGGACAGGTACAGGATGACAACAACAACTGCCCGAGTTATAGCTGGACCGCACAATCCCTCCTTCAGTGCTCAGACTGTCCGCAATAGGCTGAGAGAGGCTGGACTGAGGGTTTGTAGGCCTGTTGTCTGGTGAGGACCTGCCTTACATCACCGGCAGCAACGTCGCCTATGGGCACAAACCCACCGTCGCTGGACCAGACAGAACTGGCAAAAAGTGCTCTTCACTGACGAGTCGCGGTTTTGTCTCACCAGGGGTGATGGTTGGATTCGCGTTTATCGTCGAAAGAATGAGCGTTCCACTGAGGCCGGTACTCTGGAGCGGGATCGATTTGGAGGTGGAGGGTCCGTCATAGTCTGGGGCGGTATGTCACTGCCTGCATTGACAACAAGCGCAGTCCGATGATGCTATCTCAACACTGTACGTTACAGGGAAGACCTCCTCCTCCCTCATGTGGTACCCTTCCTGTTGGCTCATCCTGACATGACCCTTCAACATGACAATGTCAGCAGCCGTACTGCTCGTTCTGTGGGTTATTTCTTGCAGACAGGAATGTCAGTGTTCTGCTATGGCCAGTGAAGAGCCCGGATCTCAATCCCATTGAGCACGTCCGGTACCTGTTGAATCGGCGGGTGAGGGCTAGGGTCATTTCCCTGGAACTTGTAGATGCCTTGATGGAACACTGGGGTAACATCTCACATCAAGAACCAGCAAATCTGGTGCAGTCCATGAGGAAGAGATGCACTGCAGTACTTAATGCAGCTGGTGGCCACACCAGATACTGAATGTTACTTTTGATTTTGACCCCCCCCCATTGTTCAGGGACACATTATTCAATTTCTCTTACACTTGTCCAGTTTATGTCTCAGTTGTTGAATCTTATGGTCATACAAATATTTACACATGTTAAGTTTGCTGAAAATAAACTCAGTTGACACTGAGAGGACGTTTCTTTTTTTTTGCTGAGTTTATAGACCAACATGAATAAACTCTGCAGCGGCAATTAAAGCACTCTCCATGGTAGAACAATGATGGAACTTTTCCACTGAGGATTTATCCTGGTGTTTTACCTGAAAAGCTGAGACTTTTCTGTTTCCATCTACGTGCGCCGGCTCCCGTGTCTCACTGGGCCATGGCTCCTGCTCTGACTTGGAGCCAAGGCATGGCCCTGGGTACTTTTCAGCTTTAATTTAAATAACAATGGCTAACTGTGAACTTTAACACCTTCTCAAGAAGTGACGGTCTTGAATGATGCAGAGGTTGTTGATTCTGCTCGCCACAAGTCTCCTGATGGAAACAAGACTACATTAACATAAAACACAGGAGACCCCCTGGTGTGGGACTTAGTCTCAATGGGAAAGCACCCTCAGCTGCTTATAGTGATCACAAATCATAGGACATTTTATGACTATTTAGTTTGTGCAGGACTGTTCGTATAAGCGTGAGTAGCTTTGGCGTGTGCGAGCCAGAACTGTTCATAGCTGCATTTCTCCTGTTTGTGTAGCATGAGGCAGCTTGATGTCCATCCCCTGGACAGGACGCTAGTCTATCGCAGGGCCTTACCTCCAATCCATCTCCTTAATGCTGATTGCCAAGCAGAGACTCATCCGGTCCCATTTTTACAGTTTTTGGTATGACTTGGCCGGGGATCGAACTCCCAACCTTCCAATCTCAGGGTGGACACTCAAACCACAAGGCCACCAAGTTGTGCTAGGCTTCTACAACACAAATGTACAGTGATCTGATCTGCTCTGTTTGTCCCTGGTGTGACCCTGTAGCTGTCTGAGGGGATCCGTGTATGGGATGTGGGTGCGGGGGCGCAGCACACCCTCCTCCTGGCCGATGGGGACTGTTACCAGCCCATCCTTTACTATAGCGGACAGCAGGTCAGAGAGGCGGCTCAGGACGCACCCCAGGACCAGACAGAGGGGTACAGCTACACCCAGCAACCAGTGCTGCTCCCCTTCTGCATGAACGTGAGTAGTGGACCACACAAACACACAGTGTACTGAACCCCTGCTGTGTTCCACTTTTTGTGTATTCAGCATCTGCTTCGTGATTTCAACTGACATTTGACCCGATGGTGGTGCGTGTGTCTGTGGGTTGTCTATCCGTGATTTAGTTGGGCTACGTGAGCGGTGTGTTTGCGGGGGGCCAGAGCTGCGTGGCGCTAGCCGACCGCAACGTCACGGGTTTCATCGCCAGCCTCCACGAGCTGGCTGCTGCTGAGAGGAAGTTCTACTGCAAGCTGAGCTCTGTGAAGAACCACATCCTGCGCCCCCTGTTGGACCTGGGTGAGAACTACTGCTCCCGCTACAGCTCCGCTGGACAGAGGCCATGGGTCAGAGGTTAGAGAGGGAGAGAGAGAAGGGAGAGTTTTATTTTCATGGTAACCAATGTCCAATCAAAGGGAAAGGGATTGGTCCGCATTCAAAAAGATCTGGCATGAAGCTTCCGTCTTGTTAAATGTTATTATTAGTACAGACCTGTAACTTTTGGTTAACCATGTGCTGGACTAGAGTAAGTTGGGACGTTTCAGAGTAAACATTAGGTTGATTACCTCTTGGTTGTGTGTTTTTTTCACAGTGTTTTGTTAACAGGTGTGTGTTCTCCTTCTAACCCTCAGAGTCGTTGGGTACAGCCCTAGGCCCGGCGTCCACAGTGCTGCTACAGAGCCTGGCGAGGTGTTATAGCCGCCTGTGCCACCTCACTGGGCAGCACTCCACCTCGCTCACCGCCAACCTGCGCCGCCGTCGGGAGGTGAAAAGCTTGGTTATGCTGGAGCACGCCAGCATCTTCCTGGACACGTACAATGAGTATGTACAGTTGTGTGTGTGTGTGTGTGTGTGTGTGTACCCTCCCGCTGTCTCACATTTACTTCTTTACAAAAAGCACCTCTGTACTAGCTGCTGTGAGAAATGTCCCTCTTTTATTATTTGGTACATGTGTACATGTAGTTCTGCGTGTATAATGACCTCTCCTTCTCTCCTCCTCTTTCCGTTCCTTCCCCCTCCTCATCCCTCCCTGCCAGGTACTGCTGCTCTGTGGGTAACTTCCTGGTGATGGGGGGCTTCCAAGCTCTGGCCAAGCCCTCGCTGTGAGCGTGTACACACACACACACATACACACACACACAGTAGGACGTCTAGCAGCCTTAGCTTATTATCCTTACCATTTGCGGTGCTCATTATATGTTCATTATCTTTACCATTTACCTAGGCATGTGTGCTCATTATCCTTAACATTGACCCAAGCCTGTGTGCTCATTATCCTTAACATTGACCCAAGCCTGTGTGCTCATTATCCTTAACATTGACCCAAGCCTGTGTGCTCATTATCCTTAACATTGACCCAAGCCTGTGTGCTCATTATCCTTAACATTGACCCAAGCCTGTGTGCTCATTATCCTTAACATTGACCCAAGCCTGTGTCAAGGGACAGCTGTTTGATGCCTAGTTGTTCTGCACACAATGAGACTCAGGAAGCTCCTGCAGGTTTAATTGGAAAGGGATAAGTCAAAGGATGAATTCTAAATCATTTTTATGGGCTCTTTAATTATGAAAACGGGTGGTTCGAGCCCTGAATGCTGATTGGCTGACAAAAATACCACATATACCACGGGTATGCCCAAAACATTTTTTCACTGTTGTAATTACATTGGTAACCAGTTTATAATAGCAATAAGGCACCTCAGGGGTTTGGTATATGGCCAATATACCACGGCTAAGGGCTGTATCCAGGCACTCTAAGAACAGCTCTTAACCGTGTTATATTGGCCATATACCACATCCCTTCTGGCCTTATTGCTTAATTATAAAGCAATGTGTTTCTTCATCAAGGCTTTAACCAAGAGTGACTGAATTACCCTTCTCGTGCTTTTAACTGGAATGGTGAACAGTGAATTAAAACAGGACATATCTTCTTTCTTTTTCCATCTCTCCTCCCTCCCTGCCCTCCATCTCCTCCTGCCCTCCATCCTCCCCCGCCACCCCCTCCACCATCTTCTGTTCCTCTGCTCAGAGATTTCTTTGGGAAGTGTCCAGAGCTGTTGCAGCGGCTGGCAGAGTCCAGCGAGGAGAACATTCCTCTGAGTGACCTGTTGGTGGCGCTCTTCTACCTGCCCATGAGACACCTTCACGAGTATGGCAGGCTGCTGCTCAAACTGGGAACCTGCTTCGAGGTGGTACGTGGAGGAACTAGGACCGGGCCGTACACACACACACACACACATGCTCACACACCTTCATACATACTCTCACTTTCGTGTGTGTGTGTCTCTCCATCCCTGCAGAGCTCAGTGGACTACCAGAAGCTGCAGGACGGCTGCTCTAAGTTTGAGGCCCTGGCTCTTCATCTGAAGAGGAGGAGGAAGGAGGCAGAGTACACGTACCACTTCTGGAAGAGCTTCCCTGGCAAGATGACGGTCAGTGGCCTGGTCAGTTGGTTTGACCACAGTAATCAGAGCCAGATTCACGCTATTGAGCCAATGCCAACCGCACTGTGCTCGCTCAGATATTTTATTTTCACGTTGTCCTTTCAAGCATGGTTCCGGCAACTATGGTGGATGTATAATCAGGCCGGCAGAGCACAGCTTGGTTCGGTTTGACTCCATAGTGTGAAACGGGTAGAAGATCTTTTATTCAGCCCAATATCTCCAGTTTACCAACCTCTTATCCCATTTCACCTGGCCATCCTGTTCCAGGATTCCCTGCGTAAGCCCCCCCGGAGGCTGATCTGTGAGAGCAGTAACAAGGCCCTGACGCTACAGAACTCTGGAAGGTTCTCTGTCAACTGGTTCATCCTCTTCAATGATGCACTCGTCCACGCTCAGGTAAGCACAGCTCTTACAGCTGGCTCTTACAAAGGTGCCAATCTCTCTTTCTTTCATTCACCCTCAGAGCATTTGATATGAATATATCTGGTGTGTTGACTGACTCCTATCAAGTTGTGTCTTTGTCCTTGTCCTATCAGGGCGTGGTTCCCTATAAAAGCCTTGTAAGTATGCAGCAGCAGCTAGTGTACTGCCCCCTAGTCAATGCAGCGCCCCCGTGTGGCCAGGGCTTGGCTTAGGATGTAGGCTTCCTGTAGCGGCTCTTTAGGCACCTGCTGCCGGCCTGTAAACCACAAACATCGGCTTCACAGCTTGTAATAACACCCACACCAAAACATGTACGTATGGGTGTGCCAACTAACATCTGGCTGGAATAAGCCTCTCTGTTTTTGATTTCTTGAAGCTCACAGTGAAGAATGGCAGTTATTTACTTTCTCTGCCTTCTCCCTTTAACTAACCCAACTGCTCCTGAACATTAGGAGCCCCACAGCGGGTTCTGTACACCACTCTACAGTGAGCAGCTTCTGCTCAGCCGAGCCCGGTGTCCCCTGCCCTCTGATGCTAGCCTCAGGATACTGTGTGGAAAGCTGAACTAATACTTTGAATAACTAAGGCTCTCGGTAGTATATTGCCTACTTTTATGACATTGTAGTCATAGCAACATTCTGCTTACAGGCATCAATCTAAAAAGTTAAGTCTGCCGTTATTGGGTCTTCCCGACGTGTGCGTCTTGGTTATCTAACTAAGATGCCTTTTTTGACCCGTTTTAAATTTTTTGCTATGTGGAGCCTTTAGTTATCATTACTCTGAAACTATGTGGAGCCTTTAGTTATCATTACTCTGAAACTATGTGACGCCACACGTGAGAATCGGCCGTCTCTGGTTCACTTCTCTCAAAACAGTTTCCTGTGATGTGCCGCTGTCTCTCTTAGTGTGCACCAACCTAGCTGTGTTTGATGACATAGTGTGCGTTTTTAGCCCCCGTCGGCTGCACCCCGTCGGCTGCACCCCGTCGGCTGCACCCTCTGTGCTGCACCCTGTGTGCTGCACCCTGTGTGCTGCACCCTGTGTGCTGCACCCTGTGTGCTGCACCCTGTGTGCTGCACCCTCTGTGCTGCACCCTCTGTGCTGCACCCTGTGTGCTGCACCCTGTGTGCTGCACCCTGTGTGCTGCACCCTGTGTGCTGCACCCTGTGTGCTGCGTGTGCCGGCCTGCCTCGTGCCCTGTCGGCCTGCCTCGTGCCCTGTCGCCCTCGCCTCTCTGCTTGCTATGCAAGTTGGCATCTATTAGGTCATGTGACCTGTGTTTAGCTCCAGTGCCCTGACTACTTCCTGACTGTTGAACCAGTGTACTGTATCTGTAGCTGAGTGTATCAGTATACTGATGTCTCTCTCTCTTCCCTCCCTCTCCTCCAGTTCTCCACCCACCATGTCTTCCCATTGGCCACACTGTGGGTCGAGCCCATCCCTGAGGAGAACACTGACCTGTGAGTCTATCACCCTATCTGCCCAATTAGAGATTTTAGCTGGTGTGTTATTGAGCACTTAGCTCAACGTTTCCCAAACTTGGTCCTGGTCCTGCCCCCCCCCCCCTGATGCGCGTATTGTTTTTGCCCTAGCACTACAAAGCTGATTCAACTAATCATCAAGCTTTGATCATTTGAATCAGCTGTGTAGTGTTAGGGCAAAAACCAAAACGTGCACCCCTTGGGGTCCCCAGGACCGAGTTTGGGAAACGCTGCTTCCACTGAGCTGTGCTTTGTTCCATCCAGGTATGGACTGAAGGTGATCTCACCTGAGGAGACCTTCACCCTGCTGGCCTGTTCTTCCATGGAGAAGGTAGGCCACTAGCCAATAGCCAGGCCTCACTACTCACCTGCTCAGGTTACAAGTATGTGGTGTTTGTGTCTTTGTAGGTTCTTGTTAATCTGCCTAGTTGGGTTCAGTTTGTGGTGACAGACGGTGTAACAACCCATTCAGTTCAATTAAATGCACTTCAATATGACTATTAACCGCCATGTATTCTCCAGGCCAAGTGGCTTCGCTCCATCAACCAGGCGGTGGACAAGGCCATGAGTGGGGCGGGCCAGTCAGGCTCAGGGGCAGGGCAGAGGGCGGAGCCTCCCATCTCCCGGACCGCCTCCTACACCTTCTACAAGGACAGCCGTCTGAAGGAGGCCACCTACGAGGGCCGCTGGCTGGCCGGCAAGCCCAATGGGAGGTGGGTCTGGCTGGGGAAGGAGGGATGCAGGACCTGGTGCCTCTGGTTCCACTTCCATACAGTCACAATGAATTGAAAATTGTTGTTTCCAGGGGAATGGTGAAGTGGCTTGATGGGAGAATTTACACGGGGATGTTCAAGAACGGACTGGAGGATGGGTCAGTCAGTGTAAATCGATCAATAAATCAATGTATCAATCACCGTAGTCAGAAATAAAGGCATTTCTCATTGTTCTGCTATTTGTTTATGGGTCATAGTTTTGGAGATTACGTTATGCCCAGCAAGACATTGAACCTGAACGACCACTATCAAGGCCACTGGAAAGAAGGGAAGATGCACGGCATCGGAACATACAAGTGAGTCTGTTCGCCTTTGTGACGAGTTCCAACATTATTTAAGAAAGGCCCTTCAGGTTAGAAATCACCCTTTTGTAAGCGTGACCAGGAGTTTGCGGGAGTGTCTATGTTTCTGCTGTGTACCCGAACAATGTGACTGTCGTCTGCAGGTATGCTACAGGTGAGTTGTACGAGGGCTCGTTCCAGGACAACATGCGTCACGGTCACGGGATGCTGCGCAGCGGCACGCTGAACTCCTCCTCCCCCAGCGTCTTCATCGGCCAATGGGTGCACGACAAGAAGACGGGCTACGGCGTCTTTGATGACATCACCAGGTAGTGGATCGCTCCAGCCCTCCCTTTTCATACCGCAGCGCTAAACTGAGCTGGCCTGGTTACGCATCCAGCTAGCTCAGTACGGTTGGGGTTGGATTGATAGTGTGAAAAGGGTATTAGTGTCTCTGAAGTGCTGACGGTGTTACGTGGTGACCTGTGTTGTTCCGTCAGAGGAGAGAAGTACATGGGCATGTGGCAGGATGACCAGCGGCAGGGCACGGGCGTCATAGTAACCCAGTTTGGCCTGTACTACGAGGGAGCCTTCAACAACAACAAGATGCAGGTGATTCCTGGGCAGGGAGGTTCTTCCTCCTGACGCTAGCTGAACATTAGCACATTAGTTCCAAGATATTGGAGGAAAGGAAGATGATCACCTCTCCATTTGCTGTTTTATTTTTTTATTTTTTCCGCTGTCCCAGGGCACAGGGGTCTTGCTGTCTGAGGACAACACCACATATGAAGGAGAGTTCTCGGAGGACTGGACTCTCAACGGAAAGGTCAGTGAAAGAAGAGCGACACAAACAAGCCTGAACACTCTGTCTCTCACACACAGCTTGCACTCACACACATTTTCGCTTAGCCACATACGTTTGTGCAGACACGTGTATAATACAGCACATTGCTCTCCCTAATCTCTCAGGGTGTGCTGACCATGGCTAATGGGGACTACTTTGAGGGCACCTTCACCGGGGAGTGGGGCTCCGGCCTGAAGGTTACCGGATCCTTCTTCAAACCCAACCTCTACGACTCAGACGGGGACAAGGGCCGCGCTGTGTACGTCTCTGTACCATTCAATGCCATTGGTTTTAGTATGGTGGAGGATTAGCAGATTCAAAGATTTTAGTCTTGAGCTAAAAGTGGTTAAACAAAAAAAAGTAAATAATTTGCAAGGCAATCTGTCCGCAGGAGATGATCCTGCTCTGTTTTTGCATCGAAGCCTTGAAAAAAGTTTTGACAGTTTTGAAATGAACCCAGTCAAGTGAACGTGTATGTGAACATAGAAATAGTCTATTTCCTTTTTATGTGTGTCTCCAGTAAGCTGGGGCGCCTGGCGGTGCGTCCGGAGGAGAAGTGGAGGGCAGTGTTTGAGGAGTGTTGGATGAGGCTGGGCTGTGAGGCCCCTGGCCAGGGAGAGAACCAGAGAGCCTGGGAGAACATCGCTGTAGCCCTGACCACCAGCAGGAGAGAGCTCAGAGACTGGTAGAGAGAACAGAGACCACACACACAGTACTTCCACCTCACACACACTCACTCTTTCTCTCTCTCACACACACACACAGAGTACAGTTGTCTAAGTAGTATTGATGTGTGTTCCAGCCCGGAGATGAACCTGAGTCCGAGTCATAACCTAACTCTGGAGAGTCTGGAGTTCAATCCTCAGCAGCATGTTGGCCCTGTTACCATGGAGAAGTATGACCGTATCCGCCATTACCTCATCAAGGTGAGCCAACGACCCCGGGTGACTTCCTAACCCTCCTAATCCCCCTCAGCAAATGGACCCACACACCAACGTGTCTGACAAGCACAAATACCAGCACCCACTGTTTGACAAGCAAATTCCTTTTCAGTATGGTTTAATAATGATGATGATGATGATGATGATGAAGAAATGTCTGAGCCGTCGTCCTGAGGTGCCCCTGTTCATACTGATTTACTCTTTAGATCTAACATGATTTATCCTCATTGAGAAAACACCACAAAATAGGAATATTCTGAAACTCTCACATTTAACCTTCACTGTCACCCCCCCCTACCCCCCAGGCATGTGACACGCCCCTGCACCCCCTGGGCAGGTTGATGGAGACCCTAGTGGCTGTCTACAGGATGACCTACGTGGGGGTGGGGGCCAACCGCCGCCTCCTACTGCAGGCTGTCAACGAGATCATGTCCTACCTGGCACGCATCTTCCAGCTCGTCAGGTGTGTGTGTGTGTGTGTGTGGCCTAAAACGGTCAGATACTGTTTTTCCATTGTTTGACCCTAGCCTGTTTTAAGCCATGTACTATATGTGTAATGTTTGTTTGTTTGTCTCCCAGGTTCCTGTTCCCAGATCTGCCTGAGGAGGGTGGAGTGATCCCTGAACCATCCTCTGACCCCCAGGACAAGAAGGATTCCAAATGCGCAGACACCCAGCTAGAATCCCCCAAACCTGGGTACGACCATAGCATATCTTATGTAAAAGAGCATGTCACTGTTGTTTAAATACAGTTTTCTTCCAGAAGAGAAATATGTTAAGCCCCTGAATGTGTGTTGAATGATGTGTGTGTGTGTGGTTTCCCCAGGCGTGTAGTGAGTAGCTCCTCTCTGCTCCTGCCGGTGTTACTGCCTCGTCTCTACCCCCCTCTCTTCACCCTGTACGCCCTGGAGAAGGAGAGGGAGGACGACGTGTACTGGGAGTGTGTCCTCCGCCTCAACAAACAGCCAGACATGGCCCTGCTCGCCTTCCTCGGAGTGCAACAGTGAGTCTCTCTTGGACTGACCAATGAGGTTGGGAATGACTAGTAGTAGCCTCTTACAACTCTTCTGATCTCGCCGTCTTACATTCTGTTGAATCCGTGTTGCGAAACAGAATGTGAGGATAGTAGGGGCCTTTTTAATTTAGCCCCGTACAAGTTTTTTTCCGACCATGTAGCCTGACGGTCCTGACCTGGAAAAACTGTAGTTATAACATGTAAAAAATGAATCTCTTTTTGCTTTCAGTAAGTTTTGGCCGGTTTCGGTTCCAGTGCTGGGGGAGAGGACAGAGGTATGACACTAAGTACATTCTAAAACACACTGCCCTCCTGTGGGTGAATTACAACATTACACCAAGTACATGTTAGATTGTCCTTACTGACAGTCTCTCTCCCCTTTTCTAGGTTGTGTCCAGCACAAAAGACGCCTGTTTTGCCTCGGCAACGGAGACCTTACAGCAAATCAGGTACGCTTTATCCAGAGCAGTACTATATCGTCATGAATGAGTCTCATGCACTCTTTAAGTTATGATATTGTGGTTTATACGTGGTCGTGTATTAAGACAGTTTGTTTTCAGCACAACGTTCACCCCATCCGACAAGCTGCAGGTGATCCAGCTGACATTCGAGGAGATCACAAAGGAAGTGGTGTCATCACTGGAGGATAGCTTCCTGTGGTCCATGGACGACCTGTTTCCTGTGTTCCTCTACGTGGTGCTGCGCGCCCGGTGAGTCGCCGAGAACACACGCACACAAACGTCTCTGTTCCTCAGAGATGCACAGAAATCAGATTTTTCTCCAATTTTAGAATCAGAACTACACTTATTTACAGTACCAGTCAAATGTTTGGACACCTACTAATTCCATCTTTTTTCTTTATTTTTTACTCATTTCCACATCGTAGAATAATAGTGAAGAAATCAAATCTATTGGAGATTCTTCAAAGTAGCCACGCTTTGCCTTGATGACAGCTTTTCACACTCTTGGCATGCTCTCAACCAGCTTCATGAGGTAGTCACCTGGAATGCATTTCAATTAACAGGTGTACCTTGTTAAAAGTTCATTTGTGGAATTTATTTCCTTAATGCATTTGAGACAATCATTTGTGTTGTGACAAGGTAGGGTTGGTATACAGAAGCCCTATTTGGTGAAAGACCAAGTCCATATTATGGCAAGAACAACTCAAATAAGCAAAGAGAAACGACAGTCTATAATTTATTTAAGACATGAAGGTCAGTCAATCCTGAAAATGTCAAGAACTTTGAAAGTTTCTTCAAGTGGAGTCACAAAAAACATTGAGTGCTATAATGAAACTGGTTCTCATGTGGACCACCACAGGAAAGGAAGACCCATAGTTACCTGTGCTGCAGAGGATAAGTTCATTAGAGTTACCAGCCTCGGAAATTGCAGCCCAAATAAATGCTTCAGAGTTCAAGGAACAGACACATCTCAACATCAACTGTTCAGAGGAGACTGCATGAATCAGGCCTTCGTGGTCGATTTGCTGAAGAAGATACCACTACTAAAGAACACCAATAAGAAGAAGAGACTTGCTTGGGCCAAGAAACACAAGCAGTGGACATTAGACCGGTGGAAATCTGTCCTTTTGGTCTGAGTCCAAAGTTGAGATTTTTGGTTCCAACCCCCGTGTCTTTATGAGATGCAGAGTAGGTGAACTGATGATCTCCGCATGTGTGGTTCCCACCGTGAAGCATGGGGGAGAAGGTGTGATGGTGTGGGGGTGCTTTGCTGGTTACACTGTCTGTGAATTATTTAGAGTTCAAGGCACACTTAACCAGCACGGCTACCACATCATTCTGCAGCGATACGACATCCCATCTGGTTTGCACTTAGTGGGACTATCATTTGTTTTTCAACAGCACAATGACCCAAAACACACCTCCAGGTTGAGTAAGGGCTATTTGACCAAGGAGAGTGATGGAGTGCTGCATCAGATGACCTGGCCTCCACAATCACCCGACTTCAACCCAATTGAGATGGTTTGGGATGAGTTGGACCGCAGAGTGAAGGAAAAGCAGCCAACAAAGTGCTCAGCTTATGTGGGAACTCCTTCAAGACTGTTGGAAAAACATTCCAGGTGAAGCTGGTTGAGAGAATGCCAAAAGTGTGCAAAGCTGTCATCAAGGCAAAGGTTGGCTACTTTGAAGAATTGCCATATAAACTATGTTTTGGTTTGTTTAACACTTTTTTTTTTTTGGTTACTACATGATTTCATGTGTGTTATTTCATAGTTTTGATGTCTTCAGTATTATTCTACAATGTAGAAAATAGTAACAATAAAGAAAAACCCTTGAATGAATAGGTGTGTCCAAACTTTTGACTGGTACTGTGTATGTGTGTTAACCAAGGCTGTGTTTCTCTTCAGGATCAGGAATCTGGGGTCAGAGGTGAGTCTGATAGAGGACTTGATGGACCCCTGTGTACAGCATGGAGAACACGGCATCATGTTCACCACTCTCAAGGTACACTCATAGCATACGTTCTATGGCAGATAGAATCCAAATGCAGGCACTCACACTCATAACTTATTCAGATACTCATAACATATTCATGCGATCGATGCACGCTTACACACACCGCTTCATAGGGAATAAATAAAGCTGTAACTATCTGTATCATATATTCATTTTATTTCCCTCTGTCTGTCAGGCGTGTTACTATCAGATCCAGCATGAGAAGACCACATGAGAACCACGGAGAATCTCTGTACTGTATATTGCAGCAGCTCTGTAAAGTGGCAGTCAGATAGACAACTGATTTTAGAGGGAAGGGATTGGAGCGGTTTTGAGTGATGCTGTGTCAGGGTCATCACAGGAGGGTCATGATTGACAGACAGGCTGCTGACTGTCCATCTGCTCCCCCGTAGCAGGACCCCCCTCCCCCTTTACATACACGCATACACTGATGCATGCTCTTACACACACACACACACACTACAAAGCTCCCCGCTCTAACCACTGCCTAATAGTGACCGTGTCATCAGGCTTATACACCTAAAACCCTTGTTGTAAACTGGCCAAACTGCCAAAACAGTTTTATCTGTCAATAGGCTTTGTAACACCTTAGCCCATGAATGAAGGAACCTGCTCCTTGAGCCGTCTGGAATAGGGGCTTACTGTGATGTGGGCAGAGCCAGTGGCGTTTCAGCCTTATCGTGGACTGTTGTGAATATGGCTATTTACTATTCACGCTGTATTAGTGGAAGAGATCACTGCCTCTTTTGTCACCCAGCGCTGGTATTGAAATGGAAGTCTATGAAGAGAAACTTGAAATCCAAGTGAGACTCGCCCTTAACATGGAGCCTGTCTAATAACAAGACGCCATCTTGTATGTATGAGGTGGCAACAAGTACGCGTCACATGGCCACCTGTTGCTTCCATCGGACCTCAGCCCTCAAAGCACATGTTATTTAATGGACCAACACAGTACGTCACATTGATGTCACTTAAAACAAGGAAAGAGTTGAACCGCCCAGATGCAGTGACGTCTGTGTACACCGAGCGCTAGCCTACGCTCACTCAGACCAACGCCAGTTGAAGTTGTTCTGTAGAATGTACACGCCATACAGTTTCGGTGTTCTTGTTGTATTCATTGTTCTGAACAATCTTGAATATCCAGCTCTATTCAGGTGATTTGAAGACGTGAAGTTGGGTGGCGCTCTGTTTCTCATGTGATGCAGTTAAATGACAGCCAGCTAATGTGCACCTCACCTGCTGGCCTCTAAAACATTTCAATTCATACTGTATTATTTGTGTTTATAACCTCTCTGTTTGCACAATATTTATAATGCTACAAGGTGGTTCTTTCAGGTCACTTTGTCATTCTACACCAGAGCTAAAACCTCAGCCACCTACATGAAATGTTGACACTTGATGGGTAAACCCATAGAAGAAGACTGTTTGTTTATTTTCTGTTATAAAACTTTTCCTGCAATATAGCTAATGTAATATTCATGTTTGTGGTTCTTCAAATCAGATTAAGACTTTACTAGGAAGCAATATTGTTTGTGTGTGTTTGGTGTGCTCCCTGTCATGCAGACAGACTTATGACAGTATTATGCAGTATTTGTACCTGCAAGGCAATCGCTACACTGAAGAAACTGTCTCTGTTCAGCTTGTTGTGGTCTGATCATGTTGTAATGGCAACATGATGGTTATACAGTGACATTGAAGTCTACCAAAAGAAATTCTTCCTGTTGCAGAATTATTAATGTGGAGAATAGAATTTGTCACAACTGTTAATGATTGTTTGATGGGACACGCAGTACATAACAATCTCTATATTTTAAACAGAATTGGATTGTAACCTGGTATTTGGTTAATTCTTTATTCAGCTTGTTTGTAATTTGTATGGTCATGCGAAGGTTTACCTCCATTTTCCCCCCATAATTCCTTTGGAAAGGACTTTGATTATTTAACTGTATATCTGTTTACACCTAAAACACATGACATGAGGTGCTGCATGATATAATATCTCTACAGTGTTTTACCCATAGACTGCATAACATACAGTTTGATCTATGAAGGAAGATCTGCCTGCTTGATTTTATTTTTTATTTCAACTTTATTTAACTCCGTTAAGAACAAATTCTTATTTACAATAACAGCCGAACCCAGACGATGCCGCCCTATTGGACTCCCAATCACGGCCGTTTGTGATACAGCCTGGATTCAAACCAGGTTGCCTGTAGAGACACCTCTAGCACTGAGATGCAGTGCCCCAGTGTTCTCTGTATGTTGTCACATTTGTCCTTTTTAGGGGAATGATGTCAGCATTTTGTCTAATGTACATATCTTAAATAAAGGGCAATAAAGCCAACTGACAAAGTTCTCTTTGAATAAAATGTGCCTCTGTACTAGTTTGTCTTATATTGTAAACCACATGGTCCTGTTACTTTGGTTTAATGGGTTAGATACAGTTGAAGTCAGAAGTTTACATACACTTAGTTGGAGTCATTAAAACTCCTTTTTCAACCACTCCACAAATTTCTTGTTAACTATAGTTTTGGCAAGTCGGTTAGGACATCTACTTTGTACATGACACAATTTTTCCAGCAATTGTTTAGACCAATTATTTCACTTATAATTCACTGAATCACAATTCCAGTGGGTCAGAGGTTTACATACACTAAGTTGACTGTGCTTTTAAACAGCTTGGAAAATTCCAGAAAATGATGTCATGGCTTTAGAAACTTCTGATAGGCTAATTGACATCATTTGAGTCAATTGGAGGTGTACCTGTGGATGTATTTCAAGGCCTACCTTCAAACTGTGCCTCTGCTTGACATCATGGTAAAATAAATTAGCTAAGACCTCAGAAAAAACATTGTAGACCTCCAATTTTGGTTCATCCTTGGGAGCAATTTCAAATGCCTGAAGGTTCCACGTTCATCTGTACAAACAATAGTACGCAAGTATAAACACCATGGGACCAGGCAGTCGTCATACCGCTCAGGAAGGAGACGCGTTCTGTCTCCTGGAGATTAACGTACTTTGGTATGAAAAGGGCAAATCAATCCCAGAACAACAGCAAAGGACCTTGTGAAGATGCTGAAGGAATCAGGTACAAAGTATTTATCCACAGTAAAACGAGTCCTATATCGACATAACCTGAAAGGCCGCTCAGCAAGGAAGAAGCCACTGCTCCAAATCTGCCATAAAAAAGCCAGACTATTTTTTCCAACTGCACATGGGGACAAGATTGTACTTTTTGGAGAAATGTCCTCTGGTCCTATGAAACAAAAATAGAACTGTTTGGCCATAATGACCATTGTTATGTTTGGAGAAAAAAGGGGGAGGCTTGCAAGCCAAAGAACACCATCCCAACTGTGAAGTACGGGGGTGGCAGCATCATGTTGTGGGGGTGCTTTGCTGCAGGAGAACTGGTACACTTCACAAAATAGATGGCTTCATGAGGAAGGTAAACTATGTGGATATATTGAAGCAACATTCCAAGACATCAGACAGGAAGTTAAAGCTTGGTTGCAAATGGGTCTTCTAAATGGACAATGACCCCAAGCGTACTTCCAAAGTTGTGGCAAAATGGCTTAAGGACAACAAAGTCAAGGTATTAGAGTGGCCATCACAAAGCCCAGACCTCAATCCTATAGACAATTTGTGGGAAAAACTGAAAAACCGTGTGCGAACAAGGAGGCCTACAAACCTGACTCCGTTACACCAGCTCTGTCAGGAGGAATGGGCCAAATTCACCCAACGTATTGTGGGAAGCTTGTTGAAGGCTACCCAAAACTTTTGACCCAAGTTAAACAATTTAAAGGCAATGCTACCAAATACTAATTGAGTGTATCTAAACTTCTGACCCACTGGGATTGTGATGAAAGAAATAAAAGCTTAAATAAATCATTCTCTCTTCTATTATTCTGACATTTCACATTCTTAAAATAAAGTGGTTATCCTAACTGACCTAAGACAGGGAATTTTTCCTAGGATGAAATGTCAGGAATTGTGAAAATTTTAGTTTAAATGTATTTGGCTAAGGTGTATGTAAACTTCCAACTTCAACTGTACTTTGGTTTTAGCAGTCAGATTAGAGGTCAAAGGTGACTGTTTTGTAAATATTTGTAGTGCTTCTGATAATCCTCTAAGCTTTGCCCCATTTCTAAAAACCTACAGAGGCAGAGAGTGAATTAATGACAATACAAAATAACTTTTTTTTAAAGCCAAAACTTTTTACATTGCAGCAAGATAATCTTAGTTTACAGTTCAGCAACAAAAAGTAAATGACTGAATAAATCACTATAAACAAACCGTTTCTGATGGTGTTTGATGAAACATTGGTAAATAAGTTACTGTTAAGGAGATGCTGGTGACACTGTCAGTGATTTATTTTGAATTACAGGCACACTTAACCAGCATGGCTACCACAGCGTTCTGCAGCGATACGACACCCCATCTGGTTTGCGCTTAGTGGGACTATCATTCGCTTTTCAACAGCACAATGACCCAACATACCTACAGGCTGCGCAAGGGCTATTTGACCAAGAAGGAGGGTAATGGAGTGCTGCATCACATGACCTGGCCTCCTCAATCACCCAACCTCAACCCAATTAAGAAGGTTTTGGATGAGTTGGACTGCAGAGTGAAGGAAAAGCAGCCAACAAGTGCTCAGCATATGTGGGAACTCTTCAAGACTGTTAGAAAAGCATTCCAGGTGAAACTGGTTGAGAGAATGCCAAGAGTGCAAAGCTGTCATCAAGGCAAAGGGTTAGTATATTTGAGTTAATCACATTATTTGTATCATTTGTTCTGTTTTTTTCTGGTTGATTAAATTGAAATTGCAACCAACTTTCAATAGCTTGTTTTAAAAATGGCGATATTTGGGAGATTATTTCCTTTTCAAATACCTGAATGTGCGAGGTTGTAATCTGAATAAAGGAAGGAAAGACATTATTGAACATGGGGTGAGACATTCCTATTAATTTGCTAGAGGACCAGTTCGGATTTAAGTATAACTTTTGTATGACTGAAGCATTTAGTGAGAGGTTTAATGCTTTAATATTTAATCATTTCTGCCCTTAATATTTCATTCATAATCATTATATCAATAGGCCCGTTTAATTTGGTCTGGCTTGCAGTTCCAATTACATGGATAATTTTTTAAATCATCGTTTAAGTAAAACAACCAAGTTGTTAACGAGTGTGTCAAGATTCGGGAAGCAAGTACAGGGAGTGTTTTAATAAATAAACACGAAACTCAAACAACGCACCGACATGAAAACAGAGTCAATAACACCTGAGGAAAAACCAATGGGAGTGACAGATATAGGGAAGATAATCAAGGAGGTGATGGAGTCCAGGTGAGTGTCATGAGGTGCTGGTGCGCTTGACGATTGTGACAGGTATTTGGGATAATCAGCAGCCTGATGACCTAGAGGCCGGGGAGGGAGTATACTTGACAAAAGTATTATTATGACATCGACCGCCGAACACCGCCCGAACAAGGAGAGGGACCGACTTTGGCGGAAGTCATGATAGGCATCCCCCTTGTGTGTGGCCATAATGCCCCTTAAAAAAATCCATGCCTTTTGTGGCTGTTGTGCCCTTGGCCTGAATATAACAATTATAATTCCCTTCTACTGGCTGCCATGCTTCCAAAGCACCTCTCACTCTCATATCTCAATTCTTATTAGCCAATGCCTGTCACATGATCGGGTCCTTCTCACAGGCTACAAGTGAAGACAGACACATCTGGGACGCAACTGCACCCGTCCCTCTTATCGAATTCCAAGGCGCATATTTAAGATGTTAGAAGAACTGTCCACATTTACTTTTCGTCAGCCAACAAGATGAATAGGCCTAACGAACAGCAAAAGCACTAGCCTATGTCAATGTACTATCCCCCATAGTATAAAAGTTGATCTATTCTATTGGTCACCTTGTCCTTCTGTGCAAGAAATGAATATTCCAAACATACTCTGGGACAGTTGTGGGTTGCAATAGATCCCAAATTAAGATCCCAAATTATGAGACTAATGCAATAGATCAGAATGTTTAGCTTTAAAAGTTGATAAGCTATTAGGCTATTTCTTCACAGTAGAGGCGCAGCAATGAGCACACTGCAGTAGGCTATAAGCGCAAATGTTCCAAAATGCAATCAATTAGCAAATGCAATTATGCATGTAATTCTATATTATAAAGGTGCATTTTTATGGTGAAAACTACCTTCCCTAAACTTGAAACTCATATGCCATCTATGGTTGCCAGGATGCTACACCGGTTGCAAAACAGATTCATGTGCTTAATTTTAAGTTATTTGGCCACTTTAGTTGTTAAATAAAACGTATCAAAACATATAGGACTATGGGATAGGCTATGAGCTAGGCTACTTGAGGTGTGTGCTAGGGTTGACAACTGTCCCTTATTAGCCGGATGTCACTTATATTGGGCTTAATTAGTTTGTCCATACAGGACCTCCCTTGTCCTGTATATTTATCCAATCACAGTATAGCGTAAACGCGCCAATTCTTGAAAAGTAATTTCTGTTGTTGTTTGGTCAGTTTGACATATCAAGGAAATATGAAAAAACCTGCAAAAAAGAAAAGACGTCTACAACAAACAATGGGAGGCAAAAAAGACGTGGGTTAAGCCCGTCAGTGGTGACTCGACCAAAGGTTTGTGTACTTTATACCCTCGAGAATTCTCAATTGGCCATTAGGGAGAACGACCTTACTCGGCATGCATCCACAGAAATGCACAAGATGGCCACGCTAGCTAAAGGTGCTAGCAATATCGGTGCATTATTCTACCTAGTAAAGACAGATTCAGGTTGGATATTCGATGGATATTAGCCTGTAGTTTTCCTTACGTCCACCAACAGCAGATAGGGACCGTCAACATATTGACAAATCAAAATGTTCAAATTTCAATAGCTATTATAACCATTACTCCTAAAACTTTCAAAACTGGTTCTAGCTAACCCGATGGCATAGACACACATTGCACACACTTTTTTTTGTCGATTTACATATCACACTATTTTAAATTATTTAAATATTTGAATTTCAATAGCTCCTTTGTCATGTGACCTACTGACTTCAAACAAGGTTCAGAATGAATGAACACTCAGTGGCCCTACACATTGCACACCCTTCAGTTTGTCCATTTTCATCTCATGCGATTTACATGAATTTTCAATGTTTTAGAATGTTTCTAATTTCAATAGCTCCTTGGTAATGTGACCTATTGACCTTTAACAAGGTTCAGAATGTCCACTGACTATCCTTCTATATTGCACACCCTTTACTTTGTCTGTTTTCATCTCACATGATTTTACATTCATTTTTCATACTTTTAAATTTCAATAGCCCCTTGGTAATGTGACCTACTGACATCAAACTACTTTCAGAATTTCCACGGACTGGCGGAGACGGACGCCGCGAGGCATCCAGTGCGGTATCGCGACTGATCCCGGAGAAGCTGGCTGGAGCCCCGGGGAAGAGTTCTCTTTTCTTTGTGAAGGGCAGGGCGAACCGTGGAACGGGTTTACCCCGAGAGAGGGGCCCAAGCCCTGGAAAGTGTAGGGGTTTTGGCGGCATCCGGTGAGCTCTCCCTGGAATTCCGGGGGAGAGGATGTAATTCTCATGCCAGGCGGTTGGGTTGGGGACTTAGTCTCTGAGCGGATAAAAGCGGGCGGGTCACCAGGTGCACAGAGCCTGTTTCAAATTATCACGTGCACAGAGCCTGTTACGGGGTACCAGGTGCACGAGGTTCCTGACAGCGGGACTATAGACATTTTAGTAATTTTAATAAGCTATACTCTAAGGCCAAGGGAGAGGGGTGTTGACCGGGTAGGGAGAGTAAGTGTGGAGGTCTGTAGTGCCACACTCTCAGACCCAGGGAGAGGGCAGGGAGTGTTGGCCTAGAGGCCAGGAGTCAGAGATCACCAGGTCAAAGTTTGTCTGCCTGGAGGTCAGGAAGGCCCCAGGGAAAAGGCCCAAGTGAATAGGTGTGTGAGTGACACTGTCCTTCAGAGGGGCAGAGCAGGCAAATTAATATAAAATCATATGAGATGAAAATGGACAAACTAAAGGATGTGCAGTGTGTAGGCCCAAGGAGGGTACATTCTGAACCTTGTTTGAGGTCCGCAGGTCACATGACCAAGGAGCTATTGAAATTCAAATGTTAAAAAAGTGTACTTTGTTTACGCTCCCTAACTAATTCAACTAGGAATTCAAAATGCTGCTCACATTTCCACATGTTTATTAGCTTTGCAAAGCAAATTAAGGTCCAAATCGTGAAAATAATTTTTCACGTCACCCAATTTTTCCAATTTTTCATGACACTTATTTGGAGTCTGTGGCTCAAATGGTTTTGAAAGCTATTGAGGTTCGAAAGCGCGAATATCTGTCAAATATCCCACCTGAAACTGTCTTTACCTCGGTCATTCTTCGCAAAGTCGACTGCGGAAAATGACAAAATCGCGGCAAGTGAAGCCTCTGTATGGATAAGGCAAGTACAGCCTCCGTTAAACACTGTATGGTACAAGCTACAACAGCACCGACTGTCTTGTTAGGCTCAACGGTGCTTTGTTTCATGACTCAAATGTTGTGAAGACGCACTTGGGAAGAACGAAAGCTGAGATAATTACAATGAATGTTTTAGGACCAAAGACTGCAAGATATTTTGGATGATCTGTCCCCGACCGAAGGTGAGCCCGTGTATTTCTCAGTTGCCAGTGATGTCTCAACAAGTGAAATAGAAAAATGTGTCCAGTGTGCGTAAGATATTTCTCTGTGTCTGATGGAGTGCAGTACAAGTTACCTGACTTTTATGAAGACAGTGATGAAACCTGCAAATGGCATACATCAAGCTCTGATGAAGGGTTCTGGGCCTCTGAGAGAAGGGAGAAAGAGAGTTAGAGAGAGCATACTTAAATTCACACAGGACACTGGATAAGACAGGATAAATACTCTAGATGTAACAGACTTATCCTAGCCCCCCGACACACAAACTATTGCAGCATAAATAATGGAGGCTGAGACAGGAGGGTTCGGGAGACACTGTGGCCCCGTCCGACGGTAATGTCCAACCAGGCAGGATATAACCCCATCCACTTTGCCAAAGCACAGCCCCCACACCACTAGAGGGATATTTTCAGACCACCAACTTACTATCCTGAGACATGGCCGAGTATAACCCACAAAAAATTTGATTTGATTTGATTTAAGATCTCCCCTAGGGCACGAACCCGAGGGGCGCGAACCCGGACAGGAGATCACGTCAGTGACTCAACCCACTCAAGTGACGCACCCCTCCTAGGGACGGCATGGAAGAGCGCCAGTAAGCCAGTGACTCATCCCCTATAATAGGTTTGGAGGCAGAAAATCCCAGAGAATCCCAGCGGAGAGAGTGGAACCGGCCATCACTGTTGGAATTTGACTGCGATCATGACTCGTGACCACCGGTGTGGCGGTAATACGGTCACCATAACAGCCCTATCCATGGGCTTATTAACACTAAAGATAATTACGTTTTAGAAAAATAATGGCATAAATAGCTATTCTCTCATAGAATCTGAAAGGTCCTAATATTCCTATCAAACGTTCTGTTCCAGGTGTCTTGATACTCTAGCAAGAACCCATTTTTATACACACTGAACAAAAATATAAATGCAACATGTCAAGTGTTAGTCCCATGTTTTATGAGCTGAAATAAAAGATCCCAGAAATGTTTCATATATTTCATAATATGATTCATATATTTCTCTCAAATGTTGTGCATCCCTGTTAGTGAGCATTTCTCCTTTGCCAAGATAATCCATCCACCTGGCAGTTGTGGCATATCAAGAAGCTGATTAAACAGCATGATCATTACACAGGTGCACCTTGTGCTGGGGACAATTTAAATGTTAAATGTTTTATTTTACCTTTATTTATACAGGTTTTTCTCATTGAGATAACATCTCTTTTCCAAGAGAGACCTGGTCCAATAGCAGCAGGGGGAACAACGCTTCAGACAAAACAACGTACATACACTAACACAACATTAAACAAAACTATAAACACACATACAGTACATCAATAACATTTTATGTTAAAAAGATGAAAGTCTTGACTATAAAAGGCCACTCTAAAATGTGCAGTTTTGTCACACAACACAATCCAACAGATGTGGTGTGTGGGAAGGTGGCGCGGTGGTCCTTGGTGGGTGTGGGGGTGCTTTGCTGGTGACACTGTCAGTGATTTATTTAGAATTCAAGGCACACTTAACCAGCATTGCTTAGTGGGACTATCATTTGTTTTTCAACAGCACCATGACCCAAAACACACCTCCAGGCTGTGTAAAGGCTATCTGACCCAGAATAAGTGTGATGTAGTGCTGCATCAGATGACATGGCCTCCCCAATCACCCGACCTCAACTCAGTTGAGATGGTTTTGGAAGAGTTGGACTGCAGAGTGAAGGAAAAGCAGCCAACAAAGTGCTCAGCATATGTGGGAACTCCTTCAAGACTTTTGGAAAAACATTCCTCATGAAGCTGGTTGAGAGAATGCCATGAGTGCAAAGCTTTCATCAAGGCAAGGGTTGGCTACTTTGAAGAATATAACATATATTTAGATTTGTTTAACACTTTTTTGGTTACTACATGATTCCGTAAGTGTTATTTCATAGTTTGATGTCTTCACTATTATTCTACAATGTAGAAAATCGTAAACATGAAGAAAAACCCTGGAATGAGTAGGTGTGTCCAAACCTTTGACTGCTACTGTGTGTGTGTGTGTATATATATATATATATATTGCTATATACAGATGACAATTTGCTATCTAGCTAAATCTGGTGCAGGAGCATGTTGTACATGATCCCTGACAAATAAACGTAATAATAATGCTTTGGTTTTAACAGTCACGTTAGAGGTCAAAGGTTACTGTTTCGTAAATATCTCTGGTGCTGCTGATCCCCTAAGCTTTGTCCTAGCTTTGTCCTCTAAGCTTTGTCCTATTTCTATACCTAAAAAGCTAGACAGAGGGGGGGGTGTAAATTAATGACAATACAAAAATAAGAATTTTAAAGCCAAAGCTTTTTACAGCGCCTCAAGATAATCTTAGGTTAAAGTTGATCTCTAAAATATATTCTGTATTGTCCTCAACATGAAATCATATTTTTTCCCTGGCAGATTACTTCATAGATCACCATCGACAACCAGTTTCTGATTGTGTTTGATAAAACATTGGTCAAATAAGTCCACAGCAAGGAGATGAGTGTGTGACAGACTTACATTTTCATTTGTATGGTTAGAGAAGCAGAATGTGTAGTAGGGTACTACACTATATAATGACTTAATCATCATCATGTTCTGTCCCTATCTCCTCCAGCTGTTGGGAGCTCAGTTCAGTGATGTGTTTAATTACACACTGTGGGCTATCCCCTCTTTTCCCTCTATTCAACACAGAGTAGCTGTGTGACCATGGCTGCGTCCCAAAATGCACTCTATCCCCTATATAGGGCACAACTTTTGACCAGAGCCCTCCAGGGCCCATAGGGCTCTGGTCAAAAGTAGTACACTGTATCGGGAATAGGGTGC
Organism: Oncorhynchus tshawytscha; assembly: GCF_018296145.1. Taxonomy (NCBI): domain Eukaryota; kingdom Metazoa; phylum Chordata; class Actinopteri; order Salmoniformes; family Salmonidae; genus Oncorhynchus; species Oncorhynchus tshawytscha. Next base: position 8,867,968 of record NC_056435.1, read on the forward strand.
CATTTAGGACACTAGCTTTATCAGGCCACGGTCTGGTGGGTTTTAAAAGCAGAAAGAGTTAAGAAGCTTTGGGAGCAGAGCTGTAGGATAGCCTTGGACAGGCCAGCAGCAGGTTCGACACGCTTCTGTCACTTCCGGCAAGAGAGAGACAACTCACTTGCCCAGGATTAACTGGGATAGAGAGAGGATTACACTCTTCTCTTCTTTCTTTCCAGTTCGCTACGTAGTAAAAGCACAGACCTGTTACCAGCGAATCCCCTGGGGACTCTCACTCTGCGGCAAAAATTGGTCAACTGTATTACACAGAGGACAAATCCTCCTCTGGAGCTAAATATTAAGGGTTGAGGAAGCGAGTCAAAGGGACTGAAGAAAAGAGACCACAGAGGTAAGTAGTGAGCACGCAGGAATGTGTTAAGTCTTTTACAGTTGGCTCCGAGCCCAGATACAGTAGACTCTCACTCTGACTGTTGAGGAGGTGGGATTGGGCTCTTCTAGTTTTCAGGATTTTAAAAAATGGTTTTCCCACCAAGGTGATCCACTGTTTTTAATCCAAGTATTACTACATATTAGAGTCAATTGACATACCCATCTGTCAATCTAATTAACATGATTAAAAAATCCCCATACTTCTGTTTAAGATGTAACACTACATCACCAGTATTGTTTTGTCTTTCTGTTGAATGGGTGATGTTGAACGACGCAGGGACATGGTAGCATGTAGAATACGGAATTAGAAGAGACTGCTTAAGTGGGCCATTGACTTTTGAACCCTGAGTTTATTTCACACACAGGGCATTAAATTACCCTTAGGGTTTTTAACGTGTGACAGTGGAGGCTGTTTTTACCTGGGAAGTTATTAACACCCCGTTGACATCCATCATAGCAGAACTGATGACTATGTATATAGAGGTCAGAGTTTTATTAATCTGGATTAATGTTACGTTATTGTTATCGAAAATGTGTAAGAAGATTAGATGTTATCATTCAGCTTTTAGATGAACTACAAAGCAAAGAATATATTTTTATCTCATTTCTCTCTTTCCAAGGTCTGGGTTGGGGTGAATTTCCAGCGGTCAGTGCTGGGTGATCCCCATGAGGCAGACTGTGGAAGCCGAGGTGGTGATGTCGTCCCCTAGACTGAGTGACCATGGTCAGAAATAGGAACCAGCTTCTCTCTCAACCTCTAGCTGATGGCAATGCACTTCTCTCCTGTATGTTGTGATAATCCTATTGCTATTTATCTTTATGATTATATTGGTGTTGTCCTCCAGGGCTAAGGCAGATCCTGTCTGACGTGGTAGAGGAGGTGAAACATTCCATCAATAAGGAAATCAACGGGGCAGAGCTCCTATACAGCCTCCTCAACGCACCCTGGCTCAAGTCCCTGCTCAAAGTTAGTCTGGGAGTCTAGTCTGTGATATACTCTCATCTGGGGTTTAGAAAGGCTGTGTTTCACTTCATCTCTACTTTCTCTCGGGTCTCCAGGTGCATGAGTGTCTGCGGCAACACCAGAGAGAGCCTCCTGCTCCCTTCCTACCGTACACAACACAGCTCATCCAACAGGTAGGACCGTTCCCTCTACTGCTTTGCCCTCTTCCCTCATTGGCTTGTCAGTGGTGTCAGTCCTGTCCTGTGTCCACTCAACCCGTCTTTCTGCTTCTCTTCTAGATTCTGACTGACATGAGAACAGTTCCAAACACTTCTGCTGAGGCCAGGGAGCTTTACAGTCTCCTCAGGGAACCACACCTCCAGGTGAGAGATCCTGAGGAAAAAAGGGCTCCAATGATCCTAAACTTTGTATCTGTTGTTGTTGTAACTAAGTTCTTCTGGGTTGTGTGAGTTATTTATGTGTGTTGAGTCCGCCTAAATGAATGAATTGACTTAATAGTTGTGCTCTGTCCTAGGCTCTGATATCAACCCATGATATGGTGGCCCAGAAGGATTATGACCCTGTGCTGCCTCCTATCCCTGACAACCTCCCTGACGATGAGGAGGCCACGAGGATTGTCTGTCTGGTGAAGAACAAGCAGCAGCTGGTGAGTCATGGATTGGATACAACTGTTTGTTTTTAAGGAGGAAGGCTTAAAGCAACAACAAAATAATGCTAGATTAAAAGTATCATCAAGGGTGCAATCTTTTACACCTTTCTATTTTCTAACGTGGATACCAAAAATACACTTTTAGTACTTTCACACTTTTCCCTCCATGCAAGGTTACAGAAAGGTCGTGTTTTATGCACACCGAGCACAAAGCAGCAACTCCTGAGGACCTGACGGAAGCTGTAAGAAAGGGCAGATGATGCTTTCATAACATGTCATTAGTTTGATTGTTAAATTGTGTTACAGATGATTTCAATCAGAGTAATCGTAGTAGAGATGGTTTTAATACTTCAACATTCCAGGATAGTGTGTAGTGTCACGATAGTGTCACGATGTGTCAGTTTAGGACACCAAAATATACCATTTCCAGTCACTCAATTTGACCCCAAAAATGTTCCCATAGTTATTAAGCTGTATATACTTGGAAGCTCCTACCCATCCACATCTGACATTGCGACCTCTTTTGGAACCTGTTTGGAACAAATCTAAATCCAATCCTGGTGGCAGACATTTTTAGCAGTACCCTGTCTACCCAGATCCCTATTTCAGGGCTATGGAGGTATCTATGGTCTCAGACAGAGGTAATCTTGTCTAGCCCTGTCTCTCCCCCTGAAAGAGGAGCTCAGGAGGGGGGATCCGCAGTCGCTGGGACACCCTGAGGAAGATGACCCGCCGAAGGCTGATCCACGGTGGGGTCAGGGTGGTGGAGGGCCCCTGGCACGGTGTGAGGGCTCTGGGGGCCGTAGTGCCCGGGGAGCGACCAGTCACGCCCAGCACAAGGAGAATCGGCTACCCACCAGCTGAGTTGCTATCTTCTGCAGGTCCACCAAGCCCCGCCCTCCACCACGTTTTAAGCCAATGAGTAACTGTAGAATGTGCCAGACTGATGCACTCTGGAAAGAAGAAGGTCTTAATCGCTCTGCCCCCTCAGTCTGTAACTCTGTCCTGATTGGTAAGAACAAACTACAGTTGAAAAGGCCCTGCAAACAATATGATTCAATACTGTATCTACTGCCATGAGTAGTACAGTGCTGTACACTGCAATACATATCAGTTCAGTACATTATAATACAACACAATGGAACTTCTACTCTTATTCAGGCTAATAGATTACATTTTTACAACCTCTCTCCTCCTTGCTTCTGGAGATAATGTGATCAAGGAGCTAGACAGAGAGTCAGCCAACACCCTGTCCCCTCTCCCACACCACGCTCCACCCCTCCAGCCCTGGACTCTCACCCCTCCCTGCATGGCTGCATACCACCATCCCCCCGGAACTCCTCCGCGGTTCCGGAGCTACAGCGTCAGACCCCGGATCCGTACAGCTCCCCCCAGCCCCATGCAGCATCGGCGGATAGATGAGATGCCTCGCGACCCCCCTGTGGAGCAGGCTAAGCAGGAGAGCCTGGATGAGTTGAGGTCCACGGTGGAGGAGGCTGCTAGCTCTATGGAGCGCAGCACCAATGACGTCTGGCTGCTGGGGCAGAAGATGGCCGCCGCCACAGAGCGCATGTCTGAGAGTGTCCAGGAGAATGCCCAGGCCCTGACGCTGCTGGCCCAGGTGGTGAGCAGATTGCAGACACTCACCGCTGCCAGCAGGGCGGTAGCAGATACACCGGAACCACATAGAGGAACCAGCAGCAGTATTCCACCTGTCAACATATCAGCCAGCGAACAAGAACACACAGCCAGCAGCTTGAAGACTCAGACATCCCTTTCACACCAGTCCAGAGTATGCTCCCTGTCCTCCTCTTCCTCTATCTCCTCCTCCTCCTCCAGCTCCTTCACTGGCTCTATGGACGGCATATCCACATCCCAGGGGAAGATCTCTCAGCCTCAGTCCCCAGCCTGCAATGGGTCACCCAAGGCAGGGTTGAAGACCAGGGTTCCGCCCATGTCTCCCAAAAAGCATGTTGTAGCTTCCCCCACATCTCAAAAGAAGCATGTGGAACCTCAGTTCCAGAAACCACACCTCTACAACAGCCTCTCAACAACTCCACCGCCTGCTCCGCTCGCCCACAACCACAACAAGACTGGCTGCTGCTCCAGCTCCAGCCAGGGGAAGAAGAAGAGGAAGTGAACCAGCCAGGAGGACAGTGGTGCTCTCATGTCTCCAGGAGACCTTCTATTCCTCTGCTTCAGGGAATGGTCCTCTCCTCAAGATTCCCTCAGAGACCTCGGCTTCAAAAGGCATTTATCCTTTCTTCTGTTATCTTCGTCACCATCATGTCGCCCACCATTCATCCCGCAATTGTGATGTGTTGGCTATGCCCATTGTTGCGTTTCCATCCTCAAGCCGTCCATCTGTGTTTCATGCAACTCTGTGTTTCCCGAATGTCATCTGTTATTTTCACATGATTTCATTTTGTAATTGTAAATAAAGCATGTCCATTATTCCTTTTGGACTCATGATGTCTTCATCTCATATCTCATGACACCCTCCATAACCTGAAATAGGCCAAATGTGTGATTGTTGCTGTTCCACCCCAGTGATGAATCTCTGTACACAGTGAACTCCAAGAGTATTTGGACAGTGACACATTTTTTGTTGTTTTGTCTCTGTACTCCAGCACTTTGGATTTGAAATGATACAATGACTATGAGGTTAAAGTGCAGACTGTCAGCTTTACTTTGAGGGTATTCTCATCCATATCTGGTGAACTGTTTAGAAATTACAGCACTTTTTGTACATTCACTTGTGTATTAAAGTAGTAAAAAGTTAAGTATTTGGTCCCATATTCATAGCACACAATGGCTACATCAAGCTTGCGGGTCTACACATGTGTTGGATGCATTTCCTGTTGTTTTGTTTGTGCTTCAGATTATTTAGAAGAATGGTAAATAATGTTTTGTGTCATTTTGGAGTCACTTTTATAATGTTTTTAAACACTTCTAAATTAATGTGGATGCTGCCATGATTACAGATAATCCTGAATGAATCGTGAATAATGATGAGTGAGAAAGTTAGACGCACAAATATCATACTCCCAAAACATGCAAACCTCTCACCATTGCAACAACAGTGGAGGTTTTCTGGGGGGGGTGCATGATATTTGTGCATCTGCAAATTAAATCTGACAGTCTGCACTTTAACCTTATAACCATTGCATCATTTAAATCCAACGTGCTGGAGTACAGAGCCAAAGCAAGTTAACATTCTTCAAAGTCCCAATACTTTTGGTGCTCACTATGTGTGAGAGCTACAGGACAATGTTTTAACCCTGGACTCATGTCCCCTCTCTGTCTCTCTCTCTTAGGGAGCCACGATAAAGCGAAATGGGATAACAGGGGAGATCTTTGTGGCACGGGTGATCCATGGAGGACTGGCAGACCGCAGCGGTGAGACTACCTCTCTATCACACACTAACTCTCTCTTTAATCTGTTTCTTCTTACTCATGTGTGCCACCTCTCTCCCCAGGTCTGCTACATGCAGGGGACAGGATCACAGAGGTGAATGGTTACTCCGTAAATGGCCTGGAGCCTGAGCAGGTCATTGAGAGACTGGTGAGTCTACCAGCAGAACACTGCTTGGCTGCCCAAACATCCACACATTTCACACAGTCAACACAGATGGTGTCTGTAGTAAGTCTTTATCCACCAGTGATGTACATGGGTGTTTATCTGTCTTTGGACCCACAGGCCCGGTCTCAAGGCACCCTCATGTTCAAAGTGGTTCCCATCACAGATAGACCAGTCAACAACCAGACGATAGTGAGTAATGGCATGTTTACCGACCTACCCTTCCCTGGTAACAGTATCAGACATGTAAGCTCATTGAACCATAATGGCACCAAAACCAAAGTCTTTCTCTTGACAATAGGAGGTTACTATTCCCAAGAAAACCTATGGCTCAGTTCCTGTCTTCGGTGTTGTAGTAAAGATATTTTTCATTGCATTGTCCTTGTGTCTTGTTGTCTGGTGTATTGTGTCTCCTGGTGTCCCAGCTGTATGTGCGTGCCATGGCAGACTACAGTCCCCAGCAGGACCCAGCCATTCCCTGCGCTGAGGCAGGTATGGACTTCAGGAAGGGAGACCTGCTGGAGATCGTGGACCAGTCAGACTCCCTCTGGTGGCAGGCCAAGAAACTACCCAGCACCTCGGCCTGTGCTGGCCTTATCCCCTCCACAAACCTGCTCAGGAGGAAACAGAAAGAGTTCTGGTGGTCTCAGCCCTACCAGCCGCACACCTGCATCAAACCCTGTGAGTAGAGTACAGTCTCACCTTTATGTCTGGCTTTTCAACTCTTTTACACCAAATTATAAGCAGCTGGTAACAAGTATTACTGTATATCCATAACAATAACAAATGACAATTCTCTTATTCCTCTTGCTTACCTGAAGTGAGCACTGTGAATGAAGGTAAGAACTATGATCCTTTTTTAAAGTGCCAGTTTTCAATGAGAGGCAGTTATTGTTACACTACATGACTAAAAGTATGTGTACACCTGCTTGTCAAAATCATGGGCATTAATATGGAGTTGGTACCCTCATTGCTGCTATAACAGCCTCCACTCTTCTGGGAAGGCTTTCCACTAGATGTTGGAACATTGCTGCGAGGACTTGATTCCATTCAGCCACAAGAGCTTGAGTGAGGTTGGGCATTGATGTTGGCCGATTAGGCCTGGCTCGCAGTCGGCGTTCCAATTCATCCCAAAGGTGTTCGATGGGGTCAGGGCTCTGTGCAAGCCAGTCAAGTTCTTCCACACCGATCTTGAACAACCATTTCTGTATGGACCTGGCTTTCTGCACGGGGGCATTGTAGTGCTGAAACAAGAAAGGGCCTTCTCCAAACTGTTGCCACAAAGTTGGAAGCACAGAACCATCTAGAATGTCATTGTATGCTGTAGCGTTAAGATTTCCCTTCACTGGAACTAAGGGGCCTAGCCCATACCATGTAAAACAGCCCCAGACCATTCTTCCTCCTCCACCAAACTTTACAGGTTGCACTATACATTGGAGCAGGTAGCGTTCTCCTGGCATCCGTCAAACCCAGATTTGTCTGTCAGAGAACGCGTTTCCACTGCTCCAGAGTCCAATGGCGGCGAGCTTTACAACCAACACTTGGCGCATGGTGATCTTAGGCTTGTGTGCAGCTGCTCCACCTTGGAAACTAATTTCATAAAACTCCCAACGAACAATTATTGTGCTGACATTTCTTCCAGAGGAAGTTTGGAACTTGGTAGGGAGTTTTGCTATAGAGGACAGACAATTTTTATTTTCCACCATAATTTGCAAATAAATTCATAAAAAAATCCTACAATGTGATTTTCTGGATTTTCTTTCTTCTAATTTTGTCTGTCATAGTTGAAGTGTACCTATGATGAAAATTACAGGCCTCTCTCATCTTTTTAAGTGGGAGAACTTGCACAATTGGTGGCTGACTAAATAATTTTTTGCCCCACTGTATATAGTGTATATCATTATTGACTTTGCACTGACCTGTCATCAGTGGTGGAAAAAGTATCCAATTGTCTTACTTGAGTAAAAGTAAAGATACCTTAATAGAAAATGACTCAAGTAAAAGTGAAAGTCACCCAGTAAAATACTACTTGAGTAAAAGTATTTGGTTTTAAATATACTTAAGTATCAAAAGTAAATGTAATTGCTAAAATGTACTTAAGTATCAAAAGTGCGAGTATAAATAATTTCAAATTCCTTATATTAAGCAAAGCAGATGGCCACATTTTCTAGTTTTTTATTTATTTATGGATAGCCAGGGGCATTCTCCAACTCACACATTATTTACAAACGAAGCATGTGTTTAGTGAGTCTGCCAGATCAGAGGCAGTAGGGATGACCAGGGATGTTCTCTTGATAAGTGAGTGAATTTGACCATTTTACTGTCATACTAAGCATTCTACTAGTACTTTTGGATGTCAGGGAAAATGTATGGAGTAAAAAGTACATACTTTTCTTTGGGAATGTAGTGAAGTAAAAGTGGTCAAAAATATTAATAGTAAAGTACAGATACCCCCCAAAATGACTTAAGTAGTACTTTTAAGTATTTTACACCACTGCCTGTCATACTTTGCTCTTTCAGAGGAAGACCTGATTGATGAAAAGTGTGTTGAAGCTGGTAAGATTTCCCTAATTTCCTCTACAATAAATCATATTGTTTCACTCATTTGTTTACTGCAAAATGACTTTGGTGGATTATATTATGAATGTTTTTCTTCTTCTATTTTCTAACAGATGAGGAAGCTTTTGAATCTGGTAGGTAAGTCTTTGTTGAAGTTAGTTGATCATGCAGCCTATACAAAATACAGTATCACTCAACTATAACCTTGTTTTCTTTATCGCAATCATTTCTGAATTCCAATTTGAAATGTGAGAGGAGCTAAGAGAAGGTGAGCATGACCTGCTCTACTGAGCTCTCCTTTGATCTCAATTAGAATCAACTCCAACACCATGTCTAGTGACATGCACATTCATCCCATTCTCATGCTCTCCCCCTCCCTGTTCCCCCCGCTCCTAGAGGAGGGTGAGTTCAGCACTAACATCGAGGGGATCTATCTAACTGGGTTCAGACGTAGCCTGCGTCTGTGTCGGCGCCAGTCCCTAAGCACAGGCTCCAGTCAGCAGTCCTTCTACACACGCAGCGGCTACAATGCCCTCAACAACCCATACGAAGAGGTGGTACGATACCAGCGCAACCCGCAGGACAAACACCGCCTGGTTGCCCTCGTGGGTAAGACACCAGTCCGGCACTAACCAGCAACACAAATAGATTGGCAAAAGATTCAGATATGTATTGACTGTCATGAATACGTACTATTGTGTATATGGTTTTGTGGCCAATAATGCAGAGACAATATGACACATGTTGTGTTACTGTTTTTGTACATGTACAGTGTGCCTCTACTTGTATTGACACAGAATATGTGTGATGACATGACGGAGACCTCACAAGTGTGTCCTTCTCTCTCAGGTCCCTCTGGCGTTGGAGTGAACGAACTTCGCAGACGGTTAATCAAAATCAACCCAGTGAACTTTCAAGGGGCAGTGCCTCGTGAGTACACCACCTGAGTGGCCTACTTGACTTTCTTCCATTGTTGACATGGATACAATCAATGTCTTATATGACGGCTTGTCTTCCGGTGATGTCATCTGACATATTTTCCCTTCTTCCTCCAGACACGACACGAGCCGCAAGGAGCTATGAGGAGTCTGGTAAAGAGTATCACTTCATCAACAGGGAACTGTTTGAGAACATGGTTTACAACAACAGGTAGGTACTCATTGAGTAACAGCTGCTCACTTTCCTCTCACGAACACATCTTGTTAAATCAACTGTCACAACATGAATGTGACTCGTGGCCTTATGTCCTAATGGGGACAAAGAGGATTAAGTAAGTGAATAACATTGATGTGGACCACCTGATTATAAGCCAGGGTTTTGTGTTGCGTTTATAAAAAACAACAGGTTTCTGGAATACGGGGAGTACAAAGATCATTTCTACGGCACTAGTCGTGATGCTGTGAAGGATGTTTTGAACAGTGGAAGGATCTGTGTCATCGACATCGAGCCTCATGTGAGTCCTGCTGGCGTTCTTATCAGTGGGGCTTCATCATTGACTTGGCCCTATGGTGGAGTTAGCTCTGTGTTGACCTCAGTTGCATCTTGGCCAGGTCTTCATTGTAACTGAGAATTAGTTCTCAATTGACCCGTGTATGATGACTGTCCCCTTCCAGGCCATCCAGTCAGTGAGGACACATGAGCTTAAGGCCTACATCATCTATGTGAAGCCTCCCACCGCAGAACGCATGAAGGAGACCAGAAAGGATGCTCAGATCACCACCAATTACTATGATAACAGACCTTTCAAAGTAAGCACTCCTATGGTTTTATTATCAATTCTCAATGTTTTAATTGACCAGGAAGTCTCTCACGATTTGAACCTCTTTACCTCTTTTTCCAAAGAGACCTGGTAATAATACACCATCCCTATGGTGATCAATTGGTTGAAATACTGACCATCATGCCATAGTTAGGATAGTAACCAACTGTCATGATATTCTGTTCCCAACAGGAGGAAGACTTCCAGGAGATGGAGGAGGCAGCCAGGAAGATGGAGTCTCACTACTGCCAGTTCTTTGACTCTGTGATGGTGAACGACGGGCTGCAAGACTCATGTGTTCAGCTACTGAGGGCTGTGAGGAGGGCTCAGGATGAGCCACAGTGGGTTCCTGCCAGCTGGATACGACCCACAGAGGAGTTTTGATGAGGAGAATAGAGGGGGAGGAGAGTACATAAAAGGATAACAAACAGATGGAGGGCAGGGCATCGTAAAAGAGGGAATGGAGAACAACATGGATGAGGAGTGGCTGTAACCTTTGGCTGCTACTTCTGAAGATACCCTCTGCTCTCAAGTGGAATTTGTTTTGGATTGGGTTTATTGTTTTGTTTTGTTTAGTGGTGAGTTTGAGAGACTCATACAGATACTGTCCTTGTGTCTGCTTGAATCTGTTGTTGAATAATTAGCATATTCAAGGCTATGATGGAGCTGGATTAAACCAAAAAACATGTCTGTTTTTCTCTAAAATTGTGTGCGTAGTTGGAGATCATGTATTGATGTGCTACACAGGCATGCTATATGAGAGGTTGTAGGTTAACGTCATCTTTCCTTTACATTTAGAGCAAATAATTGTCCATGCTGAATTTCTGTATTTTCTTAATGTTTTTATTTGATTTAATAAAAATAATGTTAATGCCAAAGAATGTAAATTCAAGTGCTCAAGATTGGTACTATTTTTCAGTATGAAGGCGAGCAAGTAAGTGGAGCTGTGTGCTCACCATTTGAACACAATGTTTTCATAATACTGAAAGGTAAAAAACAGAATAAAAAAACATGAGCTGGCACATACCCAGAGTAACGGCGAATAAACTATAAAAAGTAAATTCACCCTGAAGAAGACACAGTGATGCCGAAACGTTGGTGATTTACCCAATAAATGACTGGGAGTTTATATATGGAGTGTGCGACTCTATTTTTATAGTTTATAATACTGAAGGAGACCTTCAGCACAGGCTGTAATTCCAGGCTATTATTATACAGACTATCTTTAGAGTGTAACATAATGGGATTTGGAATAATGCTAAAAGATATGATGGTATACTGTTACTAATTGTTTTTTAAATACCATTTTGTGTGTGAACAGGTGTTTTTGAATATGTGTTTGTGTGGCATTCTGTGTCAACAAGTGCAGAAGACAGAAGGCTTTTATTTTGAAAACAGGAAGTTCCTTTTTGTGTTCTCAGTTAAAAATCACTGTCATGGCAAGGTCGGGTAAACAGCGTGGCAACCAACATGCAGACGTTACAAGCCCGAAACGTTTTAACAGCTAGGTAGCTAACTAGCTAGTTCTTATCGGGGTTCTGTTTTAAAAGGGTATCGCGCAGAAATGGACACAGGAGGATTCCAGGTATGTAGCTAGTTTAGCTAACTAATCTTGTAACGGTCGAAACACAAGGATGCTCTAGCTTAAACGTGCTAGCTAATTTAGCCGCCTAACGTTAGCTAGTTATCATTTTGCTATATCTTACTTAGCTATAACTATATCTATAAATTCGTTATAACGAGTGATATATTTTTTATCATATTCCAGTTGCCCAGTGTGTGCAGTCTGTTTTTTAATCAAAAATATTTATTTAGGCACAAAACACGCGACGGAGGGACCTCCCGCCTCTTCCACAGGTACCACTACCATTAGCCGCGCATACTGCACTACACTTACACGACCATCCATATCATACATCTTAAGTGCATTTCGACTTGTAACTAGCTAGTATGCAGCACACTGGTAGCCTATGAGCACATGCCCAGTCAAAAGATTGCTCTCAGACAGCCAGTTTCCATAGGTCTCTCTGGTTTCTGCACTCAGCAACCTGCAGAGGGCCCAACAACAAAGCAGAGGGTGTGACAGGGACCTTGCTGCAGAACCATACAGCATTAGGAGCAAAGGTCAACAACACCATGAAGAGGTGGATGTAGCTAATGTCACTTCAAAACAGCGGCCCAATATGGGAGGGAAATAAAATATGGCCCTAATAATCATCAACATTGTTCTTACACCAAATTATTACATCAATAAAGGTGTAGTTTAGTGTAGGCTATTTTTTGTTGAGGGTCTTCTTCACTTCATACCTCAAGGGGACAAATCCCTCAGGTCTGAATAGTCTGATCTGATCTATGCCTTGATTGGTTGGTATTCCAGTACCTTGGCAGATGCCTACTGCAGATTTAGCCCAGGATTAGGCCGTGTCAGCAAGTCTGTGGCACAGGAATATCCCCAGAGCCCTTCCTAATTCTTGGATGTAATGGTGAGAAAACAACTCACGGTAAGTTCTGTCATACACAGTCGTGGGCCTAGTTTTGGGAAACCGGGCCATGGTACTATTGGATCTTCTCACTGTATGAAAAGGACTCTCTTTTCTGAGTCCAGGTTTGAGTTTTGGAGGATTTTATTGTTAAGATCAATTGGAGAAATGTACTGTTTGAGACTGGGAGTGATATCTACTTTGAAAGCAAGTTTTGGAGAGAGCTTTGTACAACCACTTGCTTGGTTCCATTGTTCCTTAGTTCCCCTATGTTCTTATCTATTGCCATGTATCGATTGAGGGTCTCCTGAGAGTGCAGCGGTCTAAGGCACTGCAGTGCTAGAGGCGTCACAACGGTCCCTGGTTCGTTCCCAGTCTGTCACAACCGGCCGTGATTGGGAGTCCCTTAGTGCGGTGTACAATTGGCCCAGCGTCGTCCGGGTTAGGGGAGGGTTCGGCCGAGGGTGTAGGCAATCATTGTAAATAAGAATTTGTTCTTAACTGACTTGCCTAGTTAAATAAAGGTAAACATTTTTTTTTAAATAATGAAGTATATCAACTAATCTTGAAGGAGTTATGTAAGATGCCAAGCCTCATTCTCTTCTTCCGTGTCCTCTTTAAGCGTGGACAGCGTGCCCTGCCCCCCATGTCAAGGTGAGTCTCGCCTCCTTATGCTGTTGTGATACTGTTTCAACTCATTTATCCCAGCAGAACATCTCTCATGCTCTCTCTTTTGCTTTTTTATGTGGCATTTGAACAACTGCATGAAGTCAAGATACAGGTGGTGAGTTGCCTTCAGATGGATGTTGTAATAGATCATTTATCTGTTGAATTTAGGTTGGTGCTGCTGGCTTGGATATAGTTTTCTTAACCTGCTTTGTCTCCTATGTAGATGAGATGCCGGTCCCTAAAAGCAAGAGGAAAAAGTCAAAGAGTCAGGTGGATGGTGTTGAAAGCCCAGAGGGTGGGTGGAAAAGGAATAGTTCTCAGGAGCTCATTCTGTTGAACTGCTGGTGAACAACGTTGTTCCAAATTTTGGAAGCACCTTGCCTTTAAGTTTCAAGCTATCAATTAGTTATTAAGCTTGCATTCCACTGTCAAATAGTAATGTATAAACTGTTAAAGTACCAGCAATGACTTGAACCACATAGTAAGTACACCTCAAGTATATAATAAGAGAGTTGTGTTGTTTGTATGTGCAGCAGACCCAGGGGTGGAGATGGCCCAGATGGGGGGCCTGAGCAGTCGTAGGTCATCTGAGGTCATCCAGGCTTTGACCCCCGAGTCGCAGGAAGCTGCACCACAGAGAAGGAAGAAGAAGAAAAAGGCAGCGACTGTAGGTAAACAACATATCTGACTATAGGTAAACAACATGCCTGACTATAGGTAAACAGCAGGACTGGCTATAGGTAAACAGCATGCCTCAGGGGAACCATATACCTACTCTTCCTACATTTGTAACTCAAACATGATCTTGTTTGTGTATTATTTCTTCTATCACTTCTGCATGGTTAAGAATATATTCCACTTATATTCAATACATTCCGTTCTGTTTTACCATAACCATTTATAGGCTATATGTCATAGTTGTACTTACTGTATTTGTGAAATGTATTAAGTTACATGTGTAGTGTTGTTCGTTCGCTTGTTTGTGTCTCAGATCTGGAGGATGACCAGGCTGACCTGGTGAACGGGGATGGACTGGTCCAGAACACAGCAGAGGCAGGGGAAGAAGTGACCAAAAAACCCAAGAGGAAGAAGTAAGAGACACTAAAAGATGTACTATCTATTCTATGGTATCTTAGTCACTTAATGTTTACACATCTGGCATTACTCATCTCATTTGTATATACTGTTTTCTATATTATTCTACTGTATCTCATTCACTTAATAATGTTTACATATCTGGCATTACTCATCTTATACATATATACTGTTTTCTATACTATTCTACTGTATCTTAGTCCGTTCCGCTCTGACATCGCTCGTCCATATGTACAGAATATAGACTTAATTAATTCCTACTTAGATTTGTGTGTATTGGGTATATGTTGTGTAATTTGTAAGATATTACTTGTTAGATATTACCAAACTGTCAGAACTAGAAGCACAAGCATTTCGCTACACCCGCAATAACATCTGCTAATCACGTGAATGTGACAAATCAAATTTGATAGTAAAGTAAAAATGTGTTTTCACTTATATGGTTCTATTATGATAGATCCTTTGCTCTTTTAATGAGCTTAGTTTCTCTTTCTTTCTTTGTGGTCACTCCCTAGGAAGTCGAAAGTGTCCGAGACACAGTACGTCAACGAGCTTAATGTCGAGGACGATGACATCATCACAGACGCTCAGCCACCCATCCCGCAGCATTCCCTGTTCTCTGCTCCCCTGGGACAGAGCCAGCCTGTGGGGAAGGTGTTTGTAGAGAGGAGCAGTGAGTGTCCCCCCCTTCTGTTATTTTATGTTAGCTGTACATGGTAGAGTTTAAGAGTATAGGTTCATTTCCAGGACACAGATGAATAAACCTAGTCCTGGACTATGAAACAATTGCAATGGAAAACCTCTATTGGAAGCCTTACTTGGTTCGAGGACTAGTCTTGTTTCTGTGTCTGGAAAAATTGGCCTTTTATGAATTATTTGGACATCCTTGTGTGTCCTGTCTTCTATGTTGGATAATGTGTTGTTTAACTCTCAGAGAGGTTTCAAGCGGCCGATCGGTCAGACAGACCGAAGCCCAGCGATCAGGTGGACAACTTCGTGGACATCCAGCAGATGTGGACCACCAAGGATGTGTCTGTTAGGGTACATGGTGGCTTCAGGTGTGTGTGTGTGCAGGTGTCTGTTTTGAAAAACGGTGTATTTGTGCATGTGTGAGTCTACCTGTGTGTGTGTGTGTGTGTGTGTGTGTGTGTGTGTGTGTGTGTGTGTGAATGTTCCCTCTATATCACTTCTCTCTATCTCTAATATACAGGGGGATTGGGCTGTTCTGCCACGGCTTCCTAGCAGGCTATGCAGTGTGGAACATCATAGTGATCTATGCCCTGGCAGGAAAACATCTCACTACTCTGCCTAACCTACTGCAGCAGTACCACAGCCTAGCCTACCCTGCACAGTCTCTCTTCTACCTGCTACTGGCTATAAGCACTGTGTCAGCCTTTGACAGGTAAGGAGGTGGGTGTCTGTGTGGCTCATTTTTGTTATTTTGGGTCAGCCCCAAAATAAATGTGGCCATTGTTGTGAAAATATGGAAGCCTGTGGCTAGAGCTAGGAGGTGTTTGTGTGTGTGTATGTATACAACACACTCGTTCTGTTCCATCAATGGACCCCCTCACAAACACATACACAGACACACACACATCTCCTTTCTCTAGCTACAGGCTTGCACATTTTACAACAAACCCCAGTGTGCCCCGTCCTTCCCCTGTGTGTGTGTGTGCGTGTAGACTCATTCTCTTTCCATTTCAGGGTGAATCTGGCCAAAGGCGCCATGGCTATGAGAGAGTTTGTCACCCTGGACCCAGTTGCTCTAGCCTCTTTCTGTGAGTGAAAACATCTTTACAGCATGTTACTCAATTCATTCAGGACAGACGGAGCCAACCTGTATATGATGCAGCCAGCCCAGCAAGCACTATGTCTCTCTGGCCTTGGCAAATGGTCATTTCACTGAAGTAACTTTCCCTCTCCTCCTGCAGTGTACTTCTCAGCTCTGGTCCTCTCTCTCAGCCAGCAGATGACCAGTGACCGCATCAACCTGTACCCCAGTGCTAACGAGACCTTATGGTGTGCTAACTAACTGTTTTTATTGTCCTGATATTAACATGTCACATGTTGAACTAAGTTAGTTCTTGTATATTGATTATCCTACTCAGCAATATCACTGTTGGGAATCAGAGAGAAGAGAAGCCCCTTTTCTTCTGTTCCTCTGACTCCAGCCAAAAAAGCATTGTGACTTTTACAACCCCCTCCCCTCTCCAGGCCTCCTGGGTCAGAGCAACAGATCCTGAACCCGTGGATCATAGTGAACCTGGTGGTGGCTGTGCTGGTGGGAATGGCCTGGATCTTCATCTCCGCCAGGCCTGAGATGGATTACACCGAAGGTGAGGATGAAGTTTTTTTATTTTGTTTTTTTGTAGATTTAATTAAACAAACAGCAACTTAACATTTCCGCAGACGTAGTTCCGCATGACATTGACAAAGACTTACTGCACAACGGTCACAATTAACAGAGACGAAAGAAAAAAGACTACTGAAAACAACAACACCTACTCAGGCGTACATATATTGCGACCGACATTGTTGACATGCTCAGTTCTATATGTTACCACGCTCTAAATACTTATCCATATATATAGTTTAATATGTTTTGTATACACCATACTGAAATTGTATACACCATAAATATACAATTACTAGAAGGGACAAAGCACCTCAGACAGACCACAGCAATTTGACTGGATTGTACACATACTCAGCAACCTTACCTAATGACACACATGTTAGATTCCCTTCAGAGATGTGTTTTAATTTTTCATGTGTATAAACGTAGTATGTTAGGTGCCTTTAGAGAGATAGAAATAACATGGGCTTCCAATCTCCAAACCAGGGTTCCTAATGGCTATGGAGATCGAGTCCTTGAGACCAGAGGAGAAATCAGAAATGTCTACTTGAGGAATATTTGTTTCAATTTTTGCTCGCACATCTTTTTTTGTACCGTATTTTATCAGCCAACACAAAATGTACATGTTGTTTGTGGCAATAATGCGTTTATTTTTGTATGACCCTAATGTGTGCTTGTTTTGTCAAATGTATTGGTTACCATTGGAAATAATAAAAATGTTATCCCACTGAGATGCTTCTAAATGTCATTTTGGGGACTTTAAACCAAACATACAATACACTACATACATTATAGTGTATTGACCTGAAAGAGCATGGCTGTGTCTTCTTTTATTTATTTATTTATTTATTTTTATATATATATATATATATATATATATATATACCACATTAAATAGAGTGCCTTCAGAAAGTATTCAACTGTAACTTAGCCACGTAGGAGGTGGTGGAAAGCAGATTGAAATCAGGTTTTTCTCAACTTTTGCCTGTGCCCATTCTGTAGATTTTTTTTTTTCTCTGGAAAAAGTCCCCAGTCTTTAATGATTACATGCATACCCATAACATGATGAAGCTACCACTATGCTTGAAAATATGGAGAGTGGTACTCAGTAATGTGTTGTTGGATTTGCCCTAAACACAACACTATTCAGGACAAAAAGTAAATTGCTTTGCCACATTTTTTGCAGTATTACTTTAGTGCCTTGTTGCAAACTGGATACATGTTTGGAATACTTGTATTCTATACAGGTTTCCTTTTCACTGTCAATTAGGTTAGTATTGTGGAGTATCTACAGTGTTGTTGATCCATTCTCAGTTTTCTATCACAGCCGTTAAATTCTAACTGTTTTAAAGTCACAATTGGCCTCATGGTGAAATCCCTGAGAGGTTTCCTTCCTCTCTGGCAACTGAGTTAGTAAGGACGCCTGCATCTGTATAGTGACTGGGTGTATTGATACACCAGCCAAAGTATAATTGATAACTTCATGTGCAAAGGGATATTCAATATCTGCTTTTTATTTATACCTACCATCTACCAATAGGTGCCCTTCTTTGCGAGGCATTGGAAAACCTCCCTAGTCATTGTGATTGAATCTGTTTGAAGTTCACTGCTCGACTGAGGGACCTTACAGATAATTGTATGTGTGGGATACAGAGATGAGGTAGTCATTCAAAAATCATGTTAAACACTTATTGCACACAGAGTCCATGCAACTTATGTGACTTTTAAGCTGATTTTTACTCCTGAACTTATTTAGGCTTGCCATAACAAAGGGGTTGAATACTTACTGACTCAAGATATTACAGCTTTCAATTTTTATTAATTAGTATACATTTCAAAAAACAATTCCACATTGACATTATAGGCTATTGTGTGTAGGCCAGGGACACAAAAACCTCAACTTAATCGTAACAATGTATTTAGGAAAAAGTCAAGGAGTGTGAATACATTCTGAAGGCTCTTTATACCACACAATTAAACCAGACCACTGGAACTAAGGCTGTCACAAAAATCGTATAGTCGTGTAACCGACAATGATGGACAATAACCGTGACATTTGAAAATAAATATTGTCATAATCGTCTTGACATTCATTGTAGGACGGGGGATTCAATTTTATTCACAAGTAGATTGTTTACCCAAAGCAGTTCTTCATTATTAAATGAGGGTAAAGTTAGTAATCCCTTTATGAACAGAACAGCACGGTGGAAAGAAGCTTCTTTTCCAAAAGTTCCAGGCGATAAAAAACATTAGTTTTGAGATGTGTTGTATGTATGAGTTATGTCGTGCAGTGGCGAGTTTAGCATGTAAATCAAGGTGGGGCACAAAAAAAGAAAAAAAGTGGGATGCATGTCAGCAGTCACTATGCAACACAACACGAACAATACCTTAATTACACTATAACGGCGACAAACGGTGCCCACAAACTGTTAGGGCCTACATATACTCTCTTCATCACTCAATACCTAGGTTTACCTCCACTGTATTCACATACTACCATACCTTTGTCTGTACATTATACCTTGATGCTATTTTACCGCCCCCAGAAACCTCCTTTTACTCTATGTTCCAGACGTTCTAGACGACCAATTCTCATAGCTTTTAGCCGTACCCTTATTCTACTCCTCCTATGTTCCTCTGGCGATGTAGAGGTGAATCCAGGCCCTGCAGTGCCTAGCTCCACTCCTATTCCCCAGGCGCTCTCTTTTGACGACTTCTGTAACCGTAATAGCCTTGGTTTCATGCATGTTAACATTAGAAGCCTCCTCCCTAAGTTTGTTTTATTCACTGCTTTAGCACACTCTGCCAACCCGGATGTTCTAGCTGTGTCTGAATCCTGGCTTAGGAAGACCACCAAAAATTCAGAAATTTTAATTCCAAACTACAACATTTTCAGACAAGATAGAACTGCCAAAGGGGGCGGTGTTGCAATCTACTGCAAAGATAGCCTGCAGAGTTCTGTCCTACTATCCAGGTCTGTACCCAAACAATTTGAACTTCTACTTTTAAAAATCCACCTCTCTAAAAACAAGTCTCTCACCATTGCCGCCTGCTATAGACCACCCTCTGCCCCCAGCTGTGCTCTGGACACCATATGTGAACTGATTGCCCCCCATCTATCTTCAGAGTTCGTGCTGCTAGGCGACCTAAACTGGAACATGCTTAACACCCCAGCCATCCTACAATCTAAACTTGATGCCCTCAATCTCACACAAATTATCAATGAACCTACCAGGTACCTCCCCAAAGCCTTAAACACGGGCACCCTCATAGATATCATCCTAACCAACTTCCCCTCTAAATACACCTCTGCTGTCTTCAACCAAGATCTCAGCGATCACTGCCTCATTGCCTGCATCTGTAATGGGTCAGCGGTCAAACGACCTCCACTCATCACTGTAAAACGCTCCCTGAAACACTTCTGCGAGCAGGCCTTTCTAATCGACCTGGCCGGGGTATCCTGGAAGGATATTGATCTCATCCCGTCAGTAGAGGATGCCTGGATATTTTTTTAAATGCCTTCCTAACCATCTTAAATAAACATGCCCCATTCAAGAAATTTAGAACCAGGAACAGATATAGCCCTTGGTTCTCCCCAGACCTGACTGCCCTTAACCAACACAAAAACATCCTATGGCGTTCTGCATTAGCATCGAACAGCCCCCGTGATATGCAGCTGTTCAGGGAAGCTAGAAACCATTATACACAGGCAGTTAGAAAAGCCAAGGCTAGCTTTTTCAAGCAGAAATTTGCTTCCTGCAACACTAACTCAAAAAAGTTCTGGGACACTGTAAAGTCCATGGAGAATAAGAACACCTCCTCCCAGCTGCCCACTGCACTTAAGATAGGAAACACTGTCACCACTGATAAATCCACCATAATTGAGAATTTCAATAAGCATTTTTCTACGGCTGGCCATGCTTTCCACCTGGCTACTCCTACCCCGGTCAACAGCACTGCACCCCCAACAGCAACTCGCCCAAGCCTTCCCCATTTCTCCTTCTCCCAAATCCATTCAGCTGATGTTCTGAAAGAGCTGCAAAATCTGGACCCCTACAAATCAGCCGGGCTAGACAATCTGGACCCTTTCTTTCTAAAATTATCTGCCGAAATTGTTGCCACTCCTATTACTAGCCTGTTCAACCTCTCTTTCGTGTCGTCTGAGATTCCCAAAGATTGGAAAGCAGCTGCGGTCATCCCCCTCTTCAAAGGGGGGGACACTCTTGACCCAAACTGCTACAGACCTATATCTATCCTACCGTGCCTTTCTAAGGTCTTCGAAAGCCAAGTCAACAAACAGATTACCGACCATTTCGAATCTCACCATACCTTCTCTGCTATGCAATCTGGTTTCAGAGCTGGTCATGGGTGCACCTCAGCCACGCTCAAGGTCCTAAACGATATCTTAACCGCCATCGATAAGAAACATTACTGTGCAGCCGTATTCATTGATCTGGCCAAGGCTTTCGACTCTGTCAATCACCACATCCTCATCG
Organism: Oncorhynchus tshawytscha; assembly: GCF_018296145.1. NCBI lineage: Eukaryota > Metazoa > Chordata > Actinopteri > Salmoniformes > Salmonidae > Oncorhynchus > Oncorhynchus tshawytscha. Next base: position 8,889,001 of record NC_056435.1, read on the forward strand.
GCAGACTCGACAGCCTTGGTTTCTCAAATGATTGCCTCGCCTGGTTCACCAACTACTTCTCTGATAGAGTTCAGTGTGTCAAATCGGAGGGTCTGCTGTCCGGACCTCTGGCAGTCTCTATGGGGGTGCCACAGGGTTCAATTCTTGGACCGACTCTCTTCTCTGTATACATCAATGAGGTCGCTCTTGCTGCTGGTGAGTCTCTGATCCACCTCTACGCAGACGACACCATTCTGTATACTTCCGGCCCTTCTTTGGACACTGTGTTAACAACCCTTCAGGCAAGCTTCAATGCCATACAACTCTCCTTCCGTGGCCTCCAATTGCTCTTAAATACAAGTAAAACTAAATGCATGCTCTTCAACCGATCGCTACCTGCACCTAACCGCCTGTCCAACATCACTACTCTGGACGGCTCTGACTTAGAATACGTGGACAACTACAAATACTTAGGTGTCTGGTTAGACTGTAAACTCTCCTTCCAGACCCATATCAAACATCTCCAATCCAAAGTTAAATCTAGAATTGGCTTCCTATTTCGCAACAAAGCATCCTTCACTCATGCTGCCAAACATACCCTTGTAAAACTGACCATCCTACCAATCCTCGACTTTGGCGATGTCATTTACAAAATAGCCTCCAATACCCTACTCAACAAATTGGATGCAGTCTATCACAGTGCAATCCGTTTTGTCACCAAAGCCCCATATACTACCCACCATTGCGACCTGTACGCTCTCGTTGGCTGGCCCTCGCTTCATACTCGTCGCCAAACCCACTGGCTCCATGTCATCTACAAGACCCTGCTAGGTAAAGTCCCCCTTATCTCAGCTCGCTGGTCACCATAGCATCTCCCACCTGTAGCACACGCTCCAGCAGGTATATCTCTCTAGTCACCCCCAAAACCAATTCTTTCTTTGGCCGCCTCTCCTTCCAGTTCTCTGCTGCCAATGACTGGAACGAACTACAAAAATCTCTGAAACTGGAAACACTTATCTCCCTCACTAGCTTTAAGCACCAACTGTCAGAGCAGCTCACAGATTACTGCACCTGTACATAGCCCACCTATAATTTAGCCCAAACAACTACCTCTTTCCCAACTGTATTTAATTTTAATTTATTTATTTATTTTGCTCCTTTGCACCCCATTATTTTTATTTCTACTTTGCACATTCTTCCATTGCAAAACTACCATTCCAGTGTTTTACTTGCTATATTGTATTTACTTTGCCACCATGGCCTTTTTTGCCTTTACCTCCCTTCTCACCTCATTTGCTCACATTGTATATAGACTTGTTTATACTGTATTATTGACTGTATGTTTGTTTTACTCCATGTGTAACTCTGTGTCGTTGTATCTGTCGAACTGCTTTGCTTTATCTTGGCCAGGTCGCAATTGTAAATGAGAACTTGTTCTCAACTTGCCTACCTGGTTAAATAAAGGTAAAATAAATAAATAAATAAATAAATAAACATAAAGCTGTCCCAACAGCCATATCAGCAGTTTTTTTTAAAGGCAGTAAATGAGGCTGAATGAACTGTTTCGCTGCCAGCCAAGGCGCCACTGATAGCCAGGTGTAGTGGGTGTTGGGACTCCAAATGTGGTTTACACTGACATTTGAGATGTACAAACTGTGGCGTAAGGGGACGACAAGAGGATAAAAGGAAATCATGAATTTCGATTGAGCCATTAATTAGAGAGCCAGGACGGACTTAGTCAATACAGCTAGCACTTTTGAAATGTACAGCAACAGAGTTCAGAACATGGGCTGTTCTTACAGTGTTTTCCCTGTATACCAAGTCAGAACCGTAGGATAAATAAAGGGGGCATATAAGCAGACAATGAAAGCACTTACAATATTCTATGATTACGTTTATCAAAAACAGGTTATAGGCTACATGTGCACCACAGAGTCAGAACAGTAAATTTAGTCGAAATTAAGAGGTGAAAATATACCAAATTATTAGGTGAGGCACATGGGCTACTAACAGCTTACTACACAACATACACTTAGTATTACTTTCTTAGCTACAGTATACATATCTCCCTGGCATATTACATAATTTATGCAGCAGCATATAAGACATTTTGGACTCACCCTAATAATTTGGTCTATTTTCATCTTAATGTCTCCTACTGTTCTGACTTGGTGGTGCACATGTAGCCTATAGCCTGTTTTTGAGAAATGTAATCATCAAATATTGTAAGAGCTCTCATTGTCTGCTTATATGCCCCCTTTATTTATCCTGCAGGTTCTGACTTGGTGTACAGGGAGAACACTGTAAGAACGGCCCATGTTTTGAATCTGTGCTGTACATTTCCAAAAGTGCTGAACAAATAGTTATAATGACTATGTCAGTCCTAGCTCGCTCATTAATGTCTCAATCGAAATGACGGATTGCCTCTTATGCCATAGTTTGTACATCTCAATTGTCAGTAGAATCCTCATTTGTTTAAGCAAGTCAGCCATATCAGCTATGTTTTTTTTTAAAGGCAATAAATGAGGCTGAAAGAACTGTTTCGCGGCCTGACTAGGCTCCGCAGTTGTATAGTGCAATCAATGTAATGTTTAGTGTTGTGTTGTGTAGCTGCTTTGCTGGCATGCATCCCACATATGATTTTTTTTTGTCACACGGAGATTTGCATGCTAAAATCGCCACTGATATGGGTTATAATTAATGTCCATTTTTGTAGGGGTTTATTTATTTCATTTTTTATTGTAAGGGAAAATCAAGTCAGAAGTTTTAAAGTGGAAATATTACAAACTTCAGAAGCCTTTTTAAGCCTAAAATACACTACAAGTGTTCTCTTGCAACAGGGTGATCAAATTAAGATACTAAAACTGTATCTGCTCTCCTCTATCTGCTCTCGTACTTATGATCTACAGACACTTTTGTCATTGCCCAGAATATAAGTGTGCTGTTCATAATTTTGGGAAATGGACCATTGCTTCCTCCCCAAAACTACTAAACGTTTTGTAGTTAGATTTTATCTGCTTCTGGGCATTCTGATTTAGCCATGCGCTCTGAGATGCATTGCTCTGGCCTCACTGACTGTGCAGGCTTTGCAGTAGAACACGGAGTGATAAGTCTACCGTAGACGTGGTCGCTATACTGTATGCATAGTATTTCTTTAGCTATCTATCTAAACGTTTTTTTGAGTAACATCAGCAAACATGCTGGACTTTGCGATATTTGCAGTGACTTTTGTCATCATTCTGGTCGGCGCAGTCCTCTATTTGTATCCAGTAAGTCAATGCCTGTGCTTATATCAGCCAATATTTGTAACATCGTATATCCACCCATGTCATTACTAGCTACGTGTAAACTGATAACTCTGTGCACAGTTTTACAGTGACATGACAGTAAAACAAATCCCTGGACATTTAATGTATCTACCTTTAGTACTCAAATGTTTCAGCAGTTTAAGTGAATTGTAAAACATATGGCAAAGGAGTGGACAAATATTTTTTTCAAAGCTCAAGTTTTTGGAGGTTACTGCCATGGACTTAGAATATGTAAACCCCACATCATTTATTGTCATGTTTACTTTATGCTATGTCTCTCTTGAAACTGAAAGTAACATGCTTGATTCATTTTTTTTAATCAAGTCATCAAGAAGTGCTTCTGGTATACCAGGTCTCAACCCTACAGAAGAGAAGTGAGTAGCCTATGACCAGATGTGTTTTACAACTTTCAAATCAAAATCAAATCAAATCAAATCAAATTTTATTTGTCACATACACATGGTTAGCAGATGTTAATGCGAGTGTAGCGAAATGCTTGTGCTTCTAGTTCCGACAATGCAGTAATAACGAGCAAGTAATCTAACTAACAATTCCAAAAAAAACTACTGTCATACACAGTGTAAGGGGATAAAGAATATGTACATAAGGATATATGAATGAGTGATGGTACAGAGCAGCATAGGCAAGATACAGTAGATGATATCGAGTACAGTATATACATATGAGATAAGTATGTGAACCAAGTGGCATAGTTAAAGTGGCTAGTGATACATGTATTACATAAGGATGCAGTCGATGATATAGAGTACAGTATCAACGTATGCATATGAGATGAACAATGTAGGGTAAGTAACATTATATAAGGTAGCATTGTTTAAAGTGGCTAGTGATATATTTACATCATTTCCCATCAATTCCCATGATTAAAGTGGCTGGAGTAGAGTCAGTGTCATTGACAGTGTGTTGGCAGTAGCCACTCAATGTTAGTGGTGGCTGTTTAACAGTCTGATGGCCTTGAGATAGAAGCTGTTTTTCAGTCTCTCGGTCCCAGCTTTGATGCACCTGTACTGACCTCGCCTTCTGGATGGCAGCGGGGTGAACAGGCAGTGGCTCGGGTGGTTGATGTCCTTGATGATCTTTATGGCCTTCCTGTAGCATCGGGTGGTGTAGGTGTCCTGGAGGGCAGGTAGTTTGCCCCCGGTGATGCGTTGTGCAGACCTCACTACCCTCTGGAGAGCCTTACGGTTGAGGGCGGTGCAGTTGCCATACCAGGCGGTGATACAGCCCGCCAGGATGCTCTCGATTGTGCATCTGTAGAAGTTTGTGAGTGCTTTTGGTGACAAGCCGAATTTCTTCAGCCTCCTGAGGTTGAAGAGGCGCTGCTGCGCCTTCCTCACGATGCTGTCTGTGTGAGTGGACCAATTCAGTTTGTCTGTGATGTGTATGCCGAGGAACTTAAAACTTGCTACCCTCTCCACTACTGTTCCATCGATGTGGATGGGGGTGTTCCCTCTGCTGTTTCCTGAAGTCCACAATCATCTCCTTAGTTTTGTTGACGTTGAGTGTGAGGTTATTTTCCTGACACCACACTCCGAGGGCCCTCACCTCCTCCCTGTAGGCCGTCTCGTCGTTGTTGGTAATCAAGCCTACCACTGTTGTGTCGTCCGCAAACTTGATGATTGAGTTGGAGGCGTGCATGGCCACGCAGTCGTGGGTGAACAGGGAGTACAGGAGAGGGCTCAGAACGCACCCTTGTGGGGCCCCAGTGTTGAGGATCAGCGGGGAGGAGATGTTGTTGCCTACCCTCACCACCTGGGGCGGCCCGTCAGGAAGTCCAGTACCCAGTTGCACAGGGCGGGGTCGAGACCCAGGGTCTCGAGCTTGATGACGAGCTTGGAGGGTACTATGGTGTTGAATGCCGAGCTGTAGTCGATGAACAGCATTCTCACATAGGTATTCCTCTTGTCCAGATGGGTTAGGGCAGTGTGCAGTGTGGTTGAGATTGCATCGTCTGTGGACCTATTTGGGCGGTAAGCAAATTGGAGTGGGTCAAGGGTGTCAGGTAGGGTGGAGGTGATATGGTCCTTGACTAGTCTCTCAAAGCACTTCATGATGACGGATGTGAGTGCTACGGGGCGGTAGTCGTTTAGCTCAGTTACCTTAGCTTTCTTGGGAACAGGAACAATGGTGGCCCTCTTGAAGCATGTGGGAACAGCAGACTGGTATAGGGATTGATTGAATATGTCCGTAAACACACCGGCCAGCTGGTCTGCGCATGCTCTGAGGGCGCGGCTGGGGATGCCGTCTGGGCCTGCAGCCTTGCGAGGGTTAACACGTTTAAATGTCTTACTCACTTCGGCTGCAGTGAAGGAGAGACCGCATGTTTCCGTTGCAGGCCGTGTCAGTGGCACTGTATTGTCCTCAAAGCGGGCAAAAAGTTATTTAGTCTGCCTGGGAGCAAGACATCCTGGTCCGTGACTGGGCTGGGTTTCTTCCTGTAGTCCGTGATTGACTGTAGACCCTGCCACATACCTCTTGTGTCTGAGCCGTTGAATTGAGATTCTACTTTGTCTCTGTACTGGCGCTTAGCTTGTTTGATAGCCTTGCGGAGGGAATAGCTGCACTGTTTGTATTCAGTCATGTTACCAGACACCTTGCCCTGATTAAAAGCAGTGGTTCGTGCCTTTAGTTTCACACGAATGCTGCCATCAATCCACGGTTTCTGGTTAGGGAATGTTTTAATCGTTGCTATGGGAACGACATCTTCAACGCACGTTCTAATGAACTCACACCGTATCAGCGTATTCGTCAATGTTGTTGTCTGACGCAATACGAAACATCTCCCAGTCCACGTGATGGAAGCAGTCTTGGAGTGTGGAGTCAGCTTGGTCGGACCAGCGTTGGACAGACCTCAGCGTGGGAGCTTCTTGTTTTAGTTTCTGTCTGTAGGCAGGGATCAACAAAATGGAGTCGTGGTCAGCTTTTCCGAAAGGGGGCGGGGCAGGGCCTTATATGCGTCGCGGAAGTTAGAGTAACAATGATCCAGGGTCTTTCCACCCCTGGTTGCGCAATCGATATGCTGATAAAATTTAGGGAGTCTTGTTTTCAGATTAGCCTTGTTAAAATCCCCAGCTACAATGAATGCAGCCTCCGGATAAATCGTTTCCAGTTTGCAGAGAGTTAAATAAAGTTCGTTCAGAGCCATCGATGTGTCTGCTTGGGGGGGGATATATACGGCTGTGATTTTAATCGAAGAGAATTCTCTTGGTAGATAATATGGTCTACATTTGATTGTGAGGAATTCTAAATCAGGTGAACAGAAGGATTTGAGTTCCTGTATGTTTCTTTCATCACACCATGTCACGTTGGCCATAAGACATACGCCCCCGCCCGTCTTCTTACCAGAAAGATGTTTGTTTCTGTCGGCACGATGCGTGGAGAAACCCGCTGGCTGCACCGCTTCGGATTGCGTCTCTCCAGTTAGCCATGTTTCCGTGAAGCAAAGAACGTTACAGTCTCTGATGTCCCTCTGGAATGCTACCCTTGCTCGGATTTCATCAACCTTGTTGTCAAGAGACTGGACATTGGCAAGAAGAATGCTAGGGAGTGGTGCACGATGTGCCCGTCTCCGGAGTCTGACCAGAAGACCGCTTCGTTTCCCTCTTTTTCTGAGTCGTTTTTTTTTTTGGTCGCTGCATGTGATCCACTCGGTTACACTGGTTGTAAGGCAGAACACAGGATCCGCATCGCGAAAAACATATTCTTGGTCGTACTGATGGTGAGTTGAGTCACCACACTTGACCTGAGCCTGTATTTATAAACCGTCTCTGTAGGAGTACTGATCCAGAATCAGATCCCCCTGTCTACACATACACTGAGAAGTTTTCTGGATACGGGCCCTGGCCTGACCTAGGTTCATATTGGTTTGTTTGTCTCATTCTCTTAATCTAGGGATGGAAATATACAAGACATAGTGAACCAAGGCAGTCTGCATGAGTTCCTGGCTTGTCTACATGGACAGTTTGGTCCTGTGGCATCCTTCTGGTTTGGAGGACGCCCTGTGGTCAGCTTGGGTTCAGTGGACCAGCTACGGCAGCACATCAACCCCAACAGGACTAGTGAGTACTGAGGAGGGAGGGAAACTATTGGGAGGAAAAGGAAACAGGTGCTCTGTCCCTACTAACATACCACTTAAAATGCATGCTTAAACGATTGCACCATTCTAAGTGGAATGCAGGGATAGATAGATGTTGTAACAGATTCAGGTGATTTCTGTTTTACATGTACAGTGTTGTTTTGAAATTAAGAAACAGTAACATGTTTTCCACTGTGACATCTTCTATCCTTACTTTGTAGCGGACTCATTTGAGACAATGCTGAAGTCGTTGCTAGGGTACCGGTCAGGAATGGGTGGAGGGGCCACAGAGGCTGTAATGAGGAAGAAGTTGTATGAGAGTGCCGTCAACAACACCCTGAAGGAAAACTTTCCCCTGCTGCTGAAGGTTTGCCTCTTACACAATGGCTCATTTGGCAGTTTTTAATATTTGGCTGTAGTATTCTGCAATACTTTCTTATGTTTTTGTGTATCCATTTAGTATTTGTTTACTCAAAAGCTTTTTGTGCTCACTTCCCTGGGATGTTAAAGTTTGGTAACCTAGTAGTTAGATTGTTGGGCCAGTAACTGGAAGGTTGCTGGATCGAATCCCCGAGCTGACAAGGTAAAAATCTGTTGTTCTGCCCGGGCGCCGAAGATGTGGATATCGATTAAGGCAGCCCCCCCACACCTATCTGATTCAGAGGGGTTGGGTTAAATGCAGAAGACACATTTCAGTTGAATGCGTTCAGTTAGACAACTGACTAGGTATCCCCCTTTCCCATTGACACACACTCTCTGTCTCCCTCCCACCCTTTCTGTCCTGTTCTAGCTGGTGGAGGAGTTAGTGGGGAAGTGGAAGTCTTTCCCTAAGGACCAGCACACACCCCTCTGTGCCCATCTGCTAGGATTGGCCATGAAGGCTGTCACTCAACTCGCTCTGGGTGACCGCTTCCAGAATGATGCTGAAGTCATCGGCTTCCGAAAGAACCATGAGGCAGTGAGTGAGCAGTCACATTTAAAGTCACCGTTTCTTGTGAAAAGATGCCCATTACGATCTGTGTTGTTTGCAGATTTTCACTGATAATTCCCTTTACTTATCAGATCTGGTCAGAGATCGGAAAAGGCTATTTGGACGGTTCCATGGAGAAGAGCTCCATCAGAAAGGAACACTATGAGAGCGGTGAGTGAGAACTAGTTCACTGTTATGGATCATATGTGTTACACTTCTCCTTAATGCTGAGATGTACAGTATTTCTGTGAATTTATGTGGCTCTCTGCAATATCACTGCATGTTTTGGAACTACTGAACCTAACACGCCAATGTAAAATAAGATTTTTGGATATAAATATGAAATTTACCGAACAAAACATACATGTATTGTGTAACATGAAGTCCTATGAGTGTCATCTGATGAAGATCATCAAAGGTTAGTGATTAATTTGATCTCTATTTGTTCTTTTTGTGACTCCTCTCTTTGGCTGGAAAAATGGCTGGGTTTTTCTGTGAGTTGGTGGTGACCTAACATAATTGTTTGTGGAGCTTTCGCTGTAAAGCATTTTTAAAATCAGATACTGTGGCTGGATTAACGAGAATTTTACCTTTAAAATGGTGCCCAATACTTGTATGTTTGATAAATGAGATTTATGAGATTTCTGTTGATTTGTATTTGACGCCCTACAATTTCATTGGCTGTTGGTTCCTCTAGTGGAACCCCAGTCCTAGACAGGTTTTAAGAGAACTTCCACTTCCTTACTGAATGTATCTGAAATAAAAAAGAGATTGTTAGAGTATCTCCCTATGTGTATAAATTCTCTGTCTTCATGCTAAGTACATTATGTTTGTTTACAGCACTGGCAGAAATGGAAACAGTGCTGATGTCTGTGGCTAAAGACAGGAAAGGACAAAGGAGCCAGACAGCGTTTGTGGATGCTCTTCTCCAGTCCAACCTCACAGATAGACAGGTGATGCACAGATTCCTTGATTATAAGGAGAATAGGCTCATTGGGGCAGAGCATAGAGCCTCCTGTTGCTGTTACTCACATGTAGAGGAAAATAAAACTTTCATCCTACTTTTGTTTTAATGAATTCTTGTTTTCATTGTTTCTCTTTTGTAGGTGATGGAGGACAGCATGGTATTCACACTGGCAGGTTGTGTCATCACAGCTAATTGTGAGTACTAGTAATAAATAGATTATGCCTATCTACGTTAGAACTTGCAGCTTTTATGGTGTATCCAATCGTCATTTTTTTCTGAACGAATAAATTCATTAATTTGGTTAGTATTCTGTCAGAAAATCTTTCTCTCAAACTGTTGATGTTTCTCTTTGTGGTTGTAATATTTTCCCAGTGTGCATCTGGGCAGTACACTTCCTGTCTACGTCAGAGGAAGTTCAGGAGAAGCTGCATCAGGAGCTGGAGGATGTTCTGGGCTCTGAGCCTGTTTCTCTGGATAAGATCCCACAGCTCAGGTGACCTCTGACTCTGTCTGACATCCAAATAACATCAACGATGTGATGCAGTGTAAAAGAGGTGTTTCAGATCCACTCTTGCATGATGGGTAACTTATATGAGACCTGAAGACTGGTGTGAGCTTCCTGAGCTAATGCCTAAGCTAACAGGGGCTAACAGCCTTGTGGCCCACATGACACCCGGGTTCGAACCCTGGTCGGTCACAGCAGAAGGGGCAGGTATCCTCATGGTATCCTCATGGTGACATGTCTTCAAGGAATATTTATAGATACATTTTATCATGCCTATCAAATGCATCTTCTATACTATAGGTACTTCCAGCAGGTTTTGAACGAGACTGTGCGGACAGCCAAACTGACGCCCATCGCAGCCCAGCTCCAGGAAAATGAAGGGAAAGTCGATCAGCACATTATTCCTAAAGAGGTATCTTATTCTCCTCTTCCCTACTTAGTCCCTTTATTATCCACATCTCACTGTCACAGTCAGCAAGTGCTTGTGGATGTAAAATGAACCAAATTTTGAAGTTTAAAGTGAATAATGAAAACACTTTATTCCTATGTTTCTTTTAGACACTGGTGATCTATGCCCTTGGGGTAGTCCTACAGGATGCAGACACCTGGAGCCGTCCCTACAAGTCTGTTCATATGTATTTTTGCCAACTAAAGAGCCGATTTTTGCTGGATTTTTTGGTACCGATTTTGAATTCTTGCACTTTGTTCATCCAGGTTTGACCCAGATCGATTCACAGAAGATTCAGCCAGCAAAAGCTTCTCTCTGCTTGGATTCTCAGGGAGCCAGGCCTGCCCTGAGCTGAGGTAACAGGGATGGGAAAGGATAGTGGCATGCACTTGAGGTTAACCAAGTTGTAATTACACAGGAGCAACTTCTTATACAGTTTTACCATATTTCTTCGACAACATCAAAGGAAAGGAGAGGGAGTGTCACTACCAGGCAAAGAAGAAGGACGTCTTGTTACTAACTTTTTATACCACCATTTCGCCACATTTCAGGTTTGCGTACACAGTGGCCACTGTTGTCCTCAGCACTGTAGTGCGCCAACTGAAGCTGCATCAGGTAAAGGGACAGGTGGTAGAGGCCAGATCTGAGCTGGTGTCAACGCCTAAAGATGACACATGGATCACTGTGAGCAAAAGAAGCTAAACTAACAGTGGACATTTGACTCAAACTCCATCTGTGGAAGAGGAACTGTGTTATTTGGGAAGGTGCTTGTCAGTTAGCCTAGATTCTAGACCGAGTGGAACTGTTAAAATAACTTTAAACATGATGGCGCACTTTGTAGGGCTATTTGTCAGTGAACTCTTGAACATGGTTTTGATTAGCTCAAGTCATTGCCAATGGCGACTCGTCATTTGAGCTACCACCTGAAGTAGCTTTTTGTTCTGCCTATTTCGATATGAGGATCAGTACCTATCTTTTCAAGTTCCATGAACATTGATGTATTGTCTTAAACCTTGCCTTAAACCAACATTCCAGCTGAACTGCCTTCCAAAGCACGTGGTCCCCACTCCCCCAGATTTATGGCATTTTTGACAGTTCATTTTTAAAATAAAGTTTACACTACTCTTGTGTTAGGATAGGAATATAATATTTTGCACATTTGTTGCAGCCCCACTGTTGTGAGCATATCTTGCCACCTTCAAGACATCTTGGCCATTATTATCAACAAGTGCTCACTCTGTATCTGCAGGGTCTCTGGTTCAATCCCCAGCCCTGTTTCCCCTGTATCGCTACATTATCAGTGGTTGTTTAAAATAAAATAAAAAATATTATTAACAGCCTTTTTCCAGGTGCTATTGTTTCCTTTCAAAACATAATCTTGAGGTTTTCTCATAATTTACACCAGTCACAATGTAAATTGACAAGGAATTGAAAGAGCAAAGATCTAGGTATCATATCCACTTAAATTTGTCACAGATTGTTATACACTCCGTCATAGTTGGGATGCCCAACGCCACTTCTGCATGAGCGTTGGAGAGGCTGGGATCTGGCATGCATTGATTGCTAAAGATGTGAAAATGGCGGAGTTACAAATGCTTTTGGAAGAGGAGATTCCAGCTGGACGTAGTGCATTATTAGATAGTTTTACCAATTTGGAAAGAGTTGCCGAGTATTGCGAAAGCAACTATGTTCAGGTAATGATAATTTTATAACATTATTAATTATATATTCTACGAGTATCATCTTTGACGGTGGGCGAAGTGATGGCTACGAGCTTTGCCGATGAGGTGCAGCGACTCGACTGCAAGGGTGCTCCTGCTAGCGCGACCAAGCTAGGCTATAGATAACTAGCTAACCTTAGTTAGCTACTTCATGCGGAACGTAGCTATGTTTTTCCTAATATGAAAACATTGGTTGCCGTTCTCCAACCCTCGTACACGTGTAGTCATTTCTCAAACGTTTATGTAGTTGTTAGTATTTTTACTAACTTGACTTCGTTAGCTATTTACATCCAACCAAATAATGCTTGCTAGCTAACTAGTTGTGCTAACTAGCACGAATTATCTGGGCACAGCTGGTTTCATGATTGACTGTGATGGGGTATACAACAAGGTATTCAGCTAAGGTAAAGAAGTAAGGAATTTAATTGGATTTCAAATGATGGGACACGTTCTGATACCAGAAGAGAACCAAATAATCCACAAGTAAACGAATTATGGCTATAGCAAACGAGCTAGCTAATTCCAACTAGCCACTAGTTTCTAGTTAGCTGCACTGCTAGCTGCCATTGCTGTCAAATTCTCCAGTGGTACGATTTTGAAATTCCCAACTCATGTCAACATTAGCTAGCTGTTAACATTGGTCATGAAGAAAATAAATATACCATGTGTGGCACTTGTAAGCGTTCTTCTGCCAATATTTAGCGTTAGTTAGATAACGTTAATGTTACAGCCTTGTGTGCCAAAGCAAGACACTGCAGATTGGATAGGACGCCCTGTATCATCAATGCCGAACTTCTTGTACTACTGACTGTAGAGTGGGAAAATAAATCTGTGTTTCATAGACTACTGGTGGATCTGGCAGTGGCAGAACAAGCTAAATTGTTCATAACGTTAGTCATGCCATGAAGTACGTTTTTCCTAATATAAAGTGAGGTTCTGACACCGAGTGTGAAACGTTTGTCAATAGTGCCACTGCCCTGGAACTAGAGGTCTTCACGGTTCCAAAAAGTTGGACGGGTTCCGAAATGGATCGGGGCTTTCCCACCCTGACCTGATATGCATAAATTCATTTGTAAATATAGAGACCAGTTCTGAACGGACCCGAGGACAACTAGAATAATTCCATATAGATTGGGTCGAATGGAGGCCGATCCGAGTGATGCAGCTGATAAAGCCAAGCAGTGGGGGAGATGTGCTGCTATAGAAGCCGGGGGAGGGGCCATACTTTGAGGAAGTGACATGGTGAGGAGGGAGAGATGAGACAGCAACCATCCAAGCTGACTCGCCCTATAGTATACTAATAGCTGCCATAGTTAGGTTATTTATCATAAAATATGATTATGTAGTACCTGTCTAGGGCTGTATCAAACCGGGAGAAGCTAGCTAATGTTAGCTAGCTAGGCTAAAAGAGGCTGCAGTGCATGCACTTTCTCACCCTGCGGTTACAAATAACTCCATTCAGAATATTAAGTAGCAAGTTGTCTCTTGGTTGTTGTAACCTATCCTTCTCCTTTAACTTTTAATTCTGTCAAATCTCATTTTATTGGTCACTTACACATACACTCAGTTGCCAGTTTATTAGATTCTCCCATCTAGAACTGGGTTGGACCCCCCTTTGCCTCCAGAACAGCTGGAGTTCTTTGGCGGAATGTAAAAGTCGCTCAGTTGGTATCAAGGGTTTTCCACTCCTCAATTATCCAGTGTTGGTGATCGTGTGCCCACTGAATCCTCTTCATGTTTTTAGCTGATCGGAGTGGAACCCAGTTTGGTCGTCTGCTGCAATAGCCCATCCGTGACAAGGACCGACGAGTTGTTCATTCCGAGATGCCTTTCTGCACAACACTGTTGTACTGCGCTGTTATTTGCCTGATTGTGGACCGCCTGTTAGCTTGCACGATTGTTGCCTCTCGACCTCTCATCTCGACCTGTTTTCACTCACAGGACTGCCGCTGACTGTATGTTTTTTGTTTGTCGTACTCTTCTCGGTAAACCTTAGACACTGTCGTACGTGAAAAGCCCAGGAGGCTAGACGTTTCTGAGATGCTTCGAACGGCGCGCCTGGCACCGACAATCATTCCACGCTCAGTTGCTTAGGTCACTTGTTTTACCCATTCTAAAGTTCAATCGAACAGTAACTGAATGCCTCGATTGTCTGTGCCTGCATTATATAGTAAGCCATGGCCACGTGACTCACTCTCTGTAGCGGTGATCCATTTTTGTGAACGAGGTGGTTTACCTAATAAACTGGCCACTGTGTATTTTGCAGATGTTATCGCATGGCAGCGAAATGCTTATGTTTCTAGCTCCAACAGTGCAGTTTACCTAACAACACAAAATGGTACACTCACATCCCCCAAATTTTAATTAAGAAATATCAGAATGAGCAATGTCAGAGTCTGGTGTATATGTATATAAATCATATGTGTAATGGTGTGTATGGACAGTATATGAATAGGAAAGGTGTGCACAGCAGTAGTTATATAGGATGAACCTTGAGTAGAATACAGTATATACATAAGAAGTGGGTAAAACGGGCACTGAATGCGCAATGACATTATTGGGTATAGTTAATAACTAATATGACTAAAGATGTCTTGACCTGTGATCTTGCTTCTGCCCAGCTGTGATCATGACTGTCATTCTCACACACTTGACTCAAGCACGGACTCCATACTGGTATTCATGAAAACAAATATTTTCAGGAGTTAACTGCACCTGGTATTCCCAGGAAGTCTCCCGCCCCAGTACTAACCAGACCCGAACCTGAACAGGCATGTTCAGGGTGGTATGGCCACAAGCATATTTTTTTAAAACCAAATTTCTCCCTGAATTAGGTCCCTTGGCTCATCTCTGCAACTCCTCAATGGACTTGGGAGAGACGAAGGTCAAGTCATGCGCCCTCCGGCCGCCTACTTATCACACTGCTCGCTTAACCCGGATGTCAGACACACAAATGTGTCAGAGGAAACACGTTCAACTGACGACCGGAGTCGCTAGAGCGAGATTAGCCAAGGAAAGCCTACCCTGGAAAACGCTGGGCCAATTGTGCGCCCTCTTATGGGGCTCCCAGTCACAGCCGGTTGTGACACGCTTCAGACATTCGGCGCAGTGCTTTTGACCACTGCGCCATCCAGGACTCAAGATATTTAATTAGGCTAATCTGAGATTGTTCAATAAAAGTCTGCTGGTTCCCCAATAGGCCTAGCCTATATAGTTAGTCACAGAATGGATCACTGTTCTTCTGTTTTAGATTAGTCACATGCACACGGTCGCAGAAGTAATTACAGAGTACAGTGAAATTCTTAAGCTCCGAGCACTAACTGTGCAGGTCAAAAAGAGAGCTGAATGAAACGATAACAGTACAAATATGATTATACATATTTACAACTGTAGTAATAATACATTTCCATTGTGGGGTGGGGGCAGGGTAAATGTCCGTTGTGTGTGTGTGGGGGGGGGGCGACAGTAGGATTTCGATGGTGCTCCTGTAGAACACTGAGGGTCCTCTGGGACAGGCTGGATTTCTTCAGCTTCCTGAGGTAGAAGAGTCGCTGTCGTACCTTTTTCACCACGGTGTCCGTGTAGTTTGACCATTTCAGTTCCTCTGAGATGAATATGCAGAGGAAATTGAAGTTTTTGACCGTCTCCATTGATGAGGACAGCCTGGTTCCTCCTGAAGTCCACAATCGGCTCCTTTGTTTTGCTGACGTTGAGGGAGAGGTTGTTTACCTGGCACCACGCCGTCCGAGTGCCTGCCTGCCTCTCTGTAGGCCGTCTCGTCGTTGTTGGTAATCGGGCCTACTACTTTCGTGTAGTCATCCAACTTGATGGAGTTGGAACTGTGTGAAGCCACGCAGTTAAGAAGAGGTTCGATTTGAAGTGCTCTGGTCTACCTGATGTAGGCCTATTTGTCAATTATTTTTTGCTGAAGTTTGAGTGTTGTATGAGTTAAACCTATTTTTGTCAGAGTTAATTGCAGGTTAGCTATGAATAAATGATCTGAAGAATGCTGTCAGTTGATCTTGAGACTGCTACAAGTGTGAGAGTTTGTGTGCTCTTGTCATCCCAGTGCACTACAACTGCACCTTTCTTTGAATACTGACAACCTGTTTGTCTTGCTTGAGAATGGATGTAATTCCTTTGTGGTGCTCTTGACTCCCTGTAAGGCATGCATGTGTATTTGTGGAATTCGTGATTGAGGCTGCCTAGTTTTCACTGTTGTTAAAGTGCATCTGAAGGCAAATGACATCTTCTCTGATAGGCTGTTTTCTATGTGGCATTGATATTAGTCAGACACATTCATTCTAGTGTCAACATTGACTACAAAGTGGAAATAGGATAATTTTGTTCATGAGGTCAGTATTGTTACAAAATGAGTTTTGTAAGTGAGTTCATCATGACTTGAGGGTTGGGTTTTGATTTCGACAATGCTCACTTGCCCTCTGACACGGGATACACAGCTGCTGTGATTGCGCTCTATCCAATCCTACTGCAGACAGTGAGACAGACCTCCCCGTCAGTGCAACGGATCTGACTTTGTTTACATAAGACAACAAGTCACACGTTTTTGAAAAAAAAAAAATTGAGCAATACTGCACCAAACACCTTAACTAGATGTAAAACTGCGCAACTAAAACCTCAGCAAAAACGTCAATTAATTACATATTTCTTGAGTTCTTAGAATCATTGACTATTTTGAAGAAGTAATATTGGCTTTGTTCCTATGGTGTTTCATAGGGGACAAACATCAGTAACTGTCACATCGAACCACACCCCCAAGACTGAAAACTTGTTTTTTCTTAATGAGCAGCATAGAAACGCATGCCAGAATCCGTGCATTCAGTTGTTCTTTAACACACCGTCCATGGAAATCCGGGCAGATGGGGAGGGTAGAGGGTTGTCCTTTTAGAAAAGTAATGTTGGTCAGTACATACTGTCAAGGGCGTTGTGGTCAGAAAAGCAAGGAAAGGTTCATCTCCGGGAAATTGTTTCCCTCTGAAAACATAAGGGCTTGCCTTGTCATCCTTCAGCCCCTGCAAGATCCTATTTATATGATATCAATGCTCTCCTTTTTATGCTGCCTGGCTTTGTTGTTTTCTTATTGCCTCGCTACACTCGCTTCTGTTACTGATGTCTATCTGTTCATCCTCTCTCTCACTCACTCTCCCTCCTCAGTCACCAGATAAGCACAGAGCGTTGGAGGAGACTAAGAACTACACCACCCAGTCTCTGGCCAGCGTAGCATACCTGATCAACACCTTGGCCAACAATGTCCTGCAGATGCTTGACATTCAGGCCTCCCAGCTCCGCCGCATGGAATCCTCCATCAACCACATCTCACAGGTACGGCTGCCGGGATGTGGACCACTTTGTCTACACACACATTGGATGCACGCGTTGCGAAATACACTCACACACACATCCATATAGCCTAAAAAATACTTTTATAGGCCTAGCTCAAAAAGCTGTTTTGTTCAAGTCTATTTCTTGTATTTCTGCCCCTTGTGCGGCCCCAGACAGTGGACATCCACAAAGAGAAAGTGGCCAGGCGGGAGATTGGCATCCTGACCACCAATAAGAACACCTCTCGCACACATAAGATCATTGCTCCGGCCAATCCAGAGAGGCCGGTGCGCTACATCCGCAAGCCAATCGACTACAGCCTGCTGGATGACATGGGCCACGGAGTCAAGGTAGGGAGCAGTGGGGCATTGACGTTTACCGACTGGATTCCTGATGATAGTAGATTTTTATTTTTGTACTGGAGTGAGTTTTCATCAAACTTTTGTAGCACTAAGATCATGGACAAACACAGATCTTAGTGCGACAACCGTTTTGGGGAACTCCCCCCTGTTTGGTACAAAGACAGTAGTAGGCCCTTGGGAAAAGCACGAGGGTGTGGCGTTAACAGTGTGAGTCACTTTGACTAGGACAGTGTGTGACTTGTTCGCTTTTTCCCTGACATCTGTGGACTCTAGGCCTATAACATTGCAACATGTGTTTCTGTGCATTTTCTCGCTATTAGTCACTAATCCTCCTTTCTCTTTCTCTCTCTTTGCATCACTTATTTGCCTTTAAAATGAACCTAGTGGTTGCTAAGGTTTAAGGTAAGGATTTCTAACGAAATGTAAACCCTAAAAACAACGTTGTTATGCGTGTAAGACCAGAGTGTGTTTTGTCTGATCCCAGGTTGTGTCGTGTTGCTCTGTTGACTAGTATTTCCCTGTTGTTGTTTTTGTAACCTCTCTCACCATGTCCTATAGGCCAGTGCTCAGAACATGAAGGCCGGAGCCACAGGTCTCCCTCGCACCAACCCACCCACACAGAAGCCGCCAAGCCCACCCATGTCAGGGAAGGGAACCATTGGGTATGTAAATGTGGCAGGTGCCACAACTGCTGTCCATGCTGCTCATTTCCTTGAGAAAAGCATGCTTTCAGTCTCAGCCAATCACAATCAGACATCTAAAACATGTTCGTCAATGGACAAGATCTGATCATGCAGGCACCAGGTGTCCCTTTGTACTACAGATTGCTGTAGTGTCCCTCTGCTCCTCATAAGCACCGTATGGTGGGCTAGGGACCAGGCTACCCCCTCACCACCCAGCAGCGACCTTCAGTGACATTTATTTAAGGTTCGGAGCAGACCTCTTTGTGAAAAGGTCAAAGCTAGCCTGTGGCACATGATATGCTGTTTGATGATATAATGAATGTGCATACATAACACATTTCTTCAGGTGTGTGGTCGTTCCAGTGAATGGGTATCTTCAAATGTGTTTGACATTATGGGCTACTGTTATTGTTGCTTTGTCCTGTTATGTGTCCCTGTCCAGTTTGTATCCCCCTCTATAGACCTGTCCATAACAGTAATGTATGTAATGGTTTATAACATTGTTTTTATGTCTCTTCTAATGTTTAAGCGCTGTGTGTGACCTTCAAACATGTCCCCCCTGAAATGAGAAGCATGTCGGGCGTCCATGACACACTGCCCTAGTCCAGTCTCTGGTGTAGAGGAGGCATCTCTGTCTGTGGTGTTTTGGTTGCTTTTGTCCCCCCTCCACCCCCATGTGTGATGTCATGTGACTCCTCCCCCCTCAACTCTAATTCGGCTGTTCATGCTCTCCATGGCAACAGCGCTCAAAGTTCCATCCCTTACACAATCACAGGGGGAGATTATACTTGGCTGCTCATCCATACTTTTGAGGCTTTTTATTCCACTGAAGCACATCAATAGACATCACTGTCCTCGGTTGATGTTGGGCTGTGTAAGAACCGAAGCAGCAGCAGCTGTGGATACGATTGATGCATTTAATGCCTTTTCCCACCTACACCCCATTTTGAGTTTGCACTGGTTCTCTTTTATTTATTTTGGTTCCCATGTTTGTCCTCCTTTTCTTGTCCCCCCCCCTCCCCTCACTTGTGGATGTTAAACTCCTCTCATACCCCTCCCCTCGCAGGCGCCACTCCCCCTATAGGACACTCGAGCCAGTGCGTCCTCCCGTTGTCCCTAACGACTACGTCTCGAGCCCGACGCGCCATGGCAACATGGCGCCCCCACAGCAGAGCCCTGCACGCACTGCGTCTGTTAATCAGAGGAACCGCACGTACAGGTACCCCGCCCCGCATGCTCCCAGCACACCGCTAGCTAAAAACACGTCTAGAACACACTTCGAGCGGCCCTGGACTCACTGAACAGACACGCTTAGATTCAACTGCCCTGTAGTAAAGATCTGCTGCAATAGATTACAGACACTGTAGCTACATACTACTAAACTCCTTTTTCCCCCAGCCCTACCCACAGGACTTAATATAATAATATCACCAAAAAACTGGTCTGAAACACTTTGAATAGGCACTACACCAAGCACACAAAACGAACGTACAGCTCAGATAGGCATGTATTCAAATATGTTTCTTGTTTCCAAGTAATGTATTTTTATCATCTGCGTAACAGCAGAGGATATTCAGATCAGATAAGCACGAGCAGCTCTGGGTGTCACTGAGGCTCCTACCAGGCAGTGAGAATAAGATCTTTAGGACTACATGACAGAGTATCTGCCATCAGAGAATTGAAGCTTGGGCTTTGGAATACAGCTGATCCTTTTTCTCCGTCAGTCCCTTCTCTATTTCCTTCTGAGCACATTATTACGTTTGAAACTGATGTTAAAACTAATAGTAGCAATGGTTGACCTTGGCTTAAATTAAACACAGTCCTTTCTGCTCCAACCTATCTATGCGTTGGTCCTTTTCTTCCATCCATCCAGTTTCTCACTCATTCCCTGTCTCCAGTCTCCTTCCTCTTCTTCTCGCCTTGATTTTCTTCAGATGCCTCCAGCTTTGTCGTGCCTCTGTCTTTGTCACTTCATGTCTCACTAATGGACCACCGCTAAATGTCATGTTGTAATCTGTGACGTTTTATTCATTTCTTTATTGCTGTACATGTCATCTCAAAGCAGAGCTGTTCATTTAAATCTGTTCAGTGCTTGGTAGATGGGGGGGGCAGGAGTTTGGGCCAGGAGAGACCCTGGTTTGGTAGGTTGGTTTGGGCCAGGAGAGACCCTGGTTTGGTAGGTTGTGCTTGCAGGTCCGCTGATACCAATAGGGCTCTAAGGACCGGTTTCCTGCACCACAGATTAAACCTAGCGCTGGACAAAAAAAATCACAGTACTTTTTATTCCAGTAGTAGGCTTAATCTGTATCTGGGGAACTGGCCCTACAAAGTATATAACCTCTAATCTATACTGTAAATGACTTAATGCCTGTGGGTGTTGATTGGGTTATGTGATGGGCTATGTGGCATCATTAGCAGTGGCAGCAGTGGAGGCAGCCACCCCAGCAGCAGCAGCCGCAGCAGCAGCAGAGAGAATAGCGGCAGCGGCTCCGTGGGCTTGCCTATCGCCGTGCCAACGCCTGCCCCGCCCCCCACAGCATTCCCAGGTAAGGTCTGGCCACATGCCCTGTCCACTGTCTAAGCTCCACCTACTAGCTCTGTAAAGAGCAATAATGTCTGTCAGACTGCTTTAAACTCTCTCCTTCCTTCCCCCTTGATAGTGTCTGAGCACCTGTCTTTATCTCCTTCTCCTGTCTTTCCTTTTCCTTTCCTCTTTTTTCCCACTGCTTTCCTCCCTTTCCCACCTGCTGATGGTGCAGGTAATGCCCCTGCCCTTCCCAACCCTGCTAAGCCACCTCCCACTACCACTACTACTCCCGTCCCATCTGATGGCCTCCCTGTACTCTCTCTAGCTCCTAATCCCTCCCCCACCCCCCACCTGAGGGTCTACCCGTGCCCCCTCCCCCACCCCAGCTCCCCACTTCCGTCACTAGCACCGGCCCTGCTGCTTTCAGCACTCCCGCACAAGGTGAGTGCCCCCCCCACCACCACCACCCTCTCCCCTGCATCACGACCATCTCTCCCATCATCCCAGGACCTGTATCTGTCTGTGTACCAGCGGGGATGTTGTCATGTGGGCTGGTCGTTCTCCATCCATGCATCATCAGTTTCTCCATCACCCTCCCTCTCACTGTCTGATCTGTCACTCTGTCTTTTCCTTTTTCCTCTGGGTGTCTTTCTCATTCCCTTCTTAGGGCAACTCTCTCCCGTCGCCCCCAGTCACCACCTGCATGCCATCATCACACCTTGTGCATGAGTTAAATTGTTCTTGTGTTCTTACAGTAAGTGATGTTGAAAAGGGTCTTTGACTTGAAATATGCCATGATAATAAGACATCTGAATACCAAAAACTGTAAAGTGCTTACATCAAACCCATGAATTAAGTGCATCATGTGATGGGAAACAGAAGTGATACGTTCAGTGACATAGCTACACCATACCAAAATCTCTCTGGTTCCCCTTGCTGTCTGTACCCCAGGTGCCCCCCAGTTCTTCAGCATGAACCGGCCGGTGCAACCACAGAACCCTCCTGCGGTGGGGGGGTCTCTGCCATACCGCCGGCCCGCGTCATTGACGGGCCAGCCCAACTCCAACATGGCCCTGAACCAGCCCCAGCCCAACGGAGGACCCCACTTCAACCAGGTCCCAGGTAAACAGCCTGGAGCAGCAACACATCACTCCTACCAGAACGCAAATGGGCTTTTGTGTTTAGAGAGCTTTCTCATTTAGATTGAGCCTGCCTCTTTTAAAGCTTTCTTTCATATATTACTGTCTGGTTTGGATCCTGGAGCGTTTGGGCTTCTGGTCCATCCTGTAACTTATTTGTAGAAACAAAATGTATACCGGCCCAAATTATTTCTGTTACTTGGCTTAGCGTTTTGGTTAAAAAACAACAACATTTTAAATACAAGCTGACAAAAATGTTCAGTTCTTGTGGAAGAAAACTGTAATTTTGTGAGTTCCCAGAACCTCACTAGAGTATTGAATTCATACTTAACTCCCATTTGATTTCAGAAGACAGGCAAACCTATGGGAAGGCACAAAGTGCCTAGGCCTCGGCAGCTCGCTGTCTTTTTTTGTGTGAAAGGATGCCTAGTCTGCCTACTGATCTAACTGGCTTCTATCATATTCTAATTCCACCACATCTCTCTTTCTGCCTTCCTTTCTTTCCTAATTACAATCTGCCCCTCTTTCTTCTCTCTCTCTCTGCTTCTACTGTGGTGTGTGTGCATAGCAGGTCCTCTTGTTGCCCCCCCTCCCCCCTCCATGCAGATCACTCCTCAGCTCCCTCTGATGGGCTTTGTGGCTCGGGTACAGGAGACCAGTAAGTGGCTTTTAGCTCCTCCGCCTTGTTGCCTGGTCTTTGCAGCGGCTCCGTCGTGCATGTGTTTGTTACTCATGACGTGAGTCTATTTTTGTCTTTACTTCAAAGCTGAACTATCCATCGACTTCGATTTACCTGTCTGAAATAAACTTCCCACCTGTGCGTGTTGGAAATGTCTTCTCCTTTCCCCCCCAGAATTCTGTTTGTCTTCATACACTTTCAGCATGGATACCCAAACAACCACTCCAGCCCTCCGCCACATGCATGGGAATGCCAGTGTCAATCCACATGTCTACATTCCACTGGTTGGTTAGTTACAAGGTTCCTGACTGTGTGTTGTGTCCCCCCCCCCCAGTCTCAGACGTGCCCCCTCCCCCGCCCCCTGTAGAAGAAGCTGTGTTTGAGGAACCCACCCCGCCCCCTCCAGAGGACTATGAGGATGAGGAGGAGGAAGAAGAGTCGGCCGTGGTGGAATACAGTGATCCCTATGCAGAGGAGGACCCCCCGTGGGCCCCACGCACCTACATGGAGAAAGGTAGCGAGTGATTCTCTCTTCCACCCTGATCTAAACATGCCCTATCCACTTCTCCTGTTCTCTTTTTTTAATTCGCCCTCCCTTGTGCTCTACCCATCTCCTGTCCTCTTCGCTCCTCTCTGATTTGGTGGACAGTGGTGGCGATCTACGACTACGCGGCGGACAAGGAGGACGAGCTGTCCTTCAACGAGGGCGCTATCATCTACGTCATCAAGAAGAACGACGACGGCTGGTACGAAGGAACGATGAGTGGCACCACCGGCCTCTTCCCCGGGAACTACGTTGAGTCCATCATGCACTATGCCGACTGAGGAAGAGGAGAGGTTATAGGAAGGTCAAAGACTTTGTTAGGCAGAGCATGATCACATTGAGGAAGTTAACGAGGAAGAGATGAGCGTTCATGAAGAGTATACAACTATCCTCAACCGGTCTACCAGATGAAGTACATTGTACAACGGCCACTTGTAGATATTTCCTGTGTTTTTGAATGATATGAGACTTTATGGTGGGGGGTTTTTGTATGTACTATTAGGGCTTCATTTTGTCTTTACTATTATTACAAGGAAGGCTACAAGGATTATTGTGATTTAAAAAAAAATCTCATTTCCTTTTGCCCTTATTTTAAAGTTTTATTTATGTGGACCATGTATTATATAGGGAGGGATGGTACGGTGGCCAGGGCTGCTGATTTAAGGATAGAAATAGATGTCAGATAATCCTGATGTTCTCTACTCTCAGCCCAAGAGAAGACGCAAGATGAGAATGCTTCTTTTTTTTGACACTCCCCGAGCCTTTCTAGACTCATATTTATTTAAAACCAGGAGCAGCTCCTATTGGTTAGTGGGATTAGGAGATGGATTGTTGCGCTTGAACTTTATACAATGTCACGTTAGGCGAGAAGACAAGCACATACTGTATGTCTACGTTTGACTATAACAGCTAGATATTAGTGGTGGGTAAGACGGGGGAAAAAGACTGAAACTGATTTGTTTTCAGCTCACCTGAACACCCATTTTGAAACTCTTCAGTTTGGATTCAGTAGTTAATGAATTGGTTCTGGCCCAAGGCTAGCTAGGGCAGCTTAGAACACTAGGGCTTGGAGCATGCTCAGTCACTACTTCACTTGCCTCACTTCACAGGCCAGATGGGTAGAGCAGTGTTTCTCAACCTTGTGGTCAGTTCTAGTTTTAATTGAAGACGTTGGCTTCCATGGCACAAAACAAGTTTGAGAAACACAACACAAAATTGAGTCTTAAGTCTCTTCCTTACCTTGTAATCAAGACAGAATAGATTGACTTTGACTGTCTGGGAGTCTCTTTTAGGAAGATAAATACTCTGGCCACTCATTTGCATCAACGATTTCAATATTTGATGCTTATTCGTTCTTATTGTAGTGGGTCTTCACCAAAGCGTGGCAGATGGCATGCTTTTGAAAAAAAAAACATTCAAGTCTCCTTTTCTGCTATATTATTCCTGTCTTCATATTTTTGGTGTGGTTATTGGTTTGGTTTGAAATATTCACCCATATTACCATCGTTGACAGGTGGGGTTTCATGATGCATTTATAGGTGATAAAGGAAGCTTGTGCCATATTGAAGTGTGCGTGTGTAGGTGTCACTTCCATTTGCAATAAAATTTTAAAAAGACCAGTGGGATGGGTTTGAAAATGTAGATCTTTAAGTTGTTTGGGATTGAAAGCACATTTGTGGTAAGAGTGAATTGTTACTGAAATAACATTTTAAATAAGCTGTTTTACTGCCTCAGATGAGGACTAATATTAAAGTGAGCCGTTGTAGAAATGATCCAACAAACCGGCACCAAAACCTTTCAATGACTCCATCATGCTGAAACTGATGCATTGTGTGTTTATATAGTCTCGAGGTACAAGTATTATTGCCAATGTGCTTGGCTGTGTCTGAGGGCTCTGTGCTTGTCTGTCAGTCAAATCCTTTATTTTTTATTAAAAGTGGGTCTGTTGAGTCTTGCATGCCATTTTTCTTAATACTGTAGTGGTGTCTGAAACCCAGTTGGCCCTTCACAAGGCAGCCCCAGAACTGGACCCTAGGGGCACGGTCAGCAGAGCACAACCTTTTGAATATTCAGATATGTTATGTAGAATAAACATGCCTCTGACATGTAGCATAAAGACTCATGTCAGCTCTATTCAGGACATTTATCTGCAATGTTCTACAACGCTGTGCAACACCAGGTACTACTAAACCAGCCTCATCCAAAGACTAACGTGTAAGCTAAATCCATGTCACCTTTTATCCCAACGTCTGAAGATCAATAAAGTTATGGGATTTTACTACTCCTGGAAGAGCCATTCATTTAGTGTGTAAATGGAGAATATATCATTGTGTAAGAACAAGTGTTCTATTCCCTCAGCCCAAGATCTCTTTGGATGTCAAGTTAAGTAAAACAGTCCATAATGCCATTGTGTTGCACAGTAAAAAAGTTTAACTTTAGAATTAAATATCATATTTGTAAAACAATGAGAACAAAAAACAATAAAACGATTAAGATTTATTGTGGTAATCTTCCTTTTTACAGACTATATACACAAGTTAGTTACCACATGGTCCGTTTTCAGACGGACCTGTGGTGTGAGATTCCTCTTGTTTCATCGCACTGTACTGGTGACAGCTGATACAAAAATCATTAATTTTCTATGCTAAAGTATGCATATTCTCATTGAGTTTATATTTCATCAATCTAGTTATATACCTTAACATTGTAATTAACTGACTTAACAGTGTCTGTTTAAACACTTTCTTTAACATTAATAAACCCCCGAGTAAGGATAGAAAACAATTCCCACAAAACATAGAAAAGCTGAACATCTTATTCTTTGAAGAGTTTACCCCAAATGAAATGGTATTTACTTCACACAAAGTGGAAAATTCATTAGTTTTACACCTTATACAACAGTATTGACTTGGAATCAACTTAACAACTCTTCCTCAAAACTACCAGCAGTACAGAAGAGTAAAGGATCTATGAGGGATGATACGGGGGGGAGAGAGAAGGGTTAAAAATCTCACTGTAGACAGTGAGTGAAACTATACATGGGTTGTCTGAAGTAGCCAGTCCCCTCTCCCTTCTAAGGCTCACAGATGATTGTTTCGACCACAAACTTGTTCTCAAAGTGACGGATCGTCCTGCAGTTCAGGGCTTCACGCTTTTCCCTGCCTGTAAGGTACGGATGAAGATGTATCAAAAAAGTGCATGTAGGCCTATACAAACATCTTCTATAGCACCTGATCATTGGCCAGAGTATAATGCAGTGTGTTCTCAGGTCCACCAAGGAATTTCACAAAATGGTTAATACATGACAATTCAGGGTAAATCTTAAAAAGCGCGCTCGCCACTGACCCGGTGCGTGCGCCACTGACCCGGTGCGTGCGCCACTGACCCGGTGCGTGCGCCACTGACCCGGTGCGTGCGCCACTGACCCGGTGCGTGCGCCACTGACCCGGTGCGTGCGCCACTGACCCGGTGCGTGCGCGTGCGTGCGCCACTGACCCGGTGCGTGCGCGTGCGTGCGCCACTGACCCGGTGCGTGCGCGTGCGTGCGCCACTGACCCGGTGCGTGCGCGTGCGCCACTGAGCGTGCGCCACTGAGCGTGCGTGCGCCACTGACCCGGTGCGTGCGCCACTGACCCGGTGCGTGCGCCACTGACCCGGCGCGCCTGCGCCACTGACCCGGTACGGTGTGTGCGCGCGCCTGCGCCACTGACCCGGTACGGTGTGTGCGCGCGCCTGCGCCACTAACCCGGTACGGTGTGTGCGCGCGCCTGCGCCACTAACCCGGTACGGTGTGTGCGCTCGCCTGCGCCACTAACCCGGTACGGTGTGTGCGCTCGCCTGCGCCACTAACCACTAACCCGGTACGGTGTGTGCGCGCGCCTGCGCCACTAACCCGGTACGGTGTGCGCGTGTCAGATGTACTAACCCGGTATGGCGTGTGCGCGCGTCAGCGGTACTAACCTGGTATGGCGTGCGCGTGCGTCGCCACTGACCCGGTGGTGTGCGCGCGTGCGCCACTGACCTGGTATGGTGTGTGTGCACGCGTGCGTGTCAGCGGTACTAACCTGGTATGGCGTGTGTGCGTCAGCGCCACTAACCCGGTGGTGTGTGCGTGTGTCAGCGCCACTAACCTGGTATGGTGTGTGTGCGCGCGTGTGTCAGCGGTACTAACCTGGTATGGCATGTGCGCGCGCGTCAGTGGTACTAACCCGGTATGGTGTGCGCCCGTCAGCGGTACTAACCTGGTATGGTGTGTGTGCGCGCGTCAGCGGTACTAACCTGGTATGGTGTGTGCAGTGGTACTAACCTGGTATGGTGTGTGCGCGCGCACTAACCCGGTATGGTGTGTGCGCGCGTCAGCAGCCACTAACCCGGTATGGCGTGTGTGCTTCAGCAGTACTAACCCGGTATGGTGTGTGCCACGCGTGTCAGCCCGGTACTAACCTGGTGTGGTGTGTGTGTGTCAGCGGTACTAACCCGGTAGGGTGTGTGTGTGTGTGTCAGCGGTACTAACCCGGTAGGGTGTGTGTGCGCGCCTGCGCCACTAACCCGGTATGGTGTGTGCGCTTGTGCGCCACTAACCCGGTATGGTGTGTGCTCACGCGTGCAGCCACTAACCCGGTGTGGTGTGTGCGTGTGCCAGCGCCACTAACCCGGTATGGTGTGTGCGCACGCGTGTCAGCGGTACTAACCTGGTGTGGTGTGTGTGTGTCAGCGCCACTAACCCGGTAGGGTGTGTGTGCGTGTCAGCGGTACTAACCCGGTATGGTGTGTGTGCGCTTGTGTCAGCGGTACTAACCCAGTATGGTGTGCGCGCTTGTGTCAGCGGTACTAACCCGGTATGGTGTGTGCGCGCTTGTGTCAGCGGTACTAACCCGGTATGGTGTGTGCGCGCTTGTGTCAGCGGTACTAACCCGGTATGGTGTGTGTGTCAGCAGTACTAACCCAGTATGGTGTGTGTGTCAGCAGTACTAACCCGGTAGGGTGTGTGTGTGTGTGTGTCAGCGGTACTAACCCGGTAGGGTGTGTGCGTGTCAGCCTAACCCGGTATGGTGTGTGTGCGCTTGTGTCAGTGGTACTAACCCGGTATGGTGTGTGTGCGCTTGTGTCAGCGGTACTAACCTGGTATGGTGTGTGTGCGCGCTTGTGTCAGCGGTACTAACCTGGTATGGTGTGTGTGCAGTGGTACTAACCTGGTATGGTGTGTGCGCGCTTGTGTCAGCAGTACTAACCCGGTATGGTGTGTGTGTCAGCAGTACTAACCCAGTATGGTGTGTGTGTGTCAGCAGTACTAACCCGGTGGTGTGTGTGTGTGTGTGTCAGCGGTACTAACCCGGTAGGGTGTGTGTGTGTACTAACCCGGTGGTGTGTGTGTGTGTCAGTGGTACTAACCCGGTATGGTGTGTGTGCGCTTGTGTCAGCGGTACTAACCTGGTATGGTGTGTGTGCGCGCTTGTGTCAGCGGTACTAACCTGGTATGGTGTGTGTGCGCGCTTGTGTCAGCAGTACTAACCCGGTATGGTGTGTGTGCGCGCTTGTGTCAGCGGTACTAACCCGGTATGGTGTGTGTGCGCGCTTGTGTCAGCAGTACTAACCCGGTATGGTGTGTGTGTCAGCAGTAAACCCAGTATGGTGTGTGTGTCAGCGGTACTAACCCAGTATGGTGTGTGTGTCAGCAGTACTAACCCGGTATGGTGTGTGTCAGCAGTACTAACCCGGTATGGTGTGTGTGTCAGCAGTACTAACCCAGTATGGTCTCTCTGCGTTCCAGCTTGTAGGTGTCTCTGCCCTTGCAGAGGCTGTAGATGAAGTATCCCAGCTGGTCAACGTTCTCCAGACGCTCAGTCACCATCATCTGCTCGTGGACCAGGTAGGACTGGGGAAGGTAGGTACCAGCCTAGGTTGCAAATCACACACTTAATTAACATTATTTCCTTCAACATTTGATTGATTTGATAATTGAAATACATAAACAGCTTCAGTCATCTGTGTGTGTGTGTCACAGATACCTTGATGTTGATGAGCAGCTCCAGCAAGTCTTTGGGAGGCATGACGATGGAGGTGTTGAGGGGGATAACGTAGCACTTGTTCAGGCTCAGGTCCAGGTAGGCTGTCAGCCTCTGAGGAGGAGGAAAGGAATTAGATCCAACACTACAAAAACACCCGGAAGTACTTTACATTCAGACCTCAGAACACATGATTACATTCAACAACTTCAATTCAGCACGTGTTTCATTTCATTTTGTTTCTAAAAATAGGAGTTTGACAGCTAATACCCTGGTGGAATGGCTTTCCTCTGAGCCGTAAATGAATGGTAGCAGCTAGATATACAACATGTGACATCAGTTTCCATCAAATTATTTATTTAACTAGGATAAGAACAAATTCTTATTTTCAATGACGGCCTAAGTGAGTTAAACGCTTTGTTCAGGGGCAGAATGACAGACCTTGTCAGCTCGGGGATTCGATCCAGCAACCTTTCAGTTACTGGCCCAACGCTCTAACCACTAGGCTACCTGCAGCCCCAAAAAATGTACAGATTTTCTTGTGAATATTCTAAAATCCACATGCACATTTTCCCATCAGAGATGCATTTCATCAAATTGACTTATTGCGGATAAAAGGCAATGTTTGATGACTTAGTGCACATAAAAATACCTTTTGCGGTTAAATTCCAATGTACCAAATAAAAACAAGTTAAATGAGTTTACATCGGATTTTCAACTCTGATGGTTCTCACACAACACCTAGGGATAGGGGGCAGCATTTTCACTTTTGGATGAATGGCGTGCCCAGAGTGAACTGCCTCCTACTCTGTCCCAGATGCTAATATATGCATATTATTATTGGTATAGAAAACACTGACGTTTCTAAAACTGTTTGATTGATGTCTGAGTATAACATAACTTATATGGCAGGCAAAAACCTGGGAAAAATCCAACCAGGAAGTGGGAAATCTGAGGTTTGTAGTTTTTCAAAGCTTGGCCAACCGAATAGTGTCTATGGAGTCAAGTTGCACTTCCACTAGATGTCAACCGCCTCTAGAAACTTGTTTCAGGCTTCTGCTATAAAGGAGGGGGGAATGGGAGCTGAATGAGTCATGGGTCTGGCAGTGTGTCTCAGGCTCATGACACACGCTCCCGACAGAGTACGCCCTCGTTCCAGTGCTTTTCTTCAGACATAGGAATTCTCCGGTTGGAACCTTATTGATAATTTATATTAAAAACATCCTAAAGATCGATTCCATACATCGTTTGACTTGTTTCTACGACCTGTAACGGAACTTTTTGAGTTTGTCTGGACGAAGTGCTCGCGCCTCATGAAGATGGATTACTGGGCTGAACACGCTAATAACAAGTGTCTATTTGGACATAAATGACAGACTTTATGGAACAAATCAGTAGTTTATTGTCAAACTGGGATTCCTGGGAGTGCCTTCTGATGATCATCAAAAGTAAGTGAATATTTATAGTATTATTTCTAACTTCTGTTGACTCCAACATGGCAGATATTTCTTTGGCTGGATTGGGCTCTGAGCGCTGTTCTCAGATTATGCTTTTCCCGTAAAGTTTCTTTGAAATCTGACACAGCGGTTGCATTAAGGAGAAGTTTCTTTAATTCTGTGAATAACACTTGTATCTTTTATCAATGTTTATTATGGGTATTTCTGCAAAATCACCGGATGTTTTGGAATCAAAACATTACTGCACGTAACAAGCCAATGTAAACAGATTTTTGGATATAAATATGAACTTTATCGAACAAAACATACATGTATTGTGTAAAATGATGTCCTATGAGTGTCATCTGATGATGATCAGATGGAAAAATGGCTGGAAAAATGGCTGTGTTTTTTTGACTTGGCGGTGACCTAACAATCATATGTTGTGCTTTCGCTGTAAATCATTTTTGAAATCGGACACGATGGGTAGATTAACAAGAAGTTTCTTTCATTTTCTCTATTGGACTGAAAGTTACATATTTCCAAAAATATATTTTGGAATTTCACGCGCTGCCTTTTCAGCGGAATGTTGTCGAGGGTTCTGCTAGCAGAACGCCTGCCCTAGGAAGGTTAAATAGCGAGTGTGCCCACTCCGGTATTGCCATATGCGCTCTAGCTAACAGATACATATGGGAGTATAGCCTACATAAGATTATGGATGAAAGAGAAAGATTATTTTGATTTGTCAAACGACAGCCAAGCATTGTTCATCATGTCACCAGAATAAGATTAAGATATTAAATAAGATATTTATTGGAAAGGAGCACCATGCTCATTATTGTGCAAGTTCACCACTCTGAAGTTCATGAAAACTTATTTCATCTGTAGCCTAATAAACTGCATGCTTCCCCAACAAGTCATAGGGGGAGGTGCAGGTCATCGCGTGACTCCAAGTTTACTTCGATATGACGGTTATCAATATTTCCAACGACATTTCTTGCATAATTCTCGCATAACACAAAGAGCTCATTTAATATTTAGTTTTGTCGGTATTTGGAAAGTTTACCGACAAATGTTCTGTTTAGGCCTGTCGTGACTTTTTATCTGACGTGCACTTTACTTGCATAAAAAGGTTGGCTGTAAACCTGGTGTGTGTGTGTGTGTGGGGCAGTGTTCTCCTCTCACGCTTTTGAAGTCATGGACGATGTCGGCCGGGTCGCTGTCGGAGAACTCGGGCACAGGCACGTTGATTAGCTCCACCTCCTCTAGCACACGGATGCTCTCCTGGATGTGTCTTAGAGCAGAGGGCAGGGCCACCTCGTCCTGAACCATGTAGTCCCGCTCACGGTAGTCCACCCCGCAGAAATACACAGGGTCCTCCTGAGGAAGACGGGGTGAGACAACGACAGTGAGGACTTCTCTCACCCAGACTCGCTCTACCTTACCAACAATGTATAGTTAGCTAGCACACTCTGGGTTGGTTTCACCGAAATCTCTCCGAATTAGGGGTTCATTCAGAGTGCTTCTTAGTCCAAGACTAGGCTTAATCTGTGTCTGGGAAACCAGACAACGGCGGGTACAAATGTGTCCTCTAACCAAGGAAAGGAAGCTTTAACTATACTGAACAAAAATATAAAACATGTAAAGTATTGGTCCCATACAATGAGCTGAAATAAACAATCCCAAAAATGTTCCATCCACAAAAAGCTTATTTCTCTCAAAGTGTGCACAAATTTGTTTATATCCCTGTTAGCGTTTCTCTTTTGCCAAAATATTCCATATACACGACAGGTGTGGCATATCCAGAAGCTGATTAAACAGCATTATCATTACAGTGTTGGGGACAATAAAAGGCCACTCTAAAATGTACCGTTCTGTCACAACACAATGCCACCGATGTCCCAAGTTGAATGAGTGTGCAATTGGCATGTTGACTGCAAGAATGTCCACCACAGCTATTGCCAAAGAAATGAATGTTAATTTCTCTACTACAAGCCACCTCCAATGTCACTTTAGAGAATTTGGCAGTACGTCTAACTGCCATGACAACTGCAGACCACGTGAAACCACATCAGCCCAGGACCTCCACATCTGGCTTCTTCACCTGCATGATTGTCTGAGACCAGCCACCCAGACAGTTGATGAAACTGAGGAGTATTTCTGTCTGTAATAAAGCCCCTTTTGTGGGGGAAAAC
This sequence comes from Oncorhynchus tshawytscha, assembly GCF_018296145.1. Taxonomy (NCBI): domain Eukaryota; kingdom Metazoa; phylum Chordata; class Actinopteri; order Salmoniformes; family Salmonidae; genus Oncorhynchus; species Oncorhynchus tshawytscha. Next base: position 8,921,908 of record NC_056435.1, read on the forward strand.
AAGTTGATTGACTGGCCCACCCATGGCTGCACCCCTGAAATCCACAGATTATGGCCCAATGAATTCATTTCAATTGACCAATTCCTTGTATGAACTGTAACTCAGTAAAATTGTTTAAATTCTTGTGTTTAAAGTTTTGTTCACTATATAGTTGAGCCTATGGCATTTATAGGGGTCTAACCAACAGTCCATCTCACCTGCTGTATGTAGGACTTGTAGAGGTAGGCCCCTCCCACCACCACACCGGACAGCATGAGAGCCAGACCCAGGCACATGCACCAGCACCACACCTTGGACTGCCGACGCACCCGCATGCCATCCTCCAGGTCCTGAGAGAGAAGAAACAGAGCTAAAACGTTACATGCACATTTGATCATTTAAAATACATTACACCAGGCAACAGATACAGTGCATAGGCCTATATTAACAATTGCAGTGGATACATACACAAAAAAGCCTGAAGACCCCCCCTCCAATTGCGGTCCTCTATAACATACAAAGTAAGGCCTAAATACAGCTGGTCAGCCTCTCACAATACCAGCATGTCTGCCTGTATGTTTCATTACATAATTGAGACAGGTTGATGAACCAATATTAACAGTATATCAGCCCAGATGAATCATTAAGGAAACTGACCTCTATAAATCCTCTTTGTTCAAATTAAATCGCTCCAACACAACATAGCCAAACAGTGCAATTCAAATAAGAATGCTGCTTAGTCACAATACAGCTGTGGTGTGTTCTGTTGACATCAGTTGGGAGTATGGTAGCAGTGATAGAGATGCTTATGTAACGTACAATTCAAACACAGCCAATCTTCCCCCCCAACCCCCTCTCTTCTCTGTGACCTTTCACCTCATTTCCATCATGCCTTCGTCTACCTCAAGACATTCTTTCTAACCATTATTCATTTACTGCCTTATCTTTTAGCCCTCTCCTCCATCATCATCATCTGTTATTTTGCTCCCTCACTTTAATATTATGGAGTCTAGAGACACATGTTGTAATTTGGTGGCAGGCCCTTTTCCTGAACTGTTGGTTGTTTATGCAGAGTTGGGGTGGGGTTCGTATTGAAACAAAAGAGTGGATGTCAACAGCTCTCTGGAGATCAGTTTTTTTCTTCGTTTTCCTCATCTGATCTGAGATATCCTCATGCTCGTACTTTAGTGGAAGAACACTGTTCCCCCCTTCATTAGTCCACTGTTGATAGTCCCAACGAGAGACGTGCTTGAGGTAAACCAAGGTGTATATTTTCATGATTTCAAAATTTACAACAGATACAGGGGCGATTGAATGATGGCCATGCTTGTCTCACTCTAATCATTTCAGGTTAGCTTATTAACATGGCTAAAGGTCAGGAATAAGGAGGTGGCTCATGGCTGGTCTCTGTGGACCATGCTGTGTCTGGTCTAGAGGTCGACCGATTAATCCGAATGGCCGATTAATTAGGGCCGATTTCAGGTTATAACAATCGGAAATCTGTATTTTTGGGTGCTGATTTCCAATTATTTAAAACAAATAAATGATTTATAAAAAATGTATACCTTTTATTTAACTAGGCCTGACCAAGGCCCTTCTCCCCCGATTACTCAGTTTGTCTGGGTAGCCAGCTCTAGGAACAGTATTGGTGGTTCCAAACTTCTTCCAGAACGATGGAGAGTACTGTGGGGACCTTCAATGCTGCAGACACTTTTTGGTACCCTTCCCCAGATCTGTGCCTCGACACAATCCTGTCTCGGAGCTCTAGAGATAATTCCTTCGACCTCATGGCTTGGTTTTTGCTCCGACAAGCACTGTCAACTGTGGGACCTTATACAGACAGGTATGTGCCTTTCCAAATCATGTCCAATCAATTGAATTTACCACAAGTGGACTCCAATGAAGCTGTAGAAACATCTCAAGGATGATCAATGCACCCGAGCTCAATTTCATGTCTCATAGCAAAGGGTCTGAATACTTATGTAAATAAAGTATTACTGTTTTTTGTATTTTACCCCCCTTTTCTCCACAATTTCGTGATATCCAATTGCGATCGTCTCGTCAACGGCCTCGGAAAGGTCACGGCATGCATCCCCGAAACATGACCCACCAAACCGCACTTCATAACCCAGAAGGCAGCTGCACCAAAGTGTCGGATTTAACGCCGCTCACCTGACAACCGACGTCAGCCTGCAGGCGCCCGGGCCGCCACAAGGAGTCGCTAGAGTGCAATGAGACAAGTAAAGCCCCACTGGCGAAACCCTCCCCTAACCCAGACGATGCTGGGCCAATTGTGCAACGTCCTATGGAACTCCCGGTCACAGCTGGTTATGACACAGCCTGGGATCAAACCCGGGTCTGTACTGACACTTAAGCACTTCTATACAGTGCCTTAGTACACTGCACCCACTTAATTTTTTATGAATTTGCTCAAATTTCTACAATCCTTTTTTCACTTTGTCATTATGGGGTATTGGGTGTAGATTGAAGAGTATATTTTTTTATTGAATTGATTTTTTGAATAAGGCTGTAATGTATCAAAATGTGGAAAAAGTGAAGGGGTCTGAATACCTTTCGAATGCACTAACTTTATGGGCACTTAAACTGAAATTTTATTTAGTGTGTAACTGCGCACTTATTGGTAGCCCGGGCCCTATAACATGTTATTACTACCCTGCGCCAACCTTAGATTTATAGACATGAATCCAGGCTCTTGGGATGAGTTTGGACTGACAGGCTTCTAATTACGGACACAGCATCTACTAACTGACAAGTGATATTTTGTTTTTGTTAACCTGTCTGTACACAGCATGCATTTTGTTATCAAAAGTTCCCTCTTATTGCTTTATCTGGAGGAAAGACCTCACACCGACCTTCGACACTAATACACTTAATGTTATCAATACTTTGTGTATGACGTCTATATAAACGCATTTACTTTTTACTCTTCAGAACCAACAACACACACACGAACAGGAACAATTATTCGAATAAATAGCAAAGACGACCGGAGTGATCTTCACGCATTTCAGTTACAGGCCTCTACTAAATCAAGACCGAAACAGAAAGCTAGCACGGTTCTGCCCAGGCCAGCAACTGCGAACACCACTAAACCTACCGAAAATAATTTGCTTAACAGACATTTTCCGACGTCGCTCGGGTCACGGGTTGAATTATCAAGTGTCTATACACGTCTCTAATCGACGTTACTTTGTTTCAGTTATGTTTCTACATTGTTTAAACTGATACAAAGTTGCGTCATCCACGTTAGTTGCGTCGAACATCCTTCGCAACAAATATTAACCACATTGGTTTAGCTCAACTCACCCTCTCCTCCGGAATAAGCGCTTCGGCATTGCATGCCTTCTTCAAATCCCTTTGTCCAAAGGACGAGTTAAATGTTACTTTCACCATTTTTAAAAAATCTAAATGTTAGACCAAGCGACAATCACCTTCTGCAGGAACGTCTTCGTGTGGCGTCTGATTACAATGACGTTGCTAAATACAAAACATCCCAAAAGGGTCACATGAGTGATTGCAAGCCGTATTGGCTGCATTCAAGAACCAACACGATTTTAGAAACGTTCCTGAACGTTTTTTCTCCCCGCTGGGGGGCAGTATAATCTCAAAAATATATTTAGTGGCAGAGAGGCATTTATCATATGGAATAAAAATGGTTAATTAAATGGTGCACATGAGAGAAACTCAAGAGATCATAATCATTAATAATGTTAGTCAAGTGCGCGCCTCTGCTCGCCAGCTTATGGTCTTAAAACCCTGCTTCGTTTAGCCTTTCCTATAGGAAAAAATGAATGACGAAATATTAAAGTTTTGGAATAAACGTCAAAAATAAGGTCTGCGGTTAACACAGGAGAGTTTACACGTTTTTTCTATGATATAATAGCATTCAGTTAACATTACTTTAGCGAATTATGAAGCCTTTGTGGGGTTTTTTGTTTTACATAAATTCGTCATAACTCACAAAGTGACATTAGCCGATTAAGATTATTGTATAGAATAACATTTATAAAATGGCCTAAACCCGTGTTTACCACACGTTATTTTCGGCGTTTATCCAAAAACGCCATTAATTTTCTGCATAGGCTTTGTCGAACGAACCATGGCGGATTATAGTGCCTACAAAAAGACGCCATTACTATTTCTGTCTATGCAGGTGTCTCGTCTCAGGTGCCTGTCCAGTGCAGACCTTCAACACTGGGTTTTCACTTGACTTCGTATTCTTTTCCTGTTCTACTCAAATAGGCTTGCCTAAACTATTTGGTTTAGTATATATTTTTTGCTTTCTAAAACATTAACCATGTCTTTTTCAGACGAGTCAAAACTTTGAATTGTTGTCTGCTTAAGAGAAGCCAGCTGGATGAAAACGATGCGTGAGGTATCAATTTATGCCTGTTGAATAGGCACACTTGGAGAGGAGGGTAGGCCTATGTTTTTCCGTCACCGTTGGTTACTGTGAGTGACGGGGTAAAGATGTCTGTGATGGAAAACATAAAGAAAGAAAGAGGACAATTGATTATATCGATTCGCCGTCTTACCAGGATAAACTACAACTGTACAAGCTGAGGGTAGTCGTTATTTATCAACTAAACTCATGATCGTGTATGGAGTATGGCAGGTGTTCACATATGACAGCAAATTATAGTGACTAGTTAGTTGATCATTCTCTTGTGAAATAAAACGGGGGTCTAATCGAGAACTTCTGATTGTCAAGAGTTCCCATCCCTCTTCAACACTATGGACGTCGTCGACTACAGAAGCGAGTTAAGGATGTCAGCCAGAGAAGTCAAAGCCTTCCTAGACGCGGACAGATTCACGGGTGTCGGGGACGGGATTCAGGGTGATGTTGAATATAGATTTGTGGATGTCCTGCTATTTGGTGGGGCACCTTGGGGGTTCACTCTGAGAGGGGGTCTGGAGCACCGAGAACCACTGCTCATAACCAAGGTATCTATCTATCTATCTATCTATCTATCTATCTATCTATCTATCTATCTATCTATCTATCTATCTATCTATCTATCTATCTATCTATCTATCTATCTATCTATCTATCTATCTATCTATGATGAAGAACGAGAAATACAGAGAACCCTTATTGACTTAACTTTAGCCACACTAGTTAACAACCGATGTGCAAATAAACAACAATAACAAGTACCATAGATCAATCATGCAAATAAAAATAATTTTAAATGTAATTATTTCTCCACTGTCATGGATTGGTTTCACCTTTCCTGTTTCCCCTGATATGAAAATAAGGCTGTGTGGCGATTAAACACTGGAACATCACTGTAGTTTCCTGATTGGTTAACTGTGTGTGTTTCATCCAACACTCCCATGTTTTCTCAGTCCAGAAATTGTTGGGGCTGTTCCCACACCTTAATGCATTTGATATGTTGCATATTTTCACCTTTAAACTTCTGCCCCGAGGAGGGGGTTGCTGTCTGTCTTCCATGCTCATCACAGCAGTACCAGGAACCATTTAGGAATGCAGAAGTGAAGATAATGTGTGTTTGGCAGTGGCTGACCAGGATTGGCTCAGTCAATGCTGCTCTCCAACAGAATGAGGAAACAGTTTGTTTCCATCCATTTCCATTTCTATTCTCCATTCTGTTTCCATTCCCCTCTCCTGTACTCCTGTATGTGTAGAGAATAAGTGATGGAATGTGCAACAAGTCTGCTCCAACCGTTCTCAAGTTGCTTATGGTTCCATTTAAAAAAAATCTGTGCTCTCAGGTTGCCACAGTAGAATTCTTCCAGTGCAGGATGGACACAATGGACTCTGATCTGATCCATGGTCACTGACCACCAACTCTTACAAGGATTGGGTTTACGCTATATTGCTTGTGTTCTCCAGCTCTTCGTCACTTTCAGAAGCTACACAAAATAACAATCCATCCTGTTAATGTTAGATTGATATAATTTACAAAAGCATACATCTCGTATAACTTTGTGACTTGCTCCATTTGCTTGTCAGTAGTAGGCTAGTCCCCCTCTGAAGGTTGAGACTGGGCTGGAGAGAGGGGATTTGGAAGGGTGGATATGATAGAACCATTTTTAATGAAGTTGACTCAATGCCAGCATGGCAGGGTTGAAGAGAGGGTCCTGTCAACACAGTCTGTGGATGGAATGTGATATTCTTCTAAACTGATGAACTATGGAAAGTGAGCTGTTATTAAAATATACTTCACTAATGAGACATTAAGTCTAACATGTTCTTTTATCCACATAACTATCAGACAGCATCCCTTGACTGGGCCCCTTTTCCCCTGCCAACACTATCTGTGTGCAATTGTTTTCTTATACTCTTCACTTGAGAAATGTTAACAGTCCCAAAATCTCAATTTGCCCCAGTAAGTTATAGCTGTTTTATTAATGATGTATAAACTACTTATTAACACCTTTAATTAAACATTCCTGTTGCGTGATTCAGGTGGAGGAGGGCAGCAAGGCGGCGACCGTCAGCCTGCAGGTGGGAGATGAGATCGTCAACATCAACACAGTTCCCATCAGTGGATCCAGACAGGAGGCCATCTGTCTGGTCAAAAGCTCCCACAAGACCCTCGCCCTGGTCGTCAGAAGGTGGGCTATGAGCTGCAACTAAATTGCCCTTACACCCAGGCACAATACATTTCTATTGAATTGAATATGACAGACATTGAATAAGAATACAGGATGTCTCAATGGGTACTATCGTAGAGTGATTGTTGTGTACCATCTCTCCCATTGTGCCGAGAAGAAGTGCCCTGTGTTTAAAATGGTATACATTAAACTTACGGATGGATCTACATTAATATATTGTTTTATCCAAAACTGGCACACAATACCAAATGCAGCACACAAGAGTTGGGCATATCAGGAAGAACGTTTTTTTGTACAAATGACTTTCACTCTGGACTCAAGTGTCTGCAAAGTGTCAAACAAGCTAATCTTAACCCACAAAGACACTATCTTGGAAACGAGGAGTCCTGTGTAATGTAGTCGGTGCATTCAGAAAGGGAATTTCAGATCCAGCTGGAGGTGTATCAGTTCACCCACTTTGACCTGCTGGGATTAAACGTAAAGCAACGAGGCTGCAGTTGTAATTGGTGCTACAGTCACACATTGCCCTTTGTTAGGGATTGTTAACAGGTGGGAATATTTTATGTACAGTACCAGTCAAAGGTTTAGACACACCTACTCATTCCATGGGTTTCCTTTATTTTTACTATTTTCTACATTGTAGAATAATAGTGAAGACATCTCAACTATGAAATGACACATATGGAATAATTTAGTAACCAAAAAAGTGTTAAACAAATCAATATATTTTAGAATCTTCTAAGTAGCCACCCTTTGCCTTGATGACAGCTTGGCACACTCTTGGCATTCTCTCAACCAGCTTCACCTGGAATGTTTTTCCAACAGTCTTGAAGGAGTTCCTTGTTGGCTGCTTTTCCTTCACTCTGTGGTCCAACTCATTCCAAACCATCTCAATTGGGTTGAGATCAGGTGATTGTGGAGGCCAGGTCATCTGATGCAGCACTCCATCATTATCCTAATTAGTCAAATAGCCCATACTCAGCCTGGAGGTGTGTTTTGGGTCATTGTCCTGTTGAAAAACAAACGATAGTCCCACTAAGCCCAAACCAACTTTTGACTAGTACTGTATTTGTGAAGACAATGTTTATGGCCTCAGGGACTGTATATTGGTGCAACTCTAACCACTGACATGCAGAGACAGGACTGTCATTATACTAGACACATGTCATTTATAGAATATTGCTTGGTCATAAAGTACAGTGTACCTTAGTTTGAGCTGGAAGAGTGGAATGCTAACTGATCGTTACTAAACCACGAAGGGCAGGGCCACAGCTTGTTATGGTTAAACTAGGACTAGGTACGAACTTCACTTTTCTTTTTCTTTTTTTACACTCTTTCATCCGTGATATTTACTAGGCTTAGTAAAGAAGTGTGTAGGTACATTTTTTACAGATATCTATGATATCTACCCAACAGGGAAGGGTTGCAGTACATGCCTTTTAAATTATGTGAGCAAACTAACCTCTTCACACAACAGTGAGAGAAAGCCAATGTAGAGAACATTGAAGACCGCCCTATAGGGGAAGGAATGCTCTGAACTTCGTGGCGTGTTCATAAAACACATTCTCACACATTCTCTGGTAGGTGTGAAAGTGTCAATGCCAGCAAATATCTCCTTCGTTCATTTACGACTAGACTGCTCAATAGCGAATGGGAGGCTTAGAGCACGGGGTGGGATGTGATGTGTGTAATCTCATTGTGGCTCAGTTGGTAGAGCTTGGCACTTGCAACGCCAGGGTTGTGGGTTCGATTCCCATGGGGGACAAGTACACACAAAATATGATATGACTTACTTACTGTAAGTCGCTCTGGATAAGAACATCTGCTAAATGACTTTTAAGTGTAAAATGTATTGTCTGATCTCCAAACGCTGTTAAACAACCACCGATGGGTGACATGTGAAGAAGGAAAAGCAGATACACGGTTTAAAGCTGTGGGAGGATGGGTGGAGGTGTCTAGGCCTCTGAGACTGTACATCTAGTAGTGTTGTCACCAGAATGTTGACTTCCATACCAGGCTTAGTATCACAATACTCGATACTAGTGGTGTGCCGACCTGGCCATACTCATTCCTAATCGTATCTGTAAATTGACAGTTAATCGGCAAAAACGGAAGTGTTTTAATATGCCTAGGTATTTTGACATCTACTTATCTCCCTGGACGTTTATAGACCAATCAAGTGTATCTGTTTCCTCAACTTGCAACAGGCAGAAAAGTTTGCTGTCACTCAGTCAGAGAATGCGCATTGGCGGTTTATCTTTTTTCTCCAACCCTCGGCCGCTTGTTAGATATTATGCACATTGATAGCTTGCTGGCTAGCAAATGTCCTCGACCATCTGATTCATCATAGTAGCAGGCAAACAGGAGGCAGCAGCAATCTAAATGATCAGACCGGAACATGCGAGGAGAAGTGATCAAATGAAATTATGAAGTGGAGCGAGTGAATGGAGAAATACAGATTCACTCTATCCAATCAGAGCAACAGGATCAAAGTACGAATATGATTTTTCAACACCGATACGGATTATTGGAGGACCCAAAAAAAAGCCAATACCGATTAATCGGCCAATTTTTTTCTTTTTTCTTTTCTTTTCTTTTTTTCTCTTTTTTTAGTCTTTTTTTAGTCTTTTTTTTCCTTTTCTTTTTTGTCTTTTTTTTAAATAGAGTTTTTAAATAAATAAATAATATAATTAATTATTTATTTGTAATAATGACAATTACAACAATACTGAATGAACACTTATTTTAACTTAATATAATACATCAATAAAATCAATTTAGCCTCATTTAAATAATGAAACATGTTCAATTTGGTTTAAATAATGCAAAAACAAAGTGTTGGAGAAGAAAGTAAAAGTGCAATATGTGCCATGTAAAAAAGCTAACGTTTAAAGTCCTTGCTCAGAACATGAGAACATATAAAAGCTGGTGGTTCCTTTTAACATGAGTCTTCAATATTCCCAGGTAAGAAGTTTTAGGTTGTAGTTATTATAGGAATTATAGGACTATTTCCATTTGTATTTCATATACCTTTGACTACTGGATGTTCTTATAGGCACTTTAGTATTGCCAGTGTAACAGTATAGCTTCCGTCCCTCTCCTCACACCTACCTGGGCTCGAACCAGGAACACATCGACAACAACCACCCTCGAAGCATCATCACCCATCGCTCCACAAAAGCCGCGGCCCTTGCAGAGCAAGGGGAACAACTACTCCAAGTCTCAGAGCGAGTGAAGTCACAGATTGAAACGCTATTAGCACGCACCCCGCTAACTAGCTAGCCATTTCACATCGGTTACACCAGCCTAATCTCGGGAGTTGATAGGCTTGAAGTCATAAACAGCTCAATGCTTGAAGCATTGTGAAGAGCTGCTGGCAAACGCACGAAAGTGCTGTTTGAATGAATGCTTACGAGCCTGCTGCTGCCTACCATCGCTCAGTGAGACTGCTCTATCATAGACTTAATTATAACATAATAACACACAGAAATACGAGCCTTTGGTCATTAATATGGTCAAATCTGGAAACTATCATTTCGAAAACAAAACGTTTATTCTTTCAGTGAAAAACAGAACCGTTCCGTATTTTATCTAACGGGTGGCATCCCTAAGTCTAAATATTGCAGGTACTTTGGACAACCTTCAATGTTATGTCATAATTATGTAAAATTCTGGCAAATTAATAACGGTCTTTGTTAGGAATAAATGGACTTCACACAGTTCGCAACAAGCCAGGCAGCACAAACTGCTGCATATACCCTGACTGCTTGCACGGAACGCAAGAGAAGTGACACAATTTCTCTAATTATAAGAAATTCATGTTAGCAGGCAATATTAACTAAATATGCAGGTTTAAAAATATATACTTGTGTATTGATTTTAAGAAAGGCATTGATGTTTATGGTTAGGTTTGGTGCAACGACCGTGCTAAATCATCACCCATTTGGCGAAGTAGGCTGTGATTCGATGAGAAATGAACAGACACCGCATCGATTATATGCAACGCAGGACACACTAGATAACTACACATGGTTGATATTACTAGTTTAACTCGGGATTATGTGAAGATTGATTTTTTTTTAAAGTGTAATGCCAACTAGCACCTTACCTTGGCTTCTTGCTGCCCTCGCGTAACAGGTAGTCAGCCTGCCACGCAGGCTCCTCATGGAGTGCAATGTAAGGCAGGTGGTTTGAGCGTTGGACTAGTAACCGGAAGGTTGCAAAAACGAGGTTAAGGTAAGGTGAAAAGGTACAAATCTGTCGTTCTGCCCATGAACAAGGCAGTTAACCAGTTAACTGTTCCTAGGCTGTCATTGAAAATAAGAATGTGTTCTTAACTGACTTGCCTAGTTAAATAAAGATAAATAAAGGCCAAATCGGTGTTCAAAAATACTAATTAATACCAATTAATCGGCCATTCCGATTAATCGGTCGACCGGCAAACTAGCCAGTTGAGTTATTTGGACCACCGTGCACCTTGCACTTAATTGAAAGATGCGTGCTGCCACCCAAATATATATATAATTAGATCACGGATAATAACAAAAAATACTGGGATCATAATTGTATCAGGAACATTTCCCATATCTGTTGCGATACTCATTTTGTCCGACTACTCGGCACAACCCTACTCTATACTATCATGATACTCTATACCAGAACAATTCCAAAACAATACCACTTTTAAAACATTTTAAACAAGCTATTTTAGCCAAAGTCACAGAATGGCACTTGATGTTTGTCAATTTTTCAGAGATGGCCATGTATGCATTAATTCATAAATGATACAATAATTACAATCAATTTGACTTTGTCTGACAACATAACAACTTATTTGAATGGTAAATCTCTTGATAAACTGGGCAAATCCAGATTTAGCTTGTTATGGCTGATTTCATCGGGTTTACAGATGACAATCTGTTTCCCTTCCATTTATTGTGCTGATGAACAACATTTGCATAGAAGTGACTTATTTTATTAAAGTGCTCTTTAAAAGTCTCTTTAACCAGTAATGACGTCATTTATTAGGCAAGAGTGGGGGCGGCCATCAGAGCCCTATTCTCTCTCTCTCACACACACACATGCCACAAACATTTAAGTTTTGGTGGCAATCTGCTTTGAAATCGGCATATTTTGCATTATGGTTCCTCAAAGTACCAGAGAGCAGTGAATTGACGTTAGCTTCAGCTGTAAGCTAGAAAGGCTAGTTATCCGTCAAAGCTGGGAGCTACTGGTTTCTTCTTGCATTGTAAAGTGTTGTAGCCTGTATGGAGATTGTTTTGTGAATCAGTAATTAACCGTTTCAACATGCCGTGTCACATTATTTAAGTGTGTTAACTTCTATGCATCATGAGTGGGGAGCTTACATGAGCTAACAGCCCAGACTCCCAGTGCAGGCTATAGAGCAGACACGGTGGGCTCGCGTTATAAAGGCGTCCGCATGCTTCACAGCCGAAACCGTTCGGTAGAGTTCGTGCATGTATTATGATGACATTTTGTGATGTTTTGGACTTCGGCAAGTTCTTATTTTTAATTTTTTTTTAAAGGCCGTTCGGGTCACAACATTTTTTCTGGAGGCAAGTTCAGAGCTGAAGTCTACGCCCCTTCGTTGGCGATTGGTCAACTGTAGGGATTCTTCAATAAAGTCTTTGAATAACAACAAAGAGAGATGACTCGTTTTCATGCAAATGATTTCACAGAAAAATAGTTAGATGTAAAATTGCACGACTAAGCTCTCTTTGGACCCCCCCTCCCCCCAATCAAATGAATGACACATTTCTGCCGTCTCAAAATGGAGAAACAGTACTATTGTCGCTTTTTTTCTAGTCTTTTTAAGGGTGTATGCTAGCACATTCTCGTTTGGTTTGGCTGCGCTGATATTTGACAGAAGTACCGAAAATAACAAATTCTAGTACCAAACCATTTTTCATGTTCTAATATTGAAAAAGTACAGCACTTTCAGTACACCATGCAACACTATCTAGTGCCTTGGAGTGTATATTTACACTAGAAAAGCCAGACCTTTACGGCCCCAGTGTTGTGGTTTTTCTCATGCTCCTCTGGCTGGCTGTCTGGGGCTGTATCCCAAATGGCAACATATTCTATAGTGCAATACTTTTCACGAGGGCCTATAGGGCTCTGGTCAAAAGTTGTGCACTAAATAGGGAATAGGGTGTCATTTGGAATGCAACTAGGTTGTACACAGCAGAAATATACTGCCCATGTCATGACTTAGGCAGGGGGGCTGCATGTCCTTTAGAGACTGACTGGGCCTCCCTTCTCATTGGCTGAGGAAGACAATGGACCCATTGTCCAGACTTCTCTCTCTCTGTGTGTCATGGTTGTTATTTCAGGTTAGATAATGACTCTTGAATGGCACAGAGGAGGATCTGGGGAGTAGGGGGCGAGGGTAGGGGCAGAGAGAGCGAGATATATGCCAAGTTTCGAAACATGGAGGACCTTTAGCCCACTTTACCTCGACTCTCTGTCATCATCAGACATCACTCTGTTCAGAGACACCCATCGGTTCTGTTCCCCGTATGCTTCTTACACTTTTAAATCCCATTGACAGACCCTTGATCATTGACTTTCAGCTCCGACTGCCCCACAACAGGTCAAACCCTTCCTCATTATGACTCATTCATCACTCAGGAATGTTACCCTTTCAATGCCAAGGTTTTCTGAAATGACTTGGCAATTGAAAGTAAACCTCAGTTTACGTAAATCAGTGATGTTACTTGCGCACATCTCAAGAACCATAGCATCATTTGAGGCTGTCCTCTAGTTTATCAGTCGACCACAAACGTGTGTGATACACTAGCTAGCCTATGACACCATTAGAGACGGGACCACGGAACAAAAGGGGAACCATTTTCCATGTGAGTGCACCCTGTCAATCACACAAAGAGGGCCAGTTAGGGCCATTGTTTGGGGAGCCAGGGCCAACCAGCGCTCTGTCCCAGGGGCTTTGTCTGAATTCCAGGTTCCTGGCTGGCTGGTCTAGCTGCCTGGCTGTGGCTGTGTCGTTGACTGTCCCTGATGTAGATAGACCGAGACAGCTGGTGGTGGTAGGGGACTGTCACCATTCAACAGGCAGGGCCCCTGTGTGTGAAAAGACCACTGTGTGTGTGAATAGACCATGGCCAAACTGCCAACCCGCTGCGCTTTGGCACCACCAGTAACTAGCTAATGACCATATGCTGGTCTAGAAGGCATGCAGAGTATTCTTAGGTGAATTCTTTGTGAACCCCCCCTGTGGATTTGAATGGGGGCCAATGATGGATCAATCCTGATTTTTATTTAGGCATCCAGTATTGAATTTCCTCAATCAGACGTTCACACCTCTGTGTTGTATTCCGCTGTTAATGTGATTTCATCTCTCCGGGCGCTGGTCTTCCACACTCCCTGCTGCTAACCAGAACAAACAACTGCAGAAAAGATGGGATCAGTAGATGAGGCACAACAACATGCCATCTAGTGGACAAAGTTGCTTTTTTCTATGTAATATAAGCCTAGTGAATTCACGTAACTCCCAGTGCTCTATGAAAATCGGAATGTTTTTTTTCTATGTTGTCGAATTTCTCTCTGGGATTTTTGTGTTCTTATAAACATGTTTTTTCTGTTTGTGTGTTGTAGTATAGTAGGCCACACTTGAGGCATAGACTTGCATAAAAATTATAAAAAATATAATCTGAATCCAATTAAATATGTTTACAGTAATTTAGTATAAACTCGTGCCTCATAACATCATACAAGGTCCCTGCTGACTGGCTCCGGAGTCTTAATGCCTGAATCCTATTACAACTTGTAAAGCCATAGGCATGGACTCACTCAGCTTAGAGAGAGGGCAAAGTAGCAAACAATGTAAAAATCTTATGCAAACCCTATACGAACCGGTGTAAAATAATATGCTTTATTTCTGGTGTAGACTCCATAGTTTGGAGTATCTGGATAGATCGTCTTTTACTGTATTAACTCTCCTTTTTTAATTTTTTTTTAAATGTGTTGTAGATTTAGCTTCCCCCCGCTTGGTTTGGAAAGTGGAATGTTCCATGTTGCCTAGGTGAGTTGACATTGCTAGTTGGGATAGGTTGTCTCACTAGAGCTCATTGTTTTCATTAGCTCTGCTTTGGGAAGGCAGTGTAGTCAAATGAGGACAGCCAGGCTCTGGGGGTGGTTGGTTGCTATTGTATCTCCCTTAATATGCCTGGATTGAGGGTAGGAATTCACTGAAGACATCATTTCAGGTATGCTTTTCTGTTATTCACTTTAGTGGTAAAGAGTTATCTAGAAGTGAGACTCACAGGACAAGGAGGGCACTGAACCTTTATCTGCTGTAAAGATGATCTTTTAGGACTCTTAGTGTTTCAAAAATAGTCATTTTTGGTGGTGTATCTTGCTGCACAATGACAATTGTCTGTATTGTTTTATTCTGGCCATGTCACACCTAGTTTTGTTTTCTTCTGTGATCAGATTTGAAAACGGGGTTGCTGACAGCCAAAATAAAACAAAGGCACGTCTTTTCAACTTTTCCTCAACTTTTAATTGAATTGGGCTGTGTGGTTAAATGGTCCTTCAGGGGGTATTGTATAGTCAACCTAAACATGTGAGGAGGGAGAGGAAGATCCTATAGTGTTTACTCTTGTCAGGCAGGAAGTCTCCCATCCTCAGGCAAAGCCCTGGATTAACACTGAACCATTAACGTGACAGTGAGGGCCTCCCCTCCCCTCTACCTCCACTCCCACACAAAGACAAACTGTTCTACTCTAGAGTAAGCATTTACTCTGAGACAGACACTTGACATATTTGGGGGTGACTTTATCAGATCTGGGTTAGGACTTATTAGGCCATCAGTTTTGTTGTTCCAGATGTCTTTTATAGAATGAGGGTAAAGAGGAGTCACCGTCGTCCCTCTGCCACATGCTATAACCACTATTTTACAGGCTGGTATCTGAACCCTGTAGGAGCAGAACGGCATGTAACGTGGGTGTGGAGCCTGATGCCGAGGTCTCCTCTCTGTATCCAGCCGTTAGCCGATAAGCCCAGAAGTGATTATGCAGGCACTTTTTTTCTATTGTGTTGCTTGTTTCATTCAGCCCCCATTTTTAAAAAGCAGGCACCAGGCAGCGGGGCTCAGTGGACCTGGGCATAGCAGGGCACATTGCCTGATTCTGTTTGGGTTTGGTTCTTCTGTCCAGCGAGGTGGTGATTCAACAGTTCTAAGTCCTTTATTAGAGTCTCTGGTTCTTCACTGGTTATCTGAACCAGTCGTAAAATAGCTCTTCTCTTAGAAATGTTTGCTGTTATTTTAAACAGGGATCGATTTGTGTCTAGGGACTTGCAGTGTTTGGTTTACATGCATCAACCGCCAACCCCTCGCCATTCTGGAATGTAATGGTAGAGTACCTGTCAATGACGCTTGTTCTTTGACTGCAGGACTAAATCATCTCCGCTCACGTCTGTATCAAGTTGCTGTGTTTTCCACCATGACTGATACATTCGGATAGAGAAGTCAAGTAGTTTAGTTATCTTGGCCTTGTCTTTCGGCCATCAGGGCCATTGCGGTGTTCACTAACGAGAGAGAGTACGATCAGTTGTTTTTCTATGTTCTTCTCTCCATTGTCAGCTGACCTATGACTCTGTTAATTAAGTGGATCTCTGTCTCGTCACTACGATAAAGCGCACATCGCAACGCCAACTGTGTGGTGCGCAATGGTTGGTTGCCAATGACCTGTTTTTGTAATGCCTTCTTCAAATCGGCTTTACAGATTCCTCTGGAATGGGAACTGTTTAAAACGAATCTACATGTCCAAGCGAACTGCAATTAGGTGAAACCCTGTTGATTGTCTCATGCCAGGATTCCGTGCGTGACTGATATCGAGTGTGTGTGTGTGTGTGTGCTGACTGACCATGCAAGCAATCTTACTTTTTCAACTCCACTCCAGTGGTTAATGGGCCGTGAGCCAATGAGAAAGCCCCATAGACTGATCTACAGCAAGGACACTGGGCATGACAATAAACCTGGCCCCTCCCCTCCCGAGGTAAATCCCCACAATCTCCTAGGAAATATCCCATTGACGACAACACTGGGAGAACACACACTTGTTGGAGCCACACCAAGATGAAGTGTCGGTCAGTGTGTGTGTGAAGAGCAGGGTAGAAGAGCTCTCAATCTCTGTTTGAGAGCTCTGTGATTGGACTGATGCAGCAGAAGTTATGGATGTGGAGAATTCCTTTGCACAGATGGCTCCTTTGCCAAAGAAGCTGTAAAATCTGACCAGGGTCTGTAGAAGTGCCTTGTCAATCATTGAAGTGTCTCAAAGGAATGCACGGCGTAGAAAGGCTCTGAGGAGCGGAGCAGTCATTTTCAGCCTGCTTTATCAGTGCTCTCTGAGACGTTGTTATTTGCTGAAAGAGAACTTGACAACAAAAGAGTGCATCTGAAATGCCACAGCAAGATTGATAATTCTTTGGTAAGTTTTCTTTGATTTCTTCTTATTAAGCTCATTGAACTTCCCTCTCTCAATGCTGTGTCAACTCCATGCTGAGCAACTTAACATTTTAGTTTCAATAAATCTCTTCTGTTAGTTTGAAATGCTAATTCCCTCCATGTGTATTTACAATGCTTTCCTTTTGATTTATTCCGTTTTTATCTAAGCCTACAGTTTAAGTTACACTTTTCACACGTGCTGCCCGCATAGCCTAGATATTCACATCCAATTGGGTCAGTTTCACTACTGTTTGTTTTCGAATGTGGTTTTCACTGAAACAGGAGGAGGATTTTCTGAAACTAGCCCCAACGTCCCCGTCCCCCCTGGGTAGCTGTGGCAGTTCAGCTGTAACCCTGACAATAAGGACTCCTGACTAGAAACCCATTTGCATTTCTATTGTAAGCTCTGTAGGGGTCTGCTAGGGCAGCATACCACTCTCAGGACCACTGACTGACTGGAGGAGGAAGGGAGAGGGTGTGTGTGTCGATGTGCGTGCGTGCCTACGTGGTCTGTCTTAGTGTGTGTGTGACTCTCTCTGGCTTTATGCTTCTTCTTATTGAGGAGGAGAGCTTCTCAGGTTGCCCTCAGCCTCCCTCCCATAAATTAGCTTGACTCCATGAGCCAAGTGCCTGAACTTTTGGAAGATTGCCAATGTTGATGGCCCACTTCAGAATGAGCTCCTGTGGGGCTGACTGCCAATCAAAATGGATCTTCACATTCCTTTGGCCCCATGATGGAATGTAGGAGTCTTGTATCGTAGATCAGAGAGGTTAAGGATTTGAGTGGGTGGTTCTTAGCCTTATGCTTATACAGTATCTGTAGTCCAAAATGTGTTTGTCTTGTCTAGTACATTCTGGTCGTGCCAACTGGGTGTTTGTCAGGGGGAAGAAAAGGGACTGAAAATGCCCTTTTTGACCATACCTGGGTTCAAATACTATTTAATATAATTTCACATTCATTATATGGGCTTGACTGAGCATTCCCGGCGCAATGGAACCAATGGAATAGCTGTAAAAGTGCAAATCCCACCCACCCAGCACTCCAGGCAGGCTGAAGCAAACACTAAATGTATTTGAAATATTTCAAATAATATTTGAACCCAGGTTTGTGTTGAACAGACGCCAGCTTGGACATAGTGGGAAACCACTGATCTCATCTTTCTAACTGATTCAAAAGGCTAAGCCCCCGACAACACCATGCTGGGTACACTCAAGGGATCTCTGTCGTCGTACAGCCATATGGCAGTGGGATGACCCCCAGACAGACCATGTTAAAGGTCATTTCTATTCTGTCTCAGTGTTCTTCTAAATAACAGATATTTCTCATAGATTGCTACTGCAATGGTGGTTTCCTCTTGCATTTGAGGACTGATTCATCGAACCTCTTAGATTTGACCTAATGAACTACTGATTATGAAGGTCTGTCACCTGTGTTACATACCATACAATGAATATAAAGTATACATCTCTTATTGGCCAGAAGGGGGTGCCCTGTTCTCGTTGGTCAGTCGCTGACAGTATACTGAGGATCTTCTGTCCTTTGTAGCTCAATTGGTAGGCCAGTATGAAAATGTATGTGCTCACTATTGTAAGCCGCTCTGAATGAGAGTGTCTGCTGAATGACTAAAATGATAGTGACCTGGAATTCTTACAACATTTGATGTGTTCCTCTGCTGCATGCCCAGGAAAATGAAAATGGTGGATATTGTCTCACATACCACCACGCCGTCAGAATCAGAAACTGACAAACGTGTGGCCAGGAACTTTCTCACCAAGATATTACGAAGCTCTATGAGGTATTGTGGAATAGCAACCTCCTCCGTACACTAAATATCCCAAACCAATTCTTCAGTGATCCCTTGTGACTTTCAATATTTGAACCCAATCCCACTCTGGGTGACATCGACAACATTGCATCCTGCTTCCAACATTACGTGGCGTATAGTACTGTAGTTGTCTGTGGTCCTTGTGCATGTGTCAGATTTGTTCAGTGGACGCTTCACTTTGTATCTGTCTAGCTCTATATTTCATTATTTTGGTTCATATCTTCTACACAATGGATTAAAAAAAAAATCCACATCAGATAATTTTTTTTGTAGTGTATTTTACATTGGTTTATTTTACTTTTTTTTTTTTTTTTTTTTTTTTTTACTGAATTAGATATTTTTGTTACCTCTCTCCAACATGCATATCAGGAAGAACCGCTTCAAGGGGTGAGACTGAAATGAGAAAATTGTTTTTTTCTTTTACCTTCTATTTTTAATTAGTTGCATTTCAATAACATGCTTTCCTTAACCTTCTCTCTGTAGGAGGAATGAATCAGTCTCCCGGCCCCATTCATGGCACTCCTCCAAGTTCACAGAAGACCACCCCGAACCCACAGAGAGTCACAACGAGCCTCCACCTGTGTGGCAGGTCAAACATGAAGTCAGGTGAGCTGCTGGAAGAATCTATGACCTCCTTCTCCTAGTGTCAATGTTACTCAGGCACTGCCCGTTAGGGTCGTCACAGTTCCTAGAGAATGTGTCTGCGCTACATTCAGAGAGTTTATGGTTACTCCATCTCCTCAGAGGTAGGGGCAGCCATTATTCTCATGGGGTTCTCATCTCCACTCATTGTATACAAAATATACAAGCAGGTCAGTTATCAAAGAACAAGAGAACACTGAATAAAGGCATAATAAATGGTTAATAATACCTAATAGATATCTAATTTAGCTACTGCTAACCAGATTATTAACACAATTCCTTGTATTGATTTCAAGTGCATCCACAAAAGACCTTTCCAGCTGCGCGGACCACGACTCGAATCTACGCCAGTTATCTAGCCAGTTCAGCTCCGTGGGGAATATGGAGAGAGTAGAGCGTCCCTCACACCCCTACCCACCAGGATGCCTCTCCCCCAGCAGGTACCACCACAGCGCTGAGCCTCTCTCTGGGGGTGGAGTGTCTGGTGGGAAGAGCGAATCAGCCTTCAGCTGCCTGTCCTCTACCAGCCCTCCCTCGGAGCCTGCTCTGGCCCTCACCAACACTGCGGCGACTGAGGGCAGCGTGTTCTATAAGGGGGTCCAGACTCAGACCAGTGAGGTCGGAAGGCAGGGTGAGCAGCGCCACAGCCGGTACCTCCAGCTGCCCCAGGGGGACGGAGGCTCCGAGAGCCCCAGGATAGTCCCAGAGGAGCAGCCTGGCTCCCGCTACTCCAGCTCAGGCTCTGGCAGATCACACACAGGCCCTGTGTGGCACGTCCCAGAGAGGAGGAAGGTAGCAGCCCCCCCCTCTCCTCCACCTCCTCCCCTGCGCAATGACAGCTTTGCTGCCACCAAGGTGTACCCTGCCTACACAGAGGGGCCTGGAGCTCCACCACAGGCCCTAGAGAACAGCAGCTACAGAGCCCGGGGCAACCATATCTCTCACAATGAGAATGGGCCAGACCCCAGGTGCAGTTACAACCCTCCACCTCACAAGAAAGACTTCCTCCACCCAAACATAGCTGCAGGAGCACCTGACTACAACCACAACCAGCTCAGCAACCCAAACAAACTGTTCTCGCTGTCTAGCCAAGACGTGAGACAGAGTCAGTCTCCCTTCACTTGCCTGCCCAACCACCAGCGGCAGTACAGCGACGAAAGCACTTTCTACCTGCAGACCAGATCCGCCCCACATCCACCGAAGCCGCAGAGCGTCGGAAGCTACTACCACAGCCTCCAGGAGCTCCCTACCAACCGGAGTAACAGTAGGAACCACGTGAGGTCCTCCACCACATCCCTGTCCACCTCGACCATCGACCAGAACTATGACGGCGGAGGACACATCAGGTACTACTGCATCACAACCAAGCAGCCAGGCCAGCCAGAGACTCGTGTTAGACCGAGCAAATCAGAGGTCTGGATGGCTGACATGGAGCTAGCTAAGGGCTCAAATGACAGGGGCTCCACAAGTTCCTCCCACAAGACCAACAAGGTCAAGTATCATCCTCAGCCGCCTTACGCCAACAGCAAGGAGCGGAACGGAAATGTCAAAGCGGCCAACGTTCTGCTTTACGAACACACAGCCTCCAATTCCTCATCTGGTAAACCTACCACTGAGGAGAGGGAGAGGAGGAGTGAGGGCCAGAGACCTTCAGAGGCCCAGCTTAGAAGCTCTTACTCTCCCAGTCCGCCCAAGGACCACAAGGCGGCACCGCTGAGAGAAGACCCGTGGGTCTCTCAGGAGAACCATAAGATCTTTTCTCAAAAGACACCCATGCTCCACAGTCTGGCTCAGGGCAGTAGAAGCCTAGCCCAGGAGATTAGGAGCCCAATGCTTCAATCTCTAGCCCAGGAGAGTAGGAGCCCAATGCTTCAATCTCTAGCCCAGGAGAGTAGGAGCCCAATGCTTCATTCTCTAGCCCAGGAGAGTAGGAGCCCAATGCTTCATTCTCTAGCCCAGGAGAGTAGGACCCCAATGCTTCATTCTCTAGCCCAGGAGAGTAGGATCCTGGTGGAGAAGATTCACTCTGCTACGGCACCACTGCCACCATCCAACGGCGCGGGAGACACCAACCACACCATACAGGAGGCTTTAACAAACAACACGGCAACGGGCAAACTGGCGAGACGCAGCGACCGATACGCCACCACCCTCCGCAATGAGATCCAGCTAAAGAGGGCCCAGCTGCAGAAAAGCCGGAGCGCTGCCACCCTGACCTGCCCCAGGGAGACTGAGGAGCCAGAGGAGGAGGCAGACCCAGGGGGGTGGAAGTCCACCTCCTCCGATGGCTCCTTTTCCTCCTCCTACAAGGACCACCTCAAGGAGGCTCAGGCTAGGGTCCTCCAGGCCACGTCCTTTAGGAGGAGAGACCTAGAACCTCCCGGGTCAGGGTCGGAGGCTCAGTTAACCAAACCCAACTCACACATAGTCTCCCGCATTGGCAGCCGCAAGCGTTTCCCTCTGAATAAGAGGGTCCACTCGTTCTCCGAGCCAGACAAGATCAACAAGCTGGGAGTGGAGGGTGAGGGAGAACGTCCCGTTGGAACAGCACAGCCGTTTGTAGATCGACGGGAGATCTTTGAAATGGCTGCTAAACCTGCCTTCTGCAGACCCATCTCAACCATCCACAAGTCAGGCCAGCAGAGCTCCAGCACCACCTCCAGCACTTTGGAGCACGGAGAGGGCAAGGCCAGAGGGAGAGCCCACTCAGGAGAAACTCAGGAGAAACACCCAGATCCCCTCAGCCCCGCAGGCAGACAGGCCCTACTGGAGCAGCAGAGGCTGGGGACCTTCACCGAGTACCAGGTCACCTGGAATATGCAGAGGAAGGCTTCAGACACAAAGACCCAGGGGAGGTACCACTCTGCTGATGACATCCTGGACCAGGGAACAGAGGAGACACCTGTCTGTGTCCATGAGAGGTCCAGATCGTCTCCCTCACAAGACTTCTACACACAGGTGAGGGTTTCCATCGAGTGATTCTTAGTGTAGCGGTAGTGAAGTGATCTGCATGTCTTCCTTTTTGCGTCAGCACAGACATGCATGAGTTTGTTTAAAGATATAAAAGTCCACGTGGTATTGTCTAAACATTAAACCAGCTGGCCAGAGTGCTGTTTTAGCAGAAGGTTATATTATGGCAATTCAGTGTATTCTTCATTTTCTTTTTAGAAGATCCCTGTGCCATGGAGAGAGACTGTTGAAATTCTGGACCATAGACAGGACCAGCAAGGAGGCAGTTACACCACCAGGTGAGCATTCCACATGATTCTCTTCTCGACTCTAGTTTCTGATCTCAGATCAGTTACAACCTATCCGCCTATTGTTGGAACACATTTCAAGGTGATCGTTATCTGTTGATGGTGCAGTAACATATACTCACATGTACATGAGTGTGTGTGCTACAGTATAATAGCAATATCAGTTTGAGTTAGGGAGAGTGGGGAGCATGCCAGTTCAGCCCAGGTGTAGTTATCAGGTGATCAGGGTTTTGGAGGGAACTTCCCTGCAAAACCACCAGGTAAAGCTGCAGGTAAAAGTGTAAACCAATCCTGTTTCAGGCTATCACATTCAACTCCGGTCTCAGGTTGTAAACACACTCGCTGCACCCTGGGCGTTATTACAGAGATTAGTCGATCTTTTAATTTATTTTATTTTATTGTACAGTAAGTGCTGAATTTGTGAATAAATCAATTCAGAAAGACCTCTGCTCCTCATGTCAGTTGAATATGTGCTTAGTGTGAGTATGTTGTCTTATATTCGCCTCTCCTGTTCTGTTTGCCAGAGGGCCGAGCGAGAGCCAAGAGCAGCCAGCCCAGCTACACCACTTCCCACAGCCTCCACAACAGTCTATTCCGAGACTGACCGACACAGAGCCACACAGCAGCAGAGACGTGGCCGCCCCCGCCCCCCTCCCTCTCCCTCACCCCTCTGACCACAGATACAAATGTGACTCTGCGGACCCCGGCCACAACCTCTCCGCGTACCCTTCCAACCACACCCACAGCTCTGTGTACCCTTCCAACCACACCCACAGCTCCGCGTACCCTTCCAACCACACCCACAGCTCTGTGTCTGAGCAACCACTACCACCTCCAACGGTGGCTCCCAAGCTCCAGAATACAGGCCTCATCATGCCACAGTGGCCTCTCCTAGGCCTGGAACCCCCCCCAGCCACATCCTCCACCTACGGACTGTCTCCCCAGGAATTCCTGCCTGGCCCTTACACCCATCAGGCTGAACCATCATCCAGCAGCAGCTGCTCCTCCCATGGCCCAGAGCTGGATCCTGCCCCAAACCAAGCCTGCTCCTTGGGCTCCACCCAGCTCCCCTCTCCCTCCCCTGGGACAACCGCTGGACTGGGCACGGAGGAGGGAGCAGCTGATTCAACACTAGAGCCGCCACCCTCCCCCTCTCCCCACTCTCCTTTATTCTCCTACCAGCCTGCCAGTCTGACGGTTCCCTCCTCAGGTGGGACTAGTTCTCCCTCTCCTCAGTTTGCTCCACAGAGGTTGACGGACCAGCCCCCTGTCTCTGTGTCTGTGCAGGATGAAACCCAGAGCAGGTAAGCGCTAAGCAGCTTAACTGGCGTTCTTATGCCCGTCTCCTCAGCTCCCCCTCAAACTACTGTACAGCCTTACGTAACAAACTGGGGATTGTTGCCCTGTCCTGTGTTGCTTTACTTACAGTAAGTAAGCCTTGTCTGAGCCAGAATGGCCCCTAGTTGCAGGGGCCTCTCTCCTGATTCTGTAGCGCGAGGCAGCGCGATTTGAAGTCTCATGTCTTTGTCATAGTAGAGGCACATTGATAGAGGAGGCTATGGTAGATTGTTTGGAATTACATGGTGTGATGTGCCACAGACCAGAATGCAGAATGGTTTTCCTATGATCCATTTCCCAATGATTTGGTTTCAGCTGCTCAGCATTGGGGCACACACAGTATTCTCGCTACAGTAGCCAGGACATTAAGCCTGGTGACAGAAGGCTGTCATCTTATTTGGTCATATGATTGACTGACTGCATGACCTTTCAGTCGACGGCGCTGTTCCGTCCCTCTAATTACCATTGACTCAACCTGTCCACTGTCAGTCAGTAACATGGACTGTAAGCTTGTATATGGTAGATGTGGTAGATGTCACTCGCTCCTGACATAAAATCCTATTTCTGTTTCAGTAAACTGAGCTGGAAAGGAGACTAAAGGTTAAAGAATGTGTTCATAACAATCTTTTGTGTCATTTTTAAGTGACAACATCTATCACTCATTTTTCTCAACTTACAGTTATCCAATGTATTATAAGACTAGTTACTGTTGTCTCTACAGGCCAGAGAACAGGACCAACACTGTGATGGAGATGAGCAGTGTAGGGAAGAAGGTCCCTGTGAAGATCGTCCATGCTGAGAGCACCACCGAGAGGGAGAGCCGCCAGTACCTGCTGCACAGCGAGAGAAATGGGGCCCCTGGAGTTTCAGAGGGGCCCGACTTTCCCCCGCCCTTACCGACCAGCCTGCCCTCCCCTGAGCCGCAGCCCTACTCCCTGTTCCGTGCCTACACCCCCTACACACGCCGTGGGCCCCAGAGTCCCCCCAGGGACCCAACCCTCCCTGTAGCCCCAGAAGAGGCCCTGTCCCCTGGGCGGTCTCAGACCAACGGCCCCTCCGGTACTGCCGTCATGGATCCCCAGCAGCCTCAGAAGAGTAATTCGGAGGAAGATGTGAAGAGGGAGGAGCTGGCCAGAGACATCATGGACAAGGATAAGTCCCTGGTGGACATCTTGGACCAGAGTAAGATGAAGACCACCATGGATCTGATGGGGGGGATCTTCCCCCAGGGGGAGCAGATCTTGGATGGGGGGCACCAGAGGAGGAAAGTCTCCCCCAAACAGTGTTTGCCGCCCAGGGTCACGGATGACAGGTGAGCTGACTGGGAATGGGATCTGGCAGTGCAGAATTATAACATTTATGAACAAATTAACTGAGCATTTACTGGTAGTCATAACCTCATCTAGATAATCACACATGGTGCTGTGTATTTTTGTTGTAATTGCGTTTTTATCAGACTGACTTCCTCTCCCACTTCAGAGGTGTTTGTTCAGATGAGTTGAAAAAACAACACATTATGGTGTTGTGTTTTATATTTCTTTCCATTGAGAGGATGAGTAGAGGGAAATGTATACATGACAAAAACAGGTCATTTCAGTTCTAAACACTTTACACAGATGCCCCCTGTTGGCGCTTTATTAAACCACAGACTACAACTGAATACAATGGAAGAGGGGCACAAACCTTCCATTTTACCTACAATTTGAACCGACCTCTCTGAGATTTTAGAACTGTAGGAGTTGCTCTGGCCCCGTCGATACTGAGCTGTCACCTCCTGCATTTCACATGACATCCTATTGCCTACTTTCTTCTCAGTAGTATTGCACTACATAGGGAATATACAGTACTAATAACCAGAGTTCTATACTGGGTAGTGTGGCGTACAGCAGGTCAGCCACCACGGGGAGACTCGTCGAGGCCTGGTAACAGATGGAGTATACATCACGAGGCGATGGCTCCATCTGCTGGACGTGCCAGGTCTCGACGGGCTCTCCGGCCAGGACTAATTGGAGCTGGTGAGTAATCAAGGGCGGATTGCTCACCAGCTGTGCGAGGCCCATAAAGCTGCCAGAAGGGCAGCACACAGGGAGGGAGGGGGTGGGGGAAGGGGGGGAGGGGGTGGGGGAAGGGAAGGGAGGGAGGGGGGGGGAAGGAAAGGAAGGGGGAAGGAAGGAAGGGAGGGAGGGAGGGAGGGGTGGGGGAAGGGAAGGGAGGGAGGGAGGGGTGGGGGGGGAAGGGAGGGAGGGAGGGAGGGGGGGGTGGGGAGAAAAAAAAAGAAAAAGGACTCCCGTGTTATTGTTGACGGTTGCAGAGGTAACAAGAGGGAGTTGAGTTTTGTGCCCGACAGGATACAGCCAGACCCAGAACCCCGATGATGCTATCCCGGAGAGGGTCTCATGGGAGAGACCTATCCTTTTCTTTTTGATCTATTATTTAAATAAACACTCTTGAAATTGAGCTAATCCTTCTCTGTCCGTGTCTGATCTGGGTAAATGTCTTGACCAAACCCCCTGGTCTGCCACAGTAGTTTGGGTCCTTGGATGCTGATTGGCTAAAACAGAATTCCCGACGTGTGTATCAGATAATAATGACGCAAAACGACTTTTATATTTATGTTGGTAACTGGTTTATAATAGCAATAAGGCACCTCTGGAGTATATGGCCAATATACCACGGCTAAGGGCTGTATCCAGGGACTCCGCTTCGTGTTGTGCTTAAGAACAGCCCTTAGGTGTGGTATATTGGCCATATACCATACATCCGTGGGCCTTATTGGTTAAATAACCCTCTGCTTTCTGTCTGTCTCCATCCCTTCCAGGAGAGAGGAGGGGGGCATGTCTGCTGCCACAGGGGCCCTGGTGACCAGCTCCACCTACTACAGTACATCTGCCCCCAAGGCTGAGCTGCTCAACAAGATGAAGGACATGCAGGAAGAGGAGCTGGAGGAAGACTCCGAGGACGAACTGGACATCGACCTGGCCAGCAAGAAGGTACAGAGACACAGCGTAGTATACTGACCCTGTAAAACCGGTTTCTCCAACCCAGTTCCTGGAGAGCTATCCTCGGGTAGGGTTTTGCTCCAACCTCAGTTGTAACGAACCTGATTTCATCTAATCAACCAGCTAATTGTTGAATCAGGTCTGCTAGATTAAGGTTGGAGTGAGAACCTACAGGAAAGTAGCTGTCCAGGAACAAGATTGAAGAGCCCTGCTCTAAAACCACACATTTCACTGCAGCTGTCTGGTGTATGTGACAATAAAATATATTATTATTACTGACTGTTTCATGCCATATCAATCACTGATCATCAATCCAGCTCCTGGAGAGTCACAGGGCTGCAGATTTCGTCGTAATACCCGATTCAACTGATCTTCATCACTTTGATTAGTTGAATGAGCCGAGACAAAAACCTGCTGTTCTGCAGGACCAGGATTTGGGAATAGTGCAGACCTGCCAACATGCACGCATTTTGCTTACCAACCATGCAATTACCTGTCCATGTACACGTGTATGAGATCCAAGTTAAAAGTACGCAGAAATGAATAGGGCCTGATTTTATACATTTGAATAAAAATAAATCCACTGAGTAAATCTAACATCCCGATTCTCGAGCTGCAACACACAGACATGTACAGAGTTTGCGTCAACAGACATGCAGATGAACACACCATTATTGGACGTAGCTACCCGGTGTCTGCCCCTCCTGTTTGTTGTGATGCTGAGTTTGAAGACTGTCAGCTGTACGTAAACACATGGACAAATCCCTTTTCCGACTCCGGGTGTTGTGGGAAGGTGAACACTAATTGTTTCAAGCTAACGTTAGTGAACATCAGATTCAGTGGGCTCTAAAGTGTCAGCAGTTCACTCGCATTTGCTAGTGAAAGAAATGAAATGCAAATACTAAAAATAACTGGTCTCATTTGGGCGAGTGTGATGTACATGTAATACTGCGTCCCATTAGTTGTATTTTCCACGTAACATGACGAGGATCACGCAACCTGATAGACTGTAATTAGGATCCACGTCACAAAGAGCATTACAAAAGTATAATCAAAATAAATATAAACATCTTGGCACTAAATCAAATTTTATTTGTCACATACACATGGTTAGCAGATGTTAATGCGAGTGTAGCGAAATGCATGTGCTTCTAGTTCCGACAATGCAGTAATAACCAACGAGTAATCTAACCTAACAATTCCACAACTACTACCTTACACTTGTGTGTGTGTGTATAAGGGGATAAATAATATGTACATAAAGATATATGAATGAGTGATGGTACTGAGCGGCATAGGCAAGATGCAGTAGATGGTATCGAGTAGAGTATATACATATGAGATGAGTAATGTAGGGTATATAAACATAAAGTGGTATAGTTTAAAGTAGCTAGTGATACATGTATTACATAAATATGCAGTAGATGATATAGAGTACAGTATATACATATGAGATGAGTAATGTAGGGTATGTAAACATTATATTATATTAAGTGGCATTGTTTAAAGTGGCTAGTGATACATTTTTACATCAATTCCCATTATTAAAGTGGCTGGAGTTGAGTCAGTATGTTGGCAGCAGCCACTCAATATTAGTGGTGGCTGTTTAACAGTTTGATGGCCTTGAGATAGAAGCTGTTTTTCAGTCTCTCGGTCCCTGCTTTGATGCACCTGTACTGACCTTGCCTTCTGGATGATAGTGGGGTGAACAGGCAGTGGCTCGGGTGGTTGTTGTCCTTGATGATCTTTATGGCCTTCCTGTGACATCGGGTGGTGTAGGTGTCCTGGAGGGCAGGTAGTTTGCCCCCGGTGATGCGTTGTGCAGACCTCACTACCCTCGAGAGCCTTACGGTTCTGGGCGGAGCAGTTGCCATACTAGGCGGTGATACAGCCCGACAGGATGCTCTCGATTGTGCATCTGTAGAAGTTTGTGTGCTTTCTGTGACAAGCCGAATTTCTTCAGCCTCTTGAGGTTGAAGAGGCAATTTGGCCTGTGCTATGCGCACAAGTTGAATCTCCAATTTTCTGGTACTCTAAGTTGGACAGGGTTGGCAGGTCTGATGGGGCTTCAAGTACTATCCAGTATGTGAAATGGCTCTCTTGAATGTCATCTCCTCGTCCGTCCCTGTCTTTCTCCCCACAGCAAGAGCTGATTGACAGCCTGGGTAAGAAGCTGCAGGTGCTGCGCGAGGCCAGGGAGAACCTTCAGGAGGACCTCCACGATAACAACTCTCTGGGGGACGAGGTGGAGGCCGTGGTGCAGAGGGTCTGCAAGCCCAACGAGCTGGACAAGTTCAGGATGTTCGTGGGAGATCTGGACAAGGTGGTCAGTTTGCTGCTCTCCCTGTCCGGCCGACTGGCCAGGGTGGAGAACGCGCTCAACAGTCTGGAGGAAGACACCACACCGGAAGAGAAGGTAGGGGTTAGGGTGGAGGTTAAGGCAAGACATTGCTCACTCCCCACGCTGCTTGTGAGGCAGGATTAGATGGTTAACACTCATCCTCATTAGCTCACAGCTATAGTGGTATTACACACCAGACTAAAGGGATGTTTGCATTTACCAACTTACAATATTCATGTTCATACTGTATTCATATTCATACTGTAAATTAATCAGGAAGTTGCTTGCCTGCATTTTTTTTTTTAGTATCCCTCCTACTGATCTGCCCACTCTGTCTGCCCTCCCTCTCTCAGCGCACCCTGTCAGAGAAGAGGAAGCTGTTGATCAGACAACACGAAGACGCCAAAGAGCTCAAGGAGAACCTTGACCGGCGGGAGCGCCTGGTTTACAGCATCATGGCTGCTCACCTCAGCCACGAGAGCCTGGCAGACTACCAGCACTTTGTCAAGATGAAGTCAGCCCTCATCATCGAGCAGCGCAAGCTGGATGACAAGATCAAACTGGGAGAGGAGCAGCTGAAATGTCTGCTGGATAGTTTATTGTTGGAGCAGAGGCTGCTGTTCTGACGATTGCTAATGCAATCCGAGATCCTTGGGACGTCCATACCTTAACCCCTACCCTAACCTTAACCCCTACCTTAACCTTTCAACTTCAATAGGGTGACTTCAGAGTTGGGATGTCCCAGGGGTCTCATTTAGTCTATTCCTTCTGACAATGGCCACACAGGTGATGTGGTGTACTGACACAGACTGGCCACTAGAGGGCCTCAGGTGCTGTTGGACTTGGATATGATGGAGGATTCTCTGTGTGCTTTGTGGTCGTTGACTGACTGACTTGAAGCCTGTTACATTTCAGTTCCACAGTACAGACAGGAGCTGTTTTTCTGTGCTGAAGAAACACCCCGTTTCTGGATTTAAAGTAGCTCCTTCGAGAAAATTCATTAAGATCGATGAAACGTGCTTTGCTAAACGTGTTTGATTCAGGGATGTTGATGAGGCCTATGCTCTCAAATGATTCTCAAGACGAGGCGGAGCGTCTGTTTTTATATAATGTGTGTTTGAAAGATGATTTTAGTAATTTATTGTAGCCTTTTAAATATTTACAGATGACTTGACATTTCAGGTAAACTCACCTATAAACCTACGTTGTAGTTAATGACAATACAAATGATATATTCTTATTGTGAAGTATAGGTTTTATCATTAGATCATTAATAGGGTTTTTCCTCAATGGGACAGTGTTGGTTTGGTTGAGAAGTCTAAAGTTGTTTTCATATTTGCCCAAACAGTACTTGTCTTTCATCATATTACACACACCACTAATAGCTACAGCACAGATACGTACGTTTTCAACCAATCTTGTTCTCAGGCCCCACTTCCCGTACAATAGTATGGTATTCCTTGACAATGTTTATTTCTTACTCATGTGCTGGGATTGATGGGTTACTGGTCTTTTTTTAATTCCAAAAGTATAAAAAGGTAATTAAAGGTTTGAAATCAGTTCTGGGCAGCAGGTAACCTGGTTATAGAGGTGAGCCAGGAACCAACCTGACGTTGTGCCTGGGCGTCTGCCACTGTGAACACTAAAGGATTTGTATGTCCATGCTTTGTATAACCATACATACATTGTACTCTCACATCAATTTGAAGACAATAAACAGTATGACTGAAGGTCTTGGTGTTTGTGAGCTTATTACCTGACTGGCCAGTGGCCATAACAACAATGACTAAGCCAAGAAATGGCAGGGTTTTAAGTGTGGCCTGATGTAGGATCCGTTAATTAGCCCCGCCTTCCCGTTCCTCTTTCTGGTGAATAGCAATTGAAGAGTCAATCATTCACAGAGATGTTATGACTGTGACTTCATGTAGTACAAGATGAGGAAGCGTCGGTCTTGTTTACAGTGGTATAAAAAATGAACCCAGGACGATTGATGGCCCGGCACACTGACTACCTACTGATCTGTAGCTCTCATCACTACTAACCTGTCAGAACTAACAGAGGTAATGTGTTGTTTGTCAGATGTCAGTTTGTTTTTGATTCATCAGCACACCCTGTGTGTTTGATTACCGATCTAGAATGCTTTGTCTGGCAATTTACGCCACACAGTTGATTTTATAAAGGCAGTTTTTAGACAAGGCAGACAAATTGCTAGATTTTCTTGGGTGGTCAATGTAGATGTGGGGATTACGTTGTTTAATGACATTCGTCGAGGTTTTCTAAAAGTCTACCATGTGGTTTAACCCACTGTATTATATTCAATCAATGTTTTCAAATACTGTTATTGGTTAGGTAGTCTAGTGGTTAGACCGTTGGGCCAGTAACTGAAAGGTTGCTGGATCGAATCCCCGATCTGACAAGGTAAAAATCTGTTCTTCTGCCCCTGAGCAAGGCAGTTAAATCGACATCCACGGCGCCCGGGGAACAGTGGGTTAAGGCAGCCCCCTGCACCTCTCTGATTGAGGGGTTAAATGCGGAAGACACATTTCAGTTGAAGGAATTCCGTTGTACAACTGACTAGGTAACCCCCTTCCCCTTACTGCATGTGTCTAATTTGTTCATTTTAACACCAACCTCAGTTATGACATATAAATTCCCTGTTACTATCCCACATTCGTCATACTCTTACAAATGTTGATTGTGTTACTTTATGGCATGCAATAAACCTGGGTCATACTACAGCCTTTGAGGTAGTTCAAATGGGGACATTTAGCCCATTGACAACATCTAATTAATGCGTCCCGATCCACTGCATTTAATCCCCATTGTAATTTCCCTGTTTGTAGACTGTCATGGCAACAGTTGCCTCATTGTTCTCTCACTTTTTGTCTTTCCTGTTGAGGCTCTTCACATTCACAGGTGTGTTGTTTAGCTGCCTGCTCTCACCAGATCCATGCTTTTTTTTTTTTTTTTTTTTTACCTCTGAGGGAAGCAGGTGCTTTGGGAAAGGGACCGGATCTGGGAAAACGACAACGTATCCAAGCCTCTTCCTTAATATGAGGTGTGAGTCCGGAGTCTGAGGGTGAAAAAGAGGATAATTTAATAGATCGCTGTTCATTCAATACGGCAGCTCTCTGAGATGAGCTCTGTTGAGATGACGGGGCTTCAGTTCATCTGATCAGAAGATGTTGTTTGTCTGTGGGCACACAAAGAGGACTGTCGGTGGATTATCTTGGCTGTCCGTTTAAGGTGAAGCTCTCTGTGTGTTGTGATATGGCATACCTGGTTCACACGGCTCACCCTCAGTTCGTCAGCCTGTGGTTGAGCGCCGTGGGTTGGGCCCTTACCGCGGTGACCCTTGGACTCATCCAGTGGAGGGTCTGGCAGGTGGCCGACTTGACCTTCATCACCTCAGGAGAGGCCTGGGTCGGTCTCTGGAGGGTGTGTTTCTATAGCCATACGCTCGTGACCTCTGGGTTCAGGGTCATGTATTGTCAGAGTATGGCGCTGTCCGACTCCTTCACGCCCCCGGAGGTCGCCACGGCCCAGGTGCTCACTCTGCTAGGGCTGGTCGTGGGGTTCTGTGGCAACGCCGCCGCCGTCTACGCCCTCAGGAGCGTCTATTTTGGACTGGAGAAGCAGACGCCTATCCGCCGTGCGTTCGCAGTGGCTGGTACTCTGTGCTTGTTGTCCGCTGTGTGTTTTCTCATACCTCTCCTGTGGAACTTGAACTCGGTGGTGACCAATCAAACGATTGCGTTCCCTTCGAACTTCCACATGCCCCCTGCACCTGTGACCCAGAAACCAGGGGCAGGTATCGGGATCGGGATCATAGGGTCGTTTATGATGATCGTCAGTGGAGTTATCTTCATCCTCTACAGGTTCCCTGTCAAGATGGGACCCAGAGTGGAGCCTTCTGGTCCAGAGGCAAGACACTTTGATGGGTCACGTGTTGGGACATTGTCCCCTGGGTCTGTGGGACACAGTATGGATAATCTGAGTAACTCTCAGGCCAGGGACAATCCTGCCTTCCACTCTGATGAGCACTTGTGATTTTTGGCCATATCCCATTTTGTATTTGAAGCATTGAAGCAGAAGTGATGTGACATAACACAGGAATAGCCGTTTGATGAAACTATGTGGTTCGTTAGAGAACCCCTCCTCAGAACCTCAGAACAAGTGACATCAATCGCCTTCCCCTGCGTTCACCTGGTCAGTCTGTCATGGAAAGAGCAGGTGTTCTTAATGTTTTGTTTACTCAGTGTACACCCCATTGATTCTTGAAGAATATAATTTATAAATGCATCATGACCTGTCATTCCCCATCAGAACCCCAAATATAAGCTTGTTTCACTCCATTGTTTGTAAATGTCATTGTGGTTAAAACTATCATTTCGGTATCATGGATGGATGGTCACTTTGTTATTGTTTGAACTGTAGATTGCACCTTTAAAATATGTCATTACATTGATCATACATTGATTCGTAACATTCTTCTACCTAATGGTTGTACTATAGTTGATAACAAAAAAGCACCTTTATTTTACAGTCACAGTGCGTTTGCGTCGTATTCAGTGAATACGGCTCCTGTAGAGTAGCAGTAATTGGGAGCACACACACACGCACACGCACACACACACACACACACACGCTCTCTTTTGAGGATGTACTTGCAACACACTTGTCTTTAGTCATTGCCTTGCAATCACTCCAAAGGGAGTTTGAAAACTGATTACATTAAATATGTTTTACATGTCATTTGTATTGCTGGTGTCATTGAATGTGTTTCTTTGTAAATGATGCACTGTTGCTGTTTATTTGATCATATTGAAAATGTATTCTTGAACTTTTAAGGGCTCTTGACATCCAGGTACAATATTATACACAATTCAGTCAGAAATAGTTGTGATAAATCATGTGATTAAAAGAGACAATGTTTTAATCAATACAATTGTATTTGTTTTGATGTGGAGTAGCAACAGGATTGTTCCTCGGTCTGGTTTTAGACGGTACGGCAAGGACCTCAATTATCCTCTATCCCTGACTGTGCCTTGCAGTCTGTAGAGCTCCCCCACTGACTGGTGAATGCTGGGTACTTACTGCCTTTGTCCCAAGTGGCACCCTATTCCCTATATAGTGCACTACTTTGGACCAGAGACCAAATGTAGTGCACCATAAAGGGAAAAGGGTGTAATTAGGGACACATCCACTGTCTGCCCCTATTAGAACACATAGACCACATTGTTTCCTGGTAACAAGGCTTCCGTTAGCGGCCATAAGGTGTTATCGTGCTAAAGTCAAATATGGCTCTGGCAGAAACAGTCGTAGGTGTTTTGACAGTCGCAGACCCACAAAATCACATAATCCATTTGATTGTGCTACGGAAGAGGAAGGAGGAAGGGATTAGATTCTTTCCCAAATTGGTTCATTCATTGCTCTCTTTTGAGGATTTTAAAGGTTTTTATTCAGGTTTTTAAAGGTTTTTATTCAGGTTTTTTACTTGCTTTGACAAGTTAAAACATAAAACATGTCATTGTTAACTATGGTTCAAAAATGAAGACACCCGAGGCCAAGAAGAAGTGATGTGTATTGTGAAGCCTCTATTTGAGTCATTTGGGCCCTGTTCATGTGAACAGTGCAGGAGAGGAGGCTGAGACTGGCAGTGGCAGGACAGGTGAGTCCTTGACCAGACCTCTCAAAGCAGGAGTAAGGACCATCACAGTGGGGATTGTTACTCTGGATGAAAGTCAGGATAGTCAGATCCAGTGGACAGTACACTGTGTTGGGAGGGAGAAAAAAAGCTTTTTCAGTCAGGGGTCCAACACTCTTTTTTTGTCTGCAGAGGAACTCATTGAGACGATTGGTTGTGGTCTGGCTAAAGGAGGCAGAGGCCTTTATAGTGGGCAGGACACACCCTCACCATAGGCAGAAAGAGAATATTAAAATACCTGACTGTGGGTCTTGTCTCTAGTCCAGGGCTCTCCAACCCTGTTCCTGTAGTTTTTTGCTCCAACCACAGTTGTAACTAACCTGATTCATCTAATCAACCAGATAATTATTAGAATCAGGTGCGCTAGATTAAGGTTGGCGTGAAAACCTACAGGACAGTAGCTGTCCAGGAACAGTGTTAACTTGGAGAGCCTTGGTCTAGTCTATAGTTAGCACAGCGTTACTACAGTATAGCTGCGTGGTATAGTGGTGTGGCTGATGTACATCTCAGGCATTAAGGTAGAAGGTTGAAAGGAGATGACAGGTTTATCGTAGATGTTGTGTAACATGTTCTGGATTCCCCACCGTTGTGTCATCACTCGCCCTGGCATTGAAGATCTTTGTTATTGTCCTCAGAGCATTGACTTCATTGTCTTACCTCCTCCTTATTGCCTTCAGCATAATGTTTCAGGGGGGGAAATATTACGATGTTTGCTAAGACTGAACACACAGTACTATTTTTTGTAAATGAGTCTGTAACAATACTAAAGTCGGTACAGTGACTTTGATAGTGAAGGAATAGATCGATACAACTCATTGAACTTCATCGATCCAGAACTAAACCTGTCCTTAACCTGTAACCAGAACCTAACCTTTCCTTAACCCGTAACCAGAACCTAACCTGTCCTTACCCCTTAACCAGAACCTAACCTGTCCTTAACCTGTAACCAGAACCTAACCTGTCCTTAACCCGTAACCAGAACCTAATCTGTCCTTAACCCGTAACCAGAACTCAACCTGTCCTTAACCCATAACCAAAACCTAACCTGTCCTTAACCCGTAACCCAAACCCTAACCGTTAATAGTGACCCTAACCACCCTGGCCCTAATCATTAACCATCAAGCGATAGACATCTCCCACAAGGCATTTCACAATCTGCTGAGAAAGGAACATAACTGTATCAGCACTGTACAACAGAGCTGTTGTGGTGTTCTGTGACTGTGAGATTGAAGTAGGATAGAACAGTTTCGAATGTTCCCTTTCATTGTGTTTCAAAGTGACATGTGACAACAGAGCTGTTTGCTGTTTAACATATAGTGGTTGGCTCCATGTGTTTCTCTGATGTAGGACCAACCACTGCCTATGATAGATCAAGCGATTAGCATAGGAAGCTATAATGACTTCCATTGTGAGGAGACAACAATGGGATCTTTCAGATGACAACATGGACACGGGAGGCAGTGGGGAGCAGTCCGAGCATTTCAAAGTCCAGGCGGGGTCTCGTAATGTGAAGACCTGGGAGGAACTGTAGCAGAGCACACTCAGGAGCAAGGGTGCATCCCAAATGGCGCCCTGTTCCCTAAATAGTGCCCTACTTTTGGCCAGCTCCTTATAGGTCCTGGTCAAAAGTAATACACTGCATAGGGAATATGGTCTCATTTGGAAATGAAATTATAGCATTGAAATGGACAGGAAGTATTTTACGGCTGTTGCTTCCGCTTGGCCGCGCAGGGAACCCCTGAGAAAGAGATTCATATCTCAATGGGACTCAGCTGGCTAAATAAATAAAGGAGACATTGAATTTAAAAAATGTAGTATAAGAACCTGACCTGCCTGAGCAAGCTTGTGTGTAATGGGCGATGTCCAGGAAATCTGACAATCCTCACATTACGTATCATTATTCTGATGTTCATTAACTACAGCTTAGCCCAGGAGCCAAGACCGAAATCAGCGGGAATTAGACTTAAGCTCCGTTTCCACTGGACTTGGTCTGTCACCTCACCTTACTTAAACTCACTTCCTCCTCGTTGTCTAGCAACAGTTGTGTAACACAAGCAGGCGGTTTGTGATGCTTAGGAATGAAACATGGTCAGGTTTTTTTTTCTTTATTTGATAATATCAACTTTTTTTAATATTCAGATTTCTCCACGGTATGGATATAACTGATGTAGGATATGTAGCCTTGTGGCACTATAATGTCGGATCAATTCAGAGTCAGAAAACCACTACAGAGCAATATACAATATAATGTATATTGGTATATATCTGATATAATGTATGTGGTAAATCAGTAATATTGGCCTCTAACTAGAGAGAACATATAGTGGAAATTTCAGCAGAAATGAAACAAATACAATCAGATCCTCAAATATCCATGAAGTCATTGTCTTGTCCAGTTGTTGCAAGCAAGTCCTGATCTTTCACCATTTGAAACACACATTCCCAAATACTTAGTACATTCCTCACATGAATTATTATTAGCTTTCTACAATATAACGTTATACTTTTTCTCTTTGTTCTATTTACAATTTGTATGATTAATTATTCCCATAATGCATTGTTGATTGAGTAACTGTGTAGAATATCAAGAAGGGATACATTTTTGATGCACTATTCAGACCGGTTTCATTTAGTTATTGGACAAAAAGGATAATAGATGCTGTAAAAAATAATTGGTATTGTGATAAGATATGATATCCAAGGCAATCATTGACATTGACATACAGAATAATCAACCTTGGTCAGAATTGTAGTTTTCACAGTCCTTTCACAGACGATATACTGCTTGTCATCAAATTCTCTGGCACCATTGCACACACTATCTCTTCCACAGTACCAACAGTAGGCACAGCGACGTATTAGGACGAAATGGCAGCTTTTAAAGCTGTAGTCTCTTTGGTTCCATAAAGAATTTCTGTTTGATAAATGTACAGTAGGGGATATTTTTGCAAACATGACATGCACAAAACCCTGTTTGAGTGATTGAAATAAGTACCAGCATTCTGTCTCAATATATGGGGAAAGATTTGTCCCAGCAAGTGTACTCAATAACTATAGCTAATGTAAATAAGCATGAAGAAGCTTTAGGTAAGCAGTTTTATTCACCATCGATAGAGACAGGGCAGAGGCTACTGAGAATACTGTTCTCACTTCTCAATAGCTCATCAAACATATTCCATGGACCTCTTCCTATGTGGGGTATTGGTACTGTGTACGTGTGTATGTCTTCTCTGTAGCGGTATAGGCATTTGTAAGGTGCAGGGCTCCTCTTGTAGGCACACGCAGGAGGTGACCAGCAGAGAGCCAGCCACCAGGTGTAGAAACCCCGCCGTCCAGCCACAGAACAGGGCATCTCCAAACTCCCAGCGTGGCACGATTGCCGGCACGGCCTCATCGAAGAACCGCATGACCGTCAGGTGAGCGATGTAAGACACAGGTATGAGACCCAGTATCCCTGCGACCAAGCACAATATCCCCCCCAGCATCTTCATCAATCTCTTCACCCTCAACCCCTCAGGCCCCTGGTTGCAGCTGTTGATCCAGTAGATTCCAGGAATGGCTAGCAGGAGACCCAGGAGGCCCGTGGCCACTGTTACACACATGAGGATCCGGGCTAGTTTGATGTCCGGAGGCAGGCCCAGGAGACTGTCATAGGGTCTGCACTCCAGAATTCCAAGGTCCTGCACCACACACGTCTCCCACAGGCCCAGCTCGTAGCTCTCTGCGGGCAGCAGGTCGGTGGACAGGGTCAGCCAGGTGGACATGATGGTGGTGGCCAGCGAGCAGATCCAGGCACCAATAGAGAAGAGGATCCCGAGGAGTTCCAGAACACACACCCCCGGATCCATAGTGCTGCCCACTCTGAGAGGCCACTCTCTGGCTCAGCTCAGCTCAGCTCCCGAGCTGCCTGCTCTCCCTGTCTCTCTGTGCCACAGTCAGCTGCAGCCAGGACTCCCGACTGCTTCTCTCTGCTCCTGTCCTTCTGAACTGCAGCCAGTTGAAGCGAGAGGAAGCCACGGCCAGTAGGTTCCGATCGAGGCTCAATTTGTTCAAAAGACCGTACGCCCAATTAGGGTTTACAACTACCAGCATGGGCTGGGAGGGAGTAACTTCTTCAAACGATCAGTAGCTCACTCAAAACATGCACACATCATCTGCAGTTGAGAGGAGGAAAGTAGCGGCTTGCTGACATGTTGCCCTCCCCTTGGAGGCTCGCTTCCACCGCTGCTTTGCTCAGTGGTCAGGAGAGAGTGACTGAGTGAGAGTCAGACGCATTGAACAACAGCATCATTCAGATCTATGGTGATGCCCATTTCCACACACACAGTGAGGAGGTTGTAGCCTAACGAAGGATGCTTTTAAAATGCAGACAGGATGTTATAAAGATGCTGATTTATTTCACAAAACATGCACACACACACACACACACACATAAAGGTGTGTTGTGAGTATGTGAGGATGGGGGGATATGGGGATATGGGGGGGGCATAATGTTTCTCCTCTGGAAGAATTTAGCATTTTTCAAACCCCCGAAAGAACATTTTCCCCTGCAATCTAGAACCATAATCATAATGCCAACAATATTACAGAGAAACAACTAAATATTTTTGTTTGATTTATTCATCATGAAGGAATCAATAGGCTACATAGCTTGGCCAAATTATACCGAACAAAAATATAAACATAACATGCAACAATTTCATCGATTTTTACAAAGTTACAGTTCATATAAGGGAATTTGTCAATTCAAATAAATGAATTAGGCCCTAATCTATGGATTTCACATGACTGGGCAGGGGTGTAGCCGTGGAAAGGCCTGGGAGGGCATAGGCCCATCCACTTGGAAGCCAGGCCCACCCACTGGGGAGCCAAGCCGAGCCAATCAGAATGAGTTTTCCCCCCACAAAGGGGCTTTATTACAGACAGAAATACTAATCAGTTTCATCAGCTGTCCGAGGGGCTGGTCTCGATCCCGCAGGTGAAGAAGCTGGATGTGGAGGTCCTGGGCTGGCGTAGTTACACGTGGTCTGTGGTTGTGGAGGTCCTGGGCTGGCGTTGTTACACGTGGTCTGTGCTTGTGAGGCCGGTTGGACGTCCTGACAAATTTTCTTAAACGACGTTGGAGGCGGTTAATGTGCCCTTTATGGGCATGACACCACTGAACACACACAAACAGGGTGAAAATGCTATTTAAGTTTACGGAATTACTTCTTTCTCTCAATACTAGCTTTGTTTCTTTAGAACTGTGGGGTCCCACGGAGTGTTGCCAGGGAGATGAGATTAAATAAGAATAAAACTGACCGTGTCAACCTTTTCAAATAAGGCTGATGGAAATGGGAGAAGACATCAAATTCTTTGGTTGCTATGCCAACTCAAAAGACAAAATAAGCTATGCTGCTACTTGGGCATTGACATGTCATCTATAGATTTAGGAGAGATTTAGGAGACTCTGAATTGACAAATACATTAAATAGCCTGTCTATTGAGTGCTATTTAAAGAAATCAAGTGATTGTTTTAGTATACAGAGGTACTCAAAGTGGTGCATTTCTTTTCGATTTGGAACAATATCCTGTGATTACATTCCTTTTTCCTGTATCAGATCTCTGACATACAGAGCTTGTGACCCAAGTAGGAGGCTGAATATGCAGGCCATGTCAAGGAGAGAAGAACAAACATTTTCAACACACAATAGTACACAAGTAACACTCTTTATAGAGGCAGTTGAGTGGTCTGTTGGTCTCTCTGAGTGAACAGTAGCCTACGCACAGATGAATAAACGGATAAAAAAATGCTTTTTAACATTTATTTCAGCCACAAGGCGTCGCCATTTCACTACTCAAAATTCCACCTTCATGCGTTGACAGGTTGAGCAAAAGCATTGTGGGAAGCAGAAACCTATGACGTCCTCTTCTCTGTATTTTCTAAACATGTTTGGCTGGTGACGACCTATCACAGCATAAACATGCATTCAATAGTGGTGATTATGATTATATAGCTAAGAGATATAGATGTCTTTATTTTGAGGAGTCGGATCGTGTGAACAATGGACGGAGACGGTAAGCATGAATTTCATTGCATGTCTAATAGTGCCATAATTAATAAAGGGAGAAGCATAT
The DNA here is from genome assembly GCF_018296145.1 of Oncorhynchus tshawytscha. Classification (NCBI taxonomy): domain Eukaryota; kingdom Metazoa; phylum Chordata; class Actinopteri; order Salmoniformes; family Salmonidae; genus Oncorhynchus; species Oncorhynchus tshawytscha. Next base: position 8,963,206 of record NC_056435.1, read on the forward strand.
CTGGGCAAATCTTAACTAGCATTAACATTATCGGTCTCATTAGATCCATATCTACTTACTATAGCTATATCTAATAGCTCCATGAAGGCATCTGTCACTGATCAATGATTTGTAATTCAGTATTCATGCATGGCCCGCAAGTAGCTAGTCTACTCTTGTATTCTTGACTGCTCAGTAACGTTACTGTTTTCACTGCCTCTGCATGACGTAGCTACCTTCAGAGGAAATAACATCACAGCATTATGGCGACCATGTATCCAAGTAAGCTGCTAATGTAGTTATGTGCAATAAAATGCTTGTAGGAACATAAAAATAGGGCCCACTGTCTGCCCAGGACAATTGTCCGAAATGAAGCTAAAACTTGGACACAGTATCACAAAGGTCTGTCTGGTGATCCGAATACCAAGAATTACAATTTCATACATCTCATGGGCATTATTGGGCTTCATACAGTGTTGAGAATCGGAGACCTGACTTGGCTGGGTTCGCGGTCTCTTCAACCTCTGTCTATGTGTGTCTTTTAGAGGGGTTGGGATAAAGAAGAAGCTTATCGCGGTTGGACATGTGTGAAGACCATCATTAGACAATAAAATAAATCGTATTTTGTCTCTCTGTCCAGGGGCCAGCAGTACTGGGGCCACTCCCTCAGAGGAGATGAATGGTACTGGGAACCTGATGGACTTCCTGGATGAGCCCTTCCCAGACGTAGGCACCTACGAAGACTTCCACACCATTGACTGGCTCCGGGAGAAGTCGCGCGACACAGACCGCCATAGGAAGGTGAGGGGAACACACACACACACACACACACACACACACACACACACACACACACACACACACACACACACACACAGCTTTACACTCTAAGCATTTTCTTCTTCATCCCCAGAGGATATAATTTGTCTTCTTCATCCTCTTCTTCTTCTTCATAATCACCATAGAAAAACTCTTGATGTCCACCTGATTATCTTACTAACCTGATGATCCGCTGAACCTGCCGCTGATGGTTGATTGATGCTTGTTCTAGATCACCACCAAGAGTAAGGAGTCTTACTGGGAGCTGATTAAGAGTCTTCTGGATGCCTGGTCAGGATGGGTGGTGATGCTGCTCATAGGAATGCTCACAGGTAGGAACCTTTGCAGAGGCATCTGCTTTGCATTTGCTTCTGGCCGCCGGGATTCGTGCCGCACGCACATGACGTGACACGTGGCTCTCTTAACAACCAATCCGAAGTCACGCAGCCGGAGGTTGTGAAATGCCACGTCTGGTCCTGAATCCTTTTGACAGGCTTGCCCGTTGTTCCCTTGCGTAGTGTGATCTGTGATCTCGTGCTGCGTGTCCTCCCGTGTAGGCACGCTGGCTGGAGTGATCGACCTGGCTGTGGACTGGATGACCGACCTGAAAGAAGGGGTGTGTCTGTCTGCTTTGTACTACAGCCGTGAGCAGTGCTGCTGGACCTCCAACGAGACCACCTTCGACGACAGAGACAAGTGTCCGCAGTGGCAGAAGTGGGCCGAGCTGATGACCGGTCACTCTGAGGTCAGCAGATCAATAACCGTTAACCAGACATCCTCTTGATTTAAAGCCACAGTGCTGAGTCTGTGTTTTTAGCCCGACGAACGGCAGCCGCCACGTGGCTAGATTTAGGGGTGTGGCTTGGGGGAGTGTAACCTCTCTCAGTTTCTGAGGTTTAACTTGGTGTTTGTTGCGATAGAGGGTGGGATGATTGTGCATCAGGTCCTTAAACCCATACATTCCACCTGTTCTTGTTTCTCCAGGGTGCCGGGGCGTATGTGTTGAATTACTTCCTGTATGTGTTGTGGGCGCTGTTATTCTCTTTCCTGGCTGTGTCTCTAGTAAGGGTCTTTGCTCCCTACGCCTGTGGGTCAGGTATTCCCGAGGTGAGTGTTTCAAAATGGTACCGTTCACTAATAGAAAATATCCATACGATAGTATTTTAAATACTGCGTTTTCATTGGCTGAAAAGAGTGTGCGTTCATTTCCGACAACTGCGCAGTTGCAAAGGTTATACCAACGAGGGGGCTGCTGTGTGTCGTCTTGGGTAGATCAAGACCATCCTGAGTGGGTTCATCATCCGGGGGTACCTGGGGAAGTGGACCCTGCTGATCAAGACGGTGACCTTGGTGCTGGCTGTGTCCTCCGGGCTCAGCCTGGGGAAGGAGGGGCCCCTGGTCCACGTGGCCTGCTGCTGTGGTAACCTCTTCTGCTCCCTGTTCTCCAAGTACAGCAAGAACGAGGGCAAGCGCAGAGAGGTACAGTAATAGCCCATTACGCTCCCATTTTTGCGGAAATAATATGAGTTGGGGAAATTAAACAATTGATCCAAGTATTTCGTGTAGCCTGTATGTAACTTGGCTGGTCTGTTGTGCAGGTGTTATCGGCTGCTGCTGCTGCTGGGGTGTCTGTGGCTTTTGGAGCTCCGATTGGAGGAGTTCTCTTCAGCCTGGAGGAGGTGTTGTAAACTTAAGTCCGTTATAAATCACCTGCTGTGTCCATTCAATCAATTCCATCTCACTTCCAGATATGTTGCCGTTTATTTTTCCTATCCATTACCTTTGAAACGCTAAAGTGTTTGCGGTCGAAGTGCCGTCGCTATGTAATCTCTGTCCTCTTCAGGTGAGTTACTACTTCCCGCTGAAGACTCTGTGGCGCTCCTTCTTCGCTGCGTTGGTGGCGGCCTTCACCCTGCGCGCCATCAACCCGTTCGGCAACAGCCGTCTGGTCCTGTTCTACGTGGAGTACCACACCCCCTGGTACATGGCTGAGCTGGTCCCCTTCATCCTGCTGGGGGTGTTCGGGGGCCTCTGGGGAGCCCTCTTCATCCGGGGGAACATCGCCTGGTGTAGGAGGAGGAAGACCACTCTGTTGGGGAAGTACCCAGTCCTAGAGGTAACTAACTGATTTAGCGGATAGTAGCTGTTCAGAAGAATGTTTTAATGCAATGATTGTGATTTGGCCCATCTTAGTTGAATGCACTGACTGTGGCTAAGTTGCTCTGGATAAGAGCCAACTGCTAAATGACTCAAACATAATGCCAGGTTCTGCTTCTTGCTTGCTTTTTGGGATCTTTGCAAGGTTTACTGTAAAGCACTTTGTGAGAACTGCTGAAGTAAACAAGGGCTTTATTAATAAACGTGATTGATTTGATTGATTTAAGGTGATCGTGATAACGGGTATCACCGCGGTCCTGGCGTTCCCTAACCCGTACACGCGGCGCAGCACCAGCGAGCTCATCTCCGAGCTGTTCAACGACTGCGGTGCGTTGGAGTCCTCTCAGCTGTGTGACTACGTTAATAACCCCAACATGAGCCGTCCGGTGGACGACATCCCAGACCGCCCTGCTGGACCCGGGGTCTACAGCGCTCTGTGGCAGCTGGCCCTGGCTCTTATCTTTAAGATTGTAATAACTATCTTCACCTTTGGCATGAAGGTCAGTTTGCTGTACCACATGGCTAGATGGGGTTATGATAGCTGACGTAAGCAGTTATGAAGTGTTACTGAGCTGCTTATGAATGCGTTATGTATGGGTTATGAAATATGAAAAGGTCCTTTTATGTAGGTACCCTTCAAATAAAGTGTTACCAAGTTTTGAGTAGGATAACCGTGCTCTTTGGGTGATTGTTGTGTTCAGATCACCTCTCAACCGTGTTGTTTTATGTCCTCTGTGTTGTCTTCAGATCACCTCTCAACCATGTTGTTTTATGTCCTCTGTGTTGTGTTCAGATCACCTCTCAACCATGTTGTTTTATGTCCTCTGTGTTGTGTTCAGATCACCTCTCAACCATGTTGTTTTATGTCCTCTGTGTTGTCTTCAGATCACCTCTCAACCATGTTGTTTTATGTCCTCTGTGTTGTCTTCAGATCACCTCTCAACCATGTTGTTTTATGTCCTCTGTGTTGTCTTCAGATCACCTCTCAACCATGTTGTTTTATGTCCTCTGTTTTGTTTTCAGATCACCTCTCAACAGTGTTGTTTTATGTCCTCTGTGTTGTCTTCAGATCACCTCTCAACAGTGTTGTTTTATGTCCTCTGTGTTGTCTTCAGATCACCTCTCAACCATGTTGTTTTATGTCCTCTGTGTTGTGTTCAGATCACTTCTCAACCATGTTGTTTTATGTCCTCTGTGTTGTGTTCAGATCCCGTCTGGGCTGTTTATCCCCAGTATGGCTGTGGGGGCCATCGCTGGGCGAATCGTGGGCATCGCTGTGGAGCAGATGGCCTACCATCACCATGACTGGATCATCTTTAAGAACTGGTGTCGTCCTGGAGCCGACTGTGTTACCCCAGGTCTCTACGCTATGGTGGGCGCTGCCGCATGTCTGGGTGAGTCGTCATTAGGGTAGTGTTCATTCGGCACCAAACGGAAGGAAACGGACTGAAACAGGGAGGGATTACTTCCCACTCTATTAAATAAACACTCAAGTCATTAGGTTGACACTTTTTTTTGTTTTGTCGTTATAGGAGGTGTGACCCGGATGACCGTGTCCCTGGTGGTCATTATGTTTGAGCTGACCGGTGGTCTGGAGTACATCGTCCCCCTCATGGCCGCAGCCGTCACCAGTAAGTGGGTAGCGGACGCCTTTGGGAAGGAGGGTATCTACGAGTCCCACATCCAACTCAACGGCTACCCCTATCTGGACGTCAGGGACGAGTTCACACACAGGTATTATGGGATACATATTAGGAACTTTGTCATTCCTCCTCCTCCTCAGGGGAGGAACCTCACTCCTCCCCTAGTCAGGTCTCAACCCTGCAGTAGTCAGGAGTCACCCCTTTTCTAAGGGCTGGTTTTACACAAATGAAGCATCTGAACTAAAAATATATTTCAATGGAGATTCTCCATGCTTTTGCTTCCAGGAGTTGGATTCATCTGTGTCTGAGAAATAGACCCTAAGAATTCCCAATATGTGATCCGTACACAGGACCCTGGCCACAGATGTGATGCGTCCCAGGCGCAGCGAGCCCCCCCTGGCCGTGTTGACACAGGACAGCACCACGGTGGAGGACGTGGAGACACTCATCAAGGACACCGACTACAACGGCTTCCCTGTGGTCGTGTCCCGAGAGTCAGAGCGCCTCATCGGCTTCGTCCAGCGCAGGGAACTCACTGTGGCCATCAGTAAGACGTTAACCCGGGCTCTCTCTCTCTCTCACACACACGCACACGCACACACACATACACATTTGAAATGCTTGATTCAAATCCACAAATCACATTACAATAAGAAGGATTCAGATATTTCGAAGGTCTTGGATGCATAGACACTTAAGGATACAAAAAGCACCTTCTTCATACAGCTAGGATGCCCATAACAGCTGGTAGAGAACTGCACCTTGCTAATTGCTTTGCTCAAGTCTTAGGCGGGCCCACAATCTGAAGGCCATGTACTGTGAGCCTATGTAACGTGGCCGAGGCTGCCAAATATCAGTGCTACCCGACTTGCACTCATATCCGAGGCTGTACAGGCGTGGTATGAGGGGCTTGTATTTGAGAAGCTTTTCGGCAAAGGCCCACTCCATCCAACAGTCAAATGAGCAACCCACTTCCAAAATGACCTCTCTCTGGTCTCCCTCTACGACGTCAACATCTGACGTGCTAAAAGTCCTGCTTCCGTTTAACAAAATAGTGGGACTGTACCATTAGGTTGTTTTCACCGTGAAATTATTCGCTAAATATTCAACATTTTGTTTGGAGAACATGAATAGCAAGTTGTGAACATAGCTGCTGTCAGTCCCATATAAAACCACCAGCATGTGTTGAACAATACTGTATTTAATGTGTTGGTTCATTATTATCTGTCGGGTCTGAGGAGCCACAGCTGATATTTCTCCCTCTCAGAGACTGCCCGTCAGAAGCAGGACGGGGTGGTGAGCAGCTCTGTGGTCTACTTCACGGAGGACAACCCCCAGGTGGCCGAGGCCTGCGACCCCCAGCCCCTGAAGCTGCGGCGCATCCTCAACCTCAGCCCCTTCACCGTCACGGACCACACCCCCATGGAGACCGTGGTGGACATCTTCAGAAAGCTGGGCCTCCGACAGTGTCTGGTCACCAGAAGCGGGTGAGTCTGTCATCAGTCAATTAACCAATACAGTCCAGGGCCCGGTTTCCCGATAGCGATGGGATTTAGGCTAACGACTGTTTTAACAACGGTCCTTTCCTACGACGGCCCGAAGATGTAACGTGCGTTTCCCGAAACACCACGCAGACAGACGGTTCGGCTAAATGCGTTGTTGATGCTTGTGGTGACAATAACAGGATCGAAAGAAAGACAGCGCTGCTCTCGGATCAGCGTTCTCCCTTTCAAATCTTGCCTTAACGTCAGAATTATTCCACGATACTGACGACAGATCAGCTCGTATGAGGTATATTATCACCTATGGCTACAACTATTGAAGGGTCTAATTCTAATGCTTACCCTATAACAATGCTCTTAATCAAGTGCAGCTATAGTAACGACGGTTTTGGGAAACTGCTCGGAGATTTAAGTATGCTCCTAATGAAGGTTCTAACAATAAACTTAGCTTTAACATGCTTTTGGGTTCATTCTATAGTCATTCTATAGTCATTCTGAGGTTTATTGGATGGTGGAATGATTTGTGTTTTGTTTTGTCCCCCCGTCCCCGTCTCTAGGCGTCTGTTGGGCATCATCACTAAGAAGGATGTCCTCCGTCACATGGCCCAGATGATGAACCAGGACCCAGAATCCATCATGTTTAACTAGTGGCCCAAGAAGACAAAGCTTTATTATCCCAAGGACCTCTCTGCCCCTCCCTGAGATTGTAAATAGTGCTACGCTACTGTAACCTGTAATGAAGAAGAGTCACTCCTCAAATACAGGCCCCCAGTGTTTAGAATGTAGGGATGGAGAAAGAGGGGTGAAGAAAGAGGGGTGAAGAAAGAGGGGGATCAGGACTAAGATGGATAAATGAAGGGCGTGTGGACCAGAATGGAAGGATGAATAAAGAGGGGGTGTAAGGACAAGGAAGGAAGATCAAAGAAGAGGGTGTGAGGACCAGGAATGGGGGACCAAGAGGGAGGGGTGGAGGAATAGGGGTGTGAGGACCAGGATGGAGAGATGAAGGGAGGGAGGTGTCAATCATGGCAAGGAGGGAAGCACCTTATGTCTGGGATGATGAGTTGTTTTAGTTTGATGTGCCGCTGACGCCATATTCATGTTTTCAGTGACGCTTCAACACCTGCTGTAACTGACTTGAGTCTAAGTTGTCAATGTTAAGTTGGTGGCCCTTAGAACCCATTGTTCCCAGGGTATATTTCACATGTTGATGTTACTTTGACATTTGCGGCTTCTCAAATGTTTCTCAATATTGAACTGTAATAACATAGTTTTAACACGGGTACTGTATGTATTTGCTAGAAAACAGCATATAATGTCAATTGATTTAGTTTATCTGGACTTTTTTTTTTTTTTTTTTTTTGCAATGAAGAATCCACTTTGGAAGAGAAATAGCTGAACCGGAAAGAGCCACCAAGTCCAATGATTTTCTTGTTACTTTATAGTTCTCACTCCATGCTGCCCCTCACCAGTTTCATAGGTTTTGTTTTAATATGGCTGAGGGAATGTATTGTGGAAAATAACTGTGGAAATATTGAACCTGCCTCACTTCGGTTCTTTTTGTTTAATTTGATACATATCAGTCCAGACAAGAGCCACAGTGGTTGTGTGGATGTAGCCACACTAGGTTCTCCTTCTTTGTTATTTCATACTGAAAGATAATTCCATATTTATTCATCTTTTTTTCAAATCCATCCATCCATTTTTACTACTGTATTGAGAAACTATCAATTTGTCATTATCTCGAGCAATTGAACACTACTGTAGTTGTTTTATATGTATTATTCTAATATGAGCTGTTCAACATTACTGTAACTTGAAACTGGTACAGAAAACGGATATTTGCACTTTTGTTGGTGTTTGTAAATAACGTCTAAGTGATGCACAATATATACTATTTGCAATGTACAAGGTTCTGACATTAAATAAAAGGGGCGTTGTGTCAACAAGAATGAGATGATATTTCTGCAATTGGATTATATAACATAGATACAAAGTTTAAGACATAATTAAATTCCAGGAGGCATATGATACTCGTCACATGCTAGTAATATCTTTGTCATATGTGATGTTGAAACACATTGAACCATGTGGAAAAAGGAATAATTTAGGGTTGCTATAATATTATTTCGAGGTTCTACTGACAAACAGGTTATGATCACATTATTTTAAAAATGATGACCAAGTTCTAAGATAAGGTCGCCCCATAATAGCCTGCGTTTGACACCTGAGCTGTTTTAAAATTCAAAGGCTAGTTCTACAAAGTGAAATAGGGTTATTTACACACAGTGTTTTATTATTACATGTTTTATTATAAAATAAGACAAACTATTTGAGATGCAAAACAACACAAACAACACACTGTACAAACTCTTAATTGTCAGTGTTTACTGCTTTGCAATAAAATATTTGAAAGTGAGAGTGAGCTTTCGGGTAATAGACAGCAGAGGGCACTGTTGGCGTGCAAGCAAGCAACACATGTATGACGTTCATTGGGAACTATTACTTTAAACCAAGTAGCAAGCAGAATATATTTTTTAAGTAACTGTTGCTAGCTAGATGATATCATCACACATTGGATCGAGCTATCTAGCAGGCTACATGACGTTCGCTGTGAGTACTGTACTTGGCTCCACGCATACAGTACGTGCGGGTTCGTCGTCTGCTATCTTACTAGTAGTACCGCTGGAAGTCCAGTGTCCTGGCTCTTGATTTTTTTTCCCTGAACGATTCTGAACTGAGACGAGCGGCTGGATGCAGATGATTGGTAATTGGCAAACTTGCTAGTTAATAATCCCTTGATGAATTAGTGACGATCATTGTTTAATTTGTTAGCATCATTTCAGTGTTTGCTGGTAGCTGCTAGAGACAGTTAGCCAACGGAAGCTGGCTAGCTGGAGGAGACTGAACCAGATTGGCGTGCTAGCTAGTTAGCTTCATCTAGCTAGTTAACGTCAGCTACGTTTGCTCTCCTTGACTCAGTGTTGGTTTCTAACGTTAGCTGCATTTCCTCTAACGTTAGCTAGCTAACTATTTAACAGGAATGTTTTCACTAGCTCGATAGTTATTTGTCTGTATAGCAAATAATTCGTCATTTTTCAAGTTGGCTAGCTATCCGTTTTGTTTAGCACAAAAGCTATCTAGCTAGCTATCTAATTTACTAAGCTAGCCAGCTAGCTTGGCTAAACCAATAACACCAGCTAGCAACTTTCACAACGTGTGCAGTAGCTAGCTAACTAGCTAGGTAACTAAAGTTAACTAAGTAAATTGTGTATCAATGCTTCAATAAACACGAGGCTTTATTGCTGTGTAACGTTAGTGTGTAATTCTCAGTTCAGTAGTCCACCTAAATACTATTGTTATTAACTAGCTACTCATTGTTACCCTGACTGTAATTACACTGTGTTGCTTAGTTTGTGTTACAATGAGGCCTATTGTTTGGAGTACTTGTTATAATAATTCTGTATCTCCTTGGGATTTTAGGTCCACAAGAAAGCGAAGAGTTACTGAAGAATGAAGTACAATCATTTCAGCAATCCTCTTCTTCATCCTCAGTCCTCTTGTCCACGACTGATCATATTTGTAGTTTGATCTGGAACACGAGTGACCTAAAACCTCTGGACAGTTCCTGACTGGACTGCTGTTACCTCTGCATTCTCGCCTTCCCCGTGATTTCATCTCCACAGCATACCCTTGAAATAAAGGGTCAACCTTTTGGGATAAACATTACACACTTTCTGGGATATAGGAAAGTGTGTAAAATATCTGGGATATAGGCCTACACTTCAGTTGAGATCTTCTCTGTGAGCAGACTAGGCCTATACATTTTTCCTCGTCTCGTGATATTGTGGTGTTATTCCTTTGGTGAGACCACTATGGAGTGGAATATGGAGTACTGTATGGAGCAGGTTATGCAGAAGGACCTGGGTCGGAGACTACAGGTGGGCCAGGACATCATAGACTCCATCCTGGACAAGGACAAGTCCCAGGACCTGGAGCAGGACCAGACCATGCTGGACAGAATGGTGGATGGTGTCGCTACCAACTGGGTCAACTCCAGCAATTTCAAGGTATTGGATACCATAGGATGGCACTGTCACAGGCAGCCAAAAACTCTGCGCAATAATCATCAGGTGAAAGTGACTGGTGTAACAAGTGTAGGAAAGAATCTGTCATTCACTGGGACATAATTCAGCAAGGGTGTGTGAGACTGTCACCTGGGGGGAGAATATAACCTACAGGCCCTGTGGCTTCAAACTTCACACAAAGGCTCGTTGTGCACACTATTAGGTGAATTGCTTTATAGGCCTTCTAACTACACAATCACTGTACTGCTGAAAGGCCATAGTATAATATGGGCAGTAACAGTAGCTGACCAGTATTTTTCATTTGTATTTATTTCACCTTTATTTAACCAGGTAGGCCAGTTGAGAACAAGTTCTCAATTACAACTGCGACCTGGCCAAGATAAAGCAAAGCAGTGCGACACAAACAACAAAACAGAGTTACACATGGAATAAACAAGCGTACAGTCAATAACACAATATAAAAAAATATGTCTATGTACAGTGTGTGCAAATGGCGTGAGGAGGTAAGGCAATAAATAGGCCATAGTAGCAAATTAATTGAAATTTAGCAAATTAACACTGGAGTCATAGATATGCAGATGATTATGTGCAAATAGAAATACTCGTGTGCAAAAGAGCATGACAAGTAAATAATTTTAAAAAATCAATATATGGATGAGGTAGGTAGATTGGATGGGCTATGTACAGCTGCAGCGATTGGTTAGTTGCTCAGATAGCTGATGTTTAAAGTTAGAGGGAAATATAAGTTTCCAAATCTATCGATTTTTGCAATTCGTTCCAGTCATTGGCAGCAGAGAACTGGAAGGAAAGTAGATGTTGGCTTTGGGGATGACCTGTGAGATATACCTGCTGGAGCGTGTGCTACGGGTGGGTGTTGTTACCGTGACCAGTGAGCTGAGATAAGGTGGAGCTTTACCTAGCATAGGCTTAGAGATGACCTGGAGCCAGTGGGTCTGGTGATGAATATGTAGCGAGGGCCAGCCGACGAGAACATACAGGTCACAGTGGTGGGTGGTATAGGGGGCTTTGGTGACAAAACGGATGGCACTGTGATGGACTGCATCCAGTTTGCTGAGTAGAGTGTTGGAGGCTATTTTGTAAATGACAAGTGGGTTAGATCCTGACGACCGTTGATGGCCGCTCACTAGCATGGGGCTTTTTAATAGCTGGTTGTCATAAAGAACCGGGCAGAATGAGGTGGATGGACTCTAAACCCTTTGGTGTCTGTGATCCCTGTGTATCCTAGTGCTCTGTTAATTTGAAGGTCTCCTTGACCCCCAGATCCCACCAGAGTAGATCTCACCTTGCCAGTCCTAGAAAATGTGTGATTGTGATACATCAGATGTAGCCTAAGCCTAGCTAACCTACATGTCCAGCACCCCAAAACATTACATCACCCACCCATTCTTTCACTATTAGGTCTTCACAAGATGAAGGCTGAGCAGTAAGGAATTCATTCTTCACCTAGGGGACGGTTACCTGTTTTGGTGGCCTGAATCCTTTGTGTTTGATCTGTATCCACTCGAGATGGTGTTCCCCTAGGGACATTTGTCCTGCGAACACTAGCTAACTACACAATCACTGTACTGCTGAAAGGCCATAGTATAATATGGGACTCTAATGTTATCAGCAGAGCAGACCATTTTGGCCCCCTACCCAAGCTTTAGGCTATTATCCTAGCTGATACAATTCCCCAGACTGTTTATGACAGCTATTCCAACTCCACAAATGTCCAGCCGAACAGTCAGTGGTCTCTAACGGCTTCTTCCATTGAGGTGGCGGAGCGGGACACTATCGACAGTATCACAGCTTGTTTTTGTCCAGCTCTGATGTTGAGTAATCTATTGACTGAGCTCAAGCAAGGGGTTCGCTGCTTTGATTTGTCTGTGCTTTCAGGCTGGAGCTGACCTCTGAACTCTATGTGTGATGAAGGGAGAAGCCATGGCAACCACTCTGCTGCCACACACACACGCGCGTGCACACTCACAAGCATAGAAAACAGCTTACCTCTCTCGCAGCGAATCAAAATGCTGCACCCTGTGCTGCTCTAGAAACGGTGTCCCCTCCAATCAGAGTGATTGCTCCGAGAGAACAGTAGAGTAATGGGGACATGGACTCCCACGGCGATAGTGGTGAGCTTATTTTACAAACTATCATTAGGCTACCCCAGATAGACACCAGGGCAAACTGGGTATTATCTACCTGGGCTGGCCCCCACAAGTAGAGGGGAGAATGCCACATATGAATGGCTAGGAATCAATGAATAGGCTAAACCCCTACGTGAAGAATGATCAGGATTTAGTTGATTTTCTCTAGCTTCTGTCATTGCCCTACTTGTAAAGACCAGTTAGTTTTTATTATCAGCGCCAGAAGTGCTGTGTTTTTGTTTTAGCATCAGATGGGAATGAAGAAGGAAAGGAAGGCAGGCCTAGTCAAACACTGCAGGACTTTCAGAGGGAGGGGGCACTGCAGCAGGCTCACAGCTCTACACAGCTGTTGACATACAACCTGTTCTGAAATGGTGTGTTTTTGTATTCTGTCACTTCTGAGTAGTCTTCAGCAATTAAAGCTATTTACACAGACACATTTTTTGATAAGCAGCAATTATGAATTTGCATTTACAACCAGCAATAATGTTGTATGTGCGATGTGAACTTATCTACTAGGGAAATTTAGACAGCAGGAAACTGTTGAGAAATTGTTCTCTTTCTGGGGTTCTAAAAATTGCACCATAGCCCAAGCAAGAAGCTCAGGTGATGCAACCGTGTTGATTATGGCGTTAGCAGGGATGCTCTCACTACACGTGCTGTTTGCCACCCCAAAGGAAGATGCCTTCCTTAGTGCCAGCCAAGACCTAATCAAATCTCAAAGTGGTTTCCAACATGGTTAGTATTTTATTTTCTACTGTAGTCCTTCAGCAGCATCAGTAGGTTGTTACAATATATATATATATTTATATGTGTTTGAGGGCTTCCTTTGCTTTTTATAAAGGGAACAAAACCAAGATTTATCACATTACCCACAATCCTTTGCAACGGAGCTTGTATTTCAAAGGATTATTTTTTTATGTTATGCATTCTTCTCTCTCAAAATGTCTAACATTTATGCTTTTGTTGAATAGCCTATGTTATTTAGATAAAAATGTAAGTATTACATTTTTTTACATTTTGATCTTCATTCTTAGGTGGCTTTGTTGGGAATGGACATACTGACAGCTTTGGTAACAAGACTACAGGAACGGTTTAGGACACAGATTGGAACTGGTAAGCTATCCCTGGCAACTGTATGCATTGTATGCATTACAACACATCTTTATGATTCATAGTTTTCTTGAGTCCTCGTCACCTTGAGTTGTTGTCACACAATTCATATCTTTGTCCTTGCCTTCTCCCTCCCTGCCTCCCGTTAGTTTTGCCGAGTTTGATAGATCGACTAGGCGACTCAAAGGACCAAGTCCGAGACCAGGACCAAGCTCTTCTGCTAAAGATCATGGACCAAGCTGCTAACCCACAGGTAATGTCAGCACGTACCGTAGACTCACCTACGTGTTAGTATAGAAAATAAACCGTTTCATTATAATAGTAAAAAACGGACTACAATAAATGTATTTATTTGCAGTATGTATGGGACCGAATGTTAGGAGGATTCAAACACAAGAACAACAGGACCCGGGAGAGTGTCTGCATTTGCCTTATCGCCACGTTAAATGTGTAAGTTCATAATAGCCAGTAATGGTTTAAACGTACTATTTAATCTGTTTTGTCTTACACATTCTTTGCGTGATTTAATTATTATTATTATTTATTTTTTTCCTTACAGATATGGAGCTCAAGGCTTGACCCTCAGCAAAATTGTCCCCCACATATGTAATCTTTTAGGAGACCCTACAAGCCAGGTATAGTTACATTATTTTAGGCTATTAAACTATACTGAACAAAAATATAACCGCAACAATTTTACTGAGTTACAGTTCATATAAGGAAATCAGTCAATTTATATAAGTTCATTAGGCCTTAATCTATGGATTTCACATGACTGAGCAGGGGTTCAGCCAATGGGTGGGCCTGGAAGGCAATAGGCCCACCCACTTGGGAGCCAGGCCCAGGCAATCAGAATTAGTTTTTCCCCACAAAACAGCTTTATTACAGGCAAATACTCCCCAGCAAGCTGTCCGAGCGGCTGGTCTCAGACGATCCCGCAGGTGAAGAAGCCGGATATGGAGATCCTGGGCTGGTTTGGTCACACGTGGTCTGCGGTTGTGAGGCCGGTTGGACGTACTGCCAAGTTCTCTAAAATTATATTCGAGGTGGCTTATGGTAGAGAAATTCACATTTAATGCTCTGGCAACAGCTTTAGTGGACATTCCTGCAGTCAGCTTGCCAATTGCACGCTCCCTAAAAACTTGTGACATTGTGTTGTGTGACAAAATTGAACATTTTAGACTGGCCTTTTATTAACAGGGCTGTAAACAAATTTGTGCACACAATTTGAGAGAAGTATGCTTTTTGTGCATATGGAAAAATTCTGGGATATTTTATTTCAGCTCATGAAACATGGGACCAACACTTTATATGTGGTGTTAAACTGGATTTGACTTTGACACCAGCATTATTGGTGTTTTAGAACTCTGGTGGTTGACCAACAGTGTTACAGATTCCATGTGAACTCGTCAGACTTCAGTACTTTCCTGATATCTCTTGTCTGTTTATTCCTTGCAATTAGCCTGTTTTGTAGACTTTTTCAAAAAGGCTTTGCTCTTTCTCCTGTTATCACGCACTTCAACAGCATTACCCACTTCCTGTCGGGAACCGGAAGCTGTGTCCATGGACCTCTCTTCCTGTACTGATATAGTGCCAGTCATCTTTTATCATTGTCATATGCACAACTAAATTGACTATTACAGTCAAGAAGAGAGGATCTCATTTTATGTTCAATCCAGACAAATGATTATGTCGAGCGGTTAGAGGGCAGACAGATGAGTGAAGCCGTGTTAATCTGCTCTGTTTTATTTCCTGACACACAGGTGCGAGACGGGGCCATGAACTGTCTTGTTGAAATCTACAGACACGTCGGGGAGAGGGTGCGGATGGACCTGGGGAAAAAGGGTCTGCCACAGTCACGGTACCTTCATTCTGATACCAAGGCTTTCTGTTGAAGTGCAATCACCATGACCCAGTTCTCTGGTATCTCCAGGGAGCCCGACTGTCTGCTTTTAGGCTTGCGCCTCCTCATAATTGTATGATGATGCCTTTAAAACAATATACTGTCTTTTGTCTTTCCAGGTTGAATGTCATTTTCAGTAAATTTGATGAAGTTCAAAGATCGGGGAACATGATCCTGTCCCCTGTCTCAGGTAAGCACAGTACTTCCTTTGCTCTCACTGTTGTACTTTCCTTCTGTCCAACAACACATGGAGATATTCATCCCTTTCCATTGAGCTTTGTTATATTGAAACGTTCTGGTGTAGTGCAAGCAGCGCCCTGGGATTATGACTATGCTTAGGGAGTAATGGGGATCTCATATCCAATCTGGGCCCATATCAATAAAGCATCTGAGCATTATTGCTGATCTAGGATCAGTTTTGGCTTTTAGATCACAATGCATCAAATTTTACACAGCTGCTATCTTCATTTGATCACTGTTCTTGCAGAGAATTTTCCTGCCCAGCATGAAATGCAACTTATAGTGTATTTGAAGTTTAAAAAGGCTTCTAAAGTTTGTAATTTGCCCTAATGGAAAAATGGATCAACACCTACGAACATTTCTATTAATTATAATGCACATAGTAATTCACATTTCCTGTTGCTGCAGGGTTATTTTCCTGCTGTGTGAAACTGGTCAAATTAAGATGAGATGTATGTACAGGTGGGGACCTGATCCTAGGTCAGCACTCCTACTCTGAGACGCTTTGTAGATACAGAACCTGGGCTCAGACCACTTAGAGCTGGACAGAAAACCAACAACAGAGAAACCAGTTCTGTGTCCATGCTCTTTCAGAAGAGAACAGTTAGTATGCATTGAGCAGTCTCTCTGCAGCAATGCAGGGCTGCAGGCAGGGGGTCAGATTCTCCTTTCAGCTGCTCTCTATTGGATATGTTCTTGGTATTCTGCACACGGAGTAGGGCCTTACCCTGACGCAGCAGTATTGAAGCAGGACCGACTGATATCGGAGCTGTGTATCTTTGTTGCTGCGGCCGTCTCATTTTCCTCTCCTCGGCCTGTTAAGTCTGGGACAAAAAGGGTGTAATTGCTGTGGTCGCGAGGCTTCGCTTTCATCACAAGAGTTCACCCTGTAGAGATTAGACTGGAGCTGCTGTAATCTCTGCTTTCATTTAGTAGGCTGAACGACTTCATATCAAACCTGAGCAAATTGGCCAAAGCAAGGTGTCATGCTAGTTCGTTTATGGTAATGCCTCAATGACGTCATTGCCCGACATCTCATTGAAGTTTTCTATTCACCTAGTGGGCCAAAGAAAGGGAACCCCCCCCGTGCGGCTCGAAGGTTAACCAGGCATAAAGGCAATGCCTTGGCCTTGCCTCTACCACACCAGATACATCAAAGGGCTCCCTCTCCTGTGCATGAATGTCAACTGTCCAAGCAAGTGGAAAGAACTTCTCTCTCTCTGCCCAGGAATCCTATGTCCTATTCATTTGGTACCAACCCGATTGAAACAGGGAGGTATTACATCTGAATTTGTCCAATGAGAAACACTCGTTTTCATTTTTCTTTTTTATACGGCATACAAATACAGTATTAGGGCTATCTGGGCTGGTGACGGGAAAGGGAGAGACAGAGAGGATTAGCCTAGGAAGAGGTAGCAACACCAGGGACTCTGCTGCAGGCTCTTATTTTGTAGAAGAGAGTGGTGTCATTTTGCCATCCGTGCAGTCACAAGACCTAGCTAGAGGGGAGGGGGAGGAGTAGCCCGGAGTACGGTAGGTAGACACAATAGAGAAGAGACAGACCTACGGCAGTGTTTGTCCTTGTTGCTCACTGTTACTTAGCTCTGTTTAGTGTGTGGAATCAACAGCCCTGCTATGACCACAGGAGAAGGTATGGATCTCTTTCCTCTCTACAAAGGCCCTTTATAGCTACTGCATAGGTAGATGAGCTATAGTCGTGTTTGCATTGGGATTATTAGCCTATGTTATGAATATGGTGTTTACAGGTGGCCTCCGTAGGTAAATGAAAGGAAGCGATGTTGTTGAGAACTGCAGGAGATTTCATACAGGATGTATCTTTCTTTCATTTCTTATAAAGGAAATAGTTTGGGCTATTTATGTTACTGTGTTTGACATTGTACTAAGATGATGTTAGATACAAGGCAAATTAGGCTTGGTTCATTTTAACTCATATTCCTCCCCTTTGGATAACTTGGACATGTTTTGGTCAGAAAAAAAGAGAGGATGACTGAGTGTTACTTCCTGTCTACTTCCTCATCACTTCCTTGTTGCCAGTAGATAGTCAATTAAGGTGCCCACTGTGCTCTGTGAGTAGCCCTCCGCCCAGTGCACTTGTGACGCACAAATTATGAATTGGGGCCACTGAATGACTGGCAGAGGTGCTTTCTGTCGGTTGGGTAGAGTTACAGCTAGGTAGTGCTTTCATAGTATTTAGTCATTTTTGTATGTTATTAGGCTCCCCAATTAGCTACAGGCAAACCTGCAGCTACTCTTCCTGGGGTCCACACAAAACATAAAACATGACATAATACAGAACATTAATAGACAATTACAGCTGAACTACAGAACTACATTAAACAACATATTACATAACATTAATAGACGGGTACAGAACTAAATAAATGAAAATACATTACAATACATAGCATTAATAGACATGAAGTAAATACATTTTATAGTAAGATTACACACTTTCATATTGTTATGCCTTTGCAATCCATGCAGCATGTACTCCTAATAACAGCTACACTGCAGTCATCCATTTGTTTCTTACTCTTACAATTGCAGACCCTGATCCTAATGTCTCAGAACCAGATGTTCTGCAAACACTAGCGAGAATCTCACATTAGGAGCCACCTGTGTCCTTGGTTCTCCCTTTTGAAGTCAATACTATTCATAACAATAATGTGATTCCTAGATTCTCCTGACTGCAAGTGCACCCGAAAACGACAATGGAAATGCGACAATTCCTCCAGCCAAGGGCTTCAACCACAGTTTTTCACCCCAGCAACTGTGCTGTTCAGCTCTTAAATGAGCTACAGGTGGAGTTTCCTCCCCGTTAAAGTCTCAATTGAATCCTTCACCTCAGCCACCGTGTCAGAGTTTTCTCCAGCTAAAGTCTCAAGGGAATCCTTCACTTTAGCGACGTACTTTAGCTACCTTTTAGAGATCCATCACTCCAGTCCGTTCAATAAATTGGAACAGAGTCGTCGTCATCATCAGATGGGCTTCATCTACCTCCTTCGCCTTGTCAGGTGCACAGAAATGAGCTAAACCCAACATTATGCCGTGTTAGTCTACCGTGTTAGTCTACCGTGTTAGTCTACCCATAAAGGCTTAGCTAAGGTTTAGTGCGTGGCCTTTGGACTTATTCATCAAATTAACAAAGTCCCCTTGATATGGCGTTTCCTCCTGTTCTCATCAACTTGTTTTGCATGTCCATTTTCATTCCCACGCCACACTCACACCCAGTAGGATCCACACACGATAAGAATTCGCTCTCATAAAACTCTACTGACTAACGTCTGTAAGCTGACCAGACTATCATGTCATTTGGAGCAGTGCATTCTTACTCTACTGAGGCTTTGCTTTTACAAATGCTTTCTCTGAGCATGCACTGTTATCTTGAGACCAAGGGCACATCCTAGCTTTAACTTGAACCCAAACACCAAATGTGCTTGCGAGGGAGATGCTACAGCTATTTAAGGTCAGAGGTGCCGTGGTGTGCTGTTTTATTTGTTTTTTGAAGCTACTTTTACTGCTTGTTTGAGTGATTTGAGATGGCAGGGAGTTCCACGCTACAAGTATCATGGCTCTATATTTTAGGGTGCATTGCCTTGAATTTGTTTTGGGCTTTAGGGAATAAGAAGATACTTTTAGTTGCTTGCCTTGTGGACTATGAATGTCTGTCAGAGCTGTGCGTTAGCTGATTGAATAGACAGTTTGGGAGTAACAAAAATGAGAAGTGACAATTTTCTTCCCTACTTTGAGCCAGGAAACGTCAACATGCTGTTGACCTTAGCGCTCTTGGAACATTGCAGGACAAGAAAGTTGTAGCTTTAGTATGTCTGTCTTCGCGGCACCTGACCATATTACCGGGCAGAAGTCAAGATACCATCAAATTGAGCCTGTAGGACTTGTTTGATCAGTTGTGGTAACCTAGTCCTGACAGTTTACAGTGTTAAGGTGACACCAAGAAGTTTAGTTTCCTCAACTTGTTCTATAACCACATCTTTCATAACCAGATCCAGCTTAGGTTTACAGCAAGGGTCTCCAACAGATTGATTGCCAGCTACCAGTCGCTCGCAGGCCACTTATCAGTAGCTCGCCAAACAATTCTGAAAGTACATGCAATTTTCACGTGTTCTGCTGCAAACTGTCATAAACAAATCTCACAAGTATCAGACACCGCAAGCTCACAGCTACTGTTTAATCAACTCAACATTGACATTTATCCCACCCCTGGTTAGCCACTATTGGCTTAAAAAGCCAAACCTAACACAATGTCCGCCAATTCATTTCCAGCAATATTGCCCAACTGTCTGGGTGTTGCGCATGTTTGTCTATCACTTTGTGTGTAGCCAGTTGATGTGATGACCATCTTGTGGGTTGACAGAAATACTTTCCCCAAAACCATCTCAATGAAATGTTATATACAAAGTAGGCTTACCTGGCAGAATTATATCCTTTGTATCATGTTATTTTCAAACTTTTCCATGAAATGAGAAGCAGGAGTGCAGAATTGTCACTGGACCGGCACATTCGTCACTTGAATTAAAGGGCCAGATGCACAATTAAAGGGAATTGCACCCCGAAAAATATTTGTTTGTTTTCTTCCAGACCTAAAAAAAAAAGAAGTGATTTAACCAATGACATTCTGGCTCAGAACATCTAATTCCATTGTTTCTCTATGAACAATTTGATTTTTGAGAGTGAAAAACAAAAGAAAATCTAAAACCCAGGGAGAATACAAATAAAAAAATCTAATTTTATAGAGCCCCCCCCCCTTAAGTGGTTTATTAACCATTATTTTACCAGGTATATTGACAGAGAACAGTGCGGTACTTTCTCTCGTACAGTATGGAACGGGGAAGAGTTGCAAGGGAGAAGAAAATTGAAGAATGTTCCTATTTGAAAGCTAGAAAAAATGTGTAGCTCGTGACATGTTTCATTTTTTAAAAGTAGCTCTCATATTAGAAAAGGTGTGGAGACCCCTGATCTAGAGCTTAAGGAATGATTTGTACTGAACTAGTTTATTTGTTGGCCACCCATTCTGAAACTAACTTCAACTCTTTGTTTAGAGTTGCTGTGTTTTCACTAGCTTGTTTAAGTGGTTAATCATTAGTAAAAATAGAAAACAGTAACGGGCCAAGACAGCTCCCTTGCGGAATTACACAGTTTACATGCATTAGATTAGAGAGGCTTCCATTGAGGGAAAAAAATGATTTCTATTAGATTGCCATATACTTGCTCAAAAGCAGAGGGTGTAAAGCCATAACATATACATTTTTCCGCTAACAGATTATGGTCAATAATATCAAAGGCTTCACTGAAATTGATCACAATGATTCGTTCTTGGGAAGCAGAATGACTTTAGCTTCCTTCCATGTCTGAGGGAAAAAATGTTTCACCAAGCTCAGATTGAAGATATGAGAAATAGGAGCTGCAACATACTCTGCTACTATCCTCAGTAGCTTTCCATCTAAATTGTCAATACCAGGTGGTTTCTCAGTATTAAAGTTACTGGCCAGAAACAATTTGTTCACCTCTTCCACACTAACTTTGATACATTTAAAAAAAAAAAAAAAAAAATGTTAATTTACATAGTTTTTCTTTCATAATTATTATGGAGATCTAACCAGAGTGAAGAGATGGGATGCATGGGATGGGTTATGTGCACATGTAGGCCTATTCAACATTCATTCATTCAGGCCACACCGGATGGATTGTTTTGATGCTGGCTTCTTTTCACTCCTATTTGTCTCGTTGATTGTGAGAAATGACTCCTGAAATGTATGCGTTTCCTTGCAGAAATTGCGTTCATGCTTGAAACGAATGGGGCTGTTGAATTGTGCTGCTCCTGTGTTGTCCGGTGCTTGAGTAGCTCCCCAGTGAGAAAGTCTCTGTGCGAGAGAATGGCTGGTTTGTGTTCAAAGTATCGGATGGTGAAGAGGAAGAGCTAGCTGTGTGTTGATAGCCGGTGTCCTCCGGTACCGTGGAGAATAATGGAGCCTTTTCCTCAGAGGCACTGTAGGTTGAATACCACAGTATCACTTTCAGGTTGAAGCTGTCGTTGCTCTCTTCTCAAACAACTGGTGCATTTATCAGGGGGCACTGCCATCTAGGGGATGAATTAGTGAACGTCTGGTTTGCGTGACATTACTGCATTATAAAGTAGGTCTCATGTGCTTATGATTCATTGCTGATTTTGTTGTATTCTTTTAGGATGCACTCATGCATATTGACCTGGAACCATAGGTTATGTGTCTAAAATTGTCTTTCCAAACACTGTTGTCTATGTTCTTTAACGAGACAGGATTTTTTGTATTCAGACCAGTTGTACTGCCCTTGCTCACACAGAGGCCAGGGTTTTTCTGCATAGAAAAGTATTGGGCGGGGCGCCTAAGTGTTTTTTTTTCGGATGGAACGTTTTCAGTGTAAACTTAAAGGAAGTAAAACTAACAATCACCTAAATAAAAGCTAGAGAGTCAGGGATTTAAAAAAAAAAATTGAGTATTTTTGTCATTGCATGGGGCCCCCATTGATTTTGTTATGTTTGAGTCACTCAGATAGCATAAGCCATGACAAAATAATTGTAGGAAATTTGCTTTAAAACAGCTTCTGAAGTTTTTGGACTGTGACTGCACCATTGGCCACTCCCATGGCCACTCCCATGGCCACACCCACCAACTAAGGTCCTTTTTTATATGATATTCCCTCATGTCTCTCATCACTCACCAGTGATGGCGCTAGGCTCACTGACCTGTTAAGATTGAATTCACCGCTCATCACTTTCTGTCTGGCTCCTCCCACTCCTAGGCTGGCTGTCATATCATGGTGATAGAGAGGGTGTGCCCTTGCCTCCTCTCCCCACTGTGGGAGGTGGAGCTGTCCATCTGCTTTCTCTGTCGTCCCTGCTCCACGGACCGGCTCACTGCGCTCAGTAGGGAGGGGCACCTAGCATCACAGCACATCAAGTGCTTGTGTGTTACTGGGAGAGAGTGTGAACTGTGCATCAGGAGGGCAGCCATAGCCTGAGCCACGGGTGCTCACGCACCAGGTAAGGGAGAGTGTAGCTGGTACTGCTAGCTGCCTGCAGCGAGGGAGCTAGCTGGGAGATCTGTGGAGACCGGAGGCTATGAGAGGTAGGGGGTCTGGAGTGGACTGTCTGTCGACATGCTGAGGAAGCTCGTCTGCAGGAAGATCTGTGCCTGTAAGCTCTGCTTCTCTTTCTTCTTGACACGTGGTGGGGGGTGGGGGTAGAGGAGAGGAGAGGCCCATTGTATTAATATTAATGAGCGCCGTGGAGGAATGTGGGTCAGGTCAAAAGTGTGGGAGGGAGTCACCTGTCACTAAGATGAAGATTGGGGAGACAGACATTTTCAGCTGAGGAGTGACAGACCGGAGAGAACAGCTGGGTACACAGTATGCACTATAAAGACTGAAGGTTCAGACAATCTGAAGGCTATCGGTAACAATGTCTGGATTTTATGAGCTACGCTCATCACAGCTGGTGTTGATGACAGCGGTATGCTCAGCGCTGGGTTTTATATGAGGCTGGTTTATTCGACACTCACCTTGTTGTGATATTGACAGCGTGTCTCGTTTTAATATTGCAATGGGGGAGAGAAACAATGTGAGGTAGATGGCACATAACTGATGTGATGTGTTGGTGTGCTCCCCCTGTGTTGTGTGGACCTCTGAATAATGCACAGTGTTGTGTTTCATTGATCGCTGGTCCGGCAGATTACTCTGCTCCCTCCGGGCCGACTGACCGGGACTGACGTGTTCAGTACACTACCGTTTGGGAGGGGGGGGGGGTAGGGTAGTCACTTCACTTCCACAGCATAAGGTCACAACCACCGGTTACCGGAATCAGACCGAGACAATCACCTACATAATGAACTCTGATGACCCCTCCCCCCAATGTGTGTGTGTGTGTAAATGCCAAAAGGTTATGCAGGCTTCTGTGTTGTTGTAGGAGAGGATGGGATTGAGCACATGGTGCTGATATAAAACGTTTTTAGTTTGTTTAGTACAGTCAGCATTCAAATTGTGCCGGACTGTAAATAACTTGAATCCTCTGTTTTTGCCTTCCCTCCCAGATAAGAACTATGATGATGATGATTCGGTGGACGGGGGGCGGTCCTCCTCTTCTAAGGGCCCCTCGTCAGGGAAGAAGGCAGTGAGCATGGGGTCGTTCCGTAGGCCCAGCTCTGCTTCCAGCACCAAATCAACAGGTGAGACGCCCCTTCTGGTTCGCACCAGCAGAACCAGCAGTATGCCAGCAGTATAAGTGATGTTACGTCGAGCCATGTGTATTTTAACACTGTCAAATGTGATTTGTTCTTTCTCCTACCACAGTATTCCTTTCATTTGCTTCCTGGAGAATCCTTGTCTGTGTGCGTGCGTTGTTTCTGTTTTTTAGACATTATGATGACTAGATTATCGAGATAAGCCTTTATTTGGCAACGGGTATTAACAGGGCTCTGCATTGCAACCATTTTACTCACGTATGCACATGGAATTTTCATTTAAGAGCACCAGTGCGCCTCGAAAAATGAATGATTCTAGCTTTAATATGTCAAATACTTTTCATTGTGCTCCTAAATTTGTTTGTGTGCGCAAACATTTTTAAACTTTTTGTAAAAAAGGTCAGCGTAGAGCCTTGAATAAAATGACCTCTGTCCAGGATTTGTATGGAAGATAATTCACTGTGGAGCTAGACACTGGATAGTGTCTATAACCCAGTCACTGTGGAGCTGTCTGCTATCTATAACAGAGATAGTGTCTCTATAACCAAGACACTGTGGAGCTGTCTATAACAGAGATAGTGTCTATAACAGATAGTGTCTATAACCCAGTCACTGTGGAGCTGTCTATAACAGAGATAGTCTCTCTATAACCCAATCACTGGGTTATAGAGACTGTGGAGCTGTCTAGTGTCTATCTGTACCCTTGGAACAGTGCAGATGGTGAGGATGATGTAATGGAATTAGAACGCAGAGAGAAACAGAATACAAAATGATAGAAACATGGGATAATGAGCATTGAGCGTGATATACCCGGCATGAACTCCATAAGGCTGCAGCCAATCCAAGTTTAACATTTGTGTGAATAATAGCCTACTAGAATAGCTTCCTGGTAAAGTTAACAATTCGACCCGGTGTTCCTCTGCTTGTATCAGGGAGAGATGGTCCTAGTGCGGCTGCTGCAGGGGCTGTGGATGAGGAGGACTTCATCCGTGCCTTCGAGGAAGTGTCCACTATGGAAGTACGTGTTCACTTTAATCACAATAGCAAAATCATTCTGCGCTATTCTCGCTTGGGCACGTGAAACTGGTCCTATGTTACACGTCGTATATTAAACCCATTAGGAATGTGCTTCCGCTAAGTGATTCTTCTTCTCTCCTCCTCTCAGCTTTTCTCTAACAGGGAAATGGAGGACGCCATGACCAAGATCAGGGAGGTGCTGGCTGACGACAAACGAGACTGGGAGCACAGAGTCACTGCGGTAAGAGACGTCCAACCAATCGGCCCTTACCTCCAGATGACTTCATCACACTGGCTGCCTTCCAGTATCCACGCTAGCGTACCACTTGACGCCATGTATTGGCCATGCATTCCAAGTGTGGATTTTTGGATTGTAGCCAGTGACTATTAGGTGGCTGTTTCTATTAAGCGGTCACGTCTATCATTTGATTGGAAGTGTGACGTCGATTGACGGCTTGCTGGTTTTCGCTGCGTCTCCTCCTTCTCCAGTTGAAGAAGATGCGTTCTCTGCTCCTGGCGGGAGCGGTGGAGTTTGACGGTTTCTCCCAGCAGCTGCGTCTCACAGAGGCAGCCTTCAAGCTGTCCTCTAAAGACCTGCGCTCTCAGGTGGTCAGAGAGGCTTGTATCACTCTGGGGTAAGGAGACCTCTCGTCCTGTTCTCTTACTCACGGTATCAATTCAAAATCAAACAAGCTTTATTTAATGTCACCAAAGCCATTCTATGATTACGTTATACAATATCAATGCAATTTAAAAACAAAAATTGAAACTACAAAGAATTTTAAGAATACCCCCCCGCCTTACACTCTTTATTGTACAGCCCCATCAGTATGAAATAAGATAGTATTGATATCATAATAGCTTGTCTCTGTTTCCGTATGGTCCCTCTATCCTGCAGCCACCTGTCCTACATCCTGGGGAACAGGTTTGACCACTGTGCAGAGTCCATCATGCCCACTCTCCTAACCCTGGTCTCTAACTCGGCCAAGGTCATGGCCACATCCGGCATCGCTGTCATACGACTCATCATCAGGGTGAGTGAACAATAAAGTTATTTACATTTTGAATTGAGTTGAATTGAGCTGGGGGGGGTTCAGTTGAGTTGAGTGTCAGTCAGACAAGATGGTCATGGGGCTAGCCTTTTTTTGTTTGGAACGCGAACACATTTCTCCTTCCCGAATGGCTGCAAATGACATTCCACCGCATTCCCATGTGGGCACTCGTGTGTTCCTCACACTTCTATCCTAGAACAGCTAGTAACGTAAGGAGTGTAAACTGGACCTGCGACATGACGATGACTATATTTCTGTCCTCTCTCTGTCTTCCAGCATACACACTACCCTCGTCTCATTCCTATCATGACCAGCAGCTGCCAGTCGAAATCTGTGGCCGTAAGAAGGTAAACAAACAAAGAAATAGCCTCAGAAAGACTTATCGCACGCCAGCTGAGCGTCTATTTGTTTTCCCTGACAGTCTTCTTGTTCTATTTCCAGGCGCTGTTTTGAGTTTTTGGACCTCTTGCTGCAGGAGTGGCAGACCAACTCTCTAGAGAGGTATGTTTAAATGGCTGCTACTAGACAGACCTATAGACTCATACTTAGAGTTGTCCCCCCTCCTCAACAACACAATATTGTACTGCCGTGTTGTAGATGTACTGTAAACATCTTTTCTAGCTACTGTCCAGTGAGTTTGTGATGAGCCCGTCTGGGTAATATGAAACAACGTTGTTGTCAGTGAGTGTCTCCTCATCTCAGCAGTTTCCATGGCAATGCCAGGGAGGGATATCTATCCCATAAAAGCACACTGTGCTTCATCATTGATTTGAAACCAAATCTCTAACCGGGAGGCCAGGGGAGCTCTCGGGTCCCCTTCTCATTGATTTACGTTGCGCCCCAAATTGCACCCTATTCCCTGTATAGTGCACTACTTTTGACCAGAGCCCTGTTGGCCCTGGTCGAAAGCAGTGCACTATATAGGGAATAGGGTGCCATAGGGCTCTGGACAAATGTAGTGCACTATATAGGGAATAGTGTTGGTATTTGGGACGTAACCGTAGCTTTTTATGTTGTAGTGGTTTTGGTGGAGAGGGGGGGGTATTGTCATGCTGCATGCAGGGAGAATGAAGCTGTTCCTACTCTTCTTGATCCCTCACAGGAATGTAGCTGTTCTGACAGAGACCATCAAGAAAGGAGTCCATGATGCAGACTCAGAGGCCAGATCAGTGGCCAGGAAGTAAGTCGCTCTCACACTATGTCGGACATGCATGAACCATGTTTCTATTTGAAAATATGAGTTCACCAACATCGCATGTTGTCACGGCAACAACTTTTCCTCCACGTTTGATATTTTATCCGCCAACCTGAAACGTTGCCCCGCTGACGACAGGCTGTCTCACTGTTTCTGGGCCTCTGTCCTCTCTGTTGACTTGTGCAGGTGCTACTGGACGTTCCACGGCCACTTCAGCCGGGAGGCGGAGCAGCTGTTCCAGGCTCTAGAGTCGTCCTATCAGAAGGCTCTCCAGTCCCACATGAAGAGTTCTGACAGCATCCTGTCCCTCCCTGCCTCAGACCGCTCCTCCTCCTCTTCACAGGAGAGCCTCAAGTGAGACGCTCCACCCTTTCTATCTTTCTCCTTCTCCCCCTCTGTCTTCCTGTCTCCCTCTTTCTCGCCACGTCTCTCTTACTTGGCCCCCTTTCTGTCTTTCTCTCTCATTTTCTGTCTCTCTGTCTCCTTATGTCTGTTTCTTTCAGTTTTTTCTCTCTCTAGTAGAGAGTATCTTTCTGTCTGTTTCTCTCTCCCTCTTGGTCTGTCTGTGGTATGAGAAGTAGTCGTATTGAAGGAGAATTGATCTTAGTCAGTCAGATTAATCACTGTCTATCTCTCTCTCTGTCTCCACAGCCGCCCTCAGTCTGCCAAGAGCTCCATGGGAAACACCGTGACCAGGAGTAAGGACACTGGCATTACATGACTGGCGTTACTACCACAGACATTATTACCGCAGACACTCCTACCACAGACATTACTACCGCAGACACTACTACCACAGACACTACTACCGCAGACGCTGCTACCGCAGACACTACTACCACAGACACTACTACCGCAGACACTACTACCGCAGACACTGCTACCGCAGACACTGCTACCGCAGACGCTGCTACCGCAGACGCTGCTACCGCAGACGCTGCTACCGCAGACGCTGCTACCACAGACACTGCTACCACAGACACTGCTACCACAGACACTACTACCACAGACACTACTACCACAGACACTACTACCGCACACTGGAGAAAATGTATCCGATCTCTTCTATCGTTTAAATGATCCACGGCTCTGGATATAATCAGACTCCAGAAGATATATTTTTCATATAGACATATTTTCAAGCACTGCAACAATGTCCGTGACATCTACTGGCTGACGTTTTTGTAATTCTTTTTATTTATTTTTTAATTTTTTTTACTGCGACCTGGCCAAGATAAAGCATAGCAGTGTGAACAGACAACAACACAGAGTTACACATGGAGTAAACAATAAACAAGTCAATAACACAGTGGAAAGAAAAAAAGAGTCTATATACATTGTGTGCAAAAGGCATGAGGTAGGCGGATAATTACAATTTTGCAGATTAACACTGGAGTGATAAATGATCAGATGGTCATGTGCAGGTAGAGATACTGGTGTGCAAAAGAGCAGAAAAGTAAATAAATATAAACAGTATGGGGATGAGGTAGGTAAATTGGGTGGGCTATTTACCGATGGACTATGTACAGCTGCAGCGATCGGTTAGCTGCTCAGATAGCAGATGTTTAAAGTTGGTGAGGGAGATGAAAGTCTCCAACTTCAACAATTTTTGCAATTTGTTCCAGTCACAGGCAGCAGGGAACTGGAAGGAATGGCGGCCAAATGAGGTGTTTGCTTTAGGGATGATCAGTGAGATACACCTGCTGGAGCGCGTGCTACGGGTGGGTGTTGCCATCGTGACCAGTGAACTGAGATAAGGTGGAGCTTTACCTAGCATGGACTTGTAGATGACCTGGAGCCAGTGGGTCTGGCGACGAATATGTAGCGAGGGCCAGCCGACTACAGCATACAGGTCGCAGTGGTGGGTAGTATAAGGTGCTTTAGTAACAAAACGGATGGCACTGTGATAAACTGCATCCAGTTTGCTGAGTAGAGTATTGGAAGCTATTTTGTAGATGACATCGCCGAAGTCGAGGATCGGTAGGATAGTCAGTTTTACTAGGGTAAGTTTGGCAGCGTGAGTGAAGGAGGCTTTGTTGCAGAATAGAAAGCACGACTCTAGATTTGATTTTAGATTGGAGATGTTTGATATGAGTCTGGAAGGAGAGTTTACAGTCTAGCCAGACACCTAGGTACTTATAGATATCCACATATTCTAGGTCGGAACCATTCAGGGTGGTGATGCAAGGCGGGAGTGCGGGTGCATGCAGTGAACGGTTGAAAAGCATGCATTTGGTTTTACTAGCGGTTGGAGGCCATGGAAGGAGTGTTGTATGGCATTGAAGCTCGTTTGGAGGTTAGATAGCACAGTGTCCAAGGAAGGGCCAGAAGTATACAGAATGGTGTCGTCTGCGTAGAGGTGGATCAGGGAATCGCCCGCAGCAAGAGCACCATCATTGATACGAGAAACGAGTTGGCCCAAGAATTGAACCCTGTGGCACCTCCATAGAGACTGCCAGAGGACTGGACAACATGCCCTCCGATTTGACACACTGAACTCTGTCTGCAAAGTAGGCTACTGAGTCTGCAGATAAGAATATGGTGATTGACAGAGTCAAAAGCCTTGGCCAGGTCAATGAAGACGGCTGCACAGCACTGTCTTTTATCGATGGCGGTTAGGATATCGTTTAGTACCTTGAGCGTGGCTGAGGTGCACCCGTGACCGGCTCGGAAACCAGATTGCACAGCGGAGAAGGTACGGTGGGATTCGAGATGGTCAGTGACCTGTTTGTTGACTAGGCTTTCGAAGACCTTAAATAGGCAGGGCAGGATGTATATAGGCCTGTAACAGTTTGGGTCCAGGGTGTCCCTGAATCCTTGGATCTCAGACGATATGAAAGAGAGGTTGAACAGGCTGGTAATAGGGGTTGCGACAATGGCGGTGGATAGTTTCAGAAATAGAGGGTCCAGATTGTCAAGCCCAGCTGATTTGTACGGGTCCAGGTTTTGAAGCTCTTTCAGAACATCTGCTATCTGGATTTGGGTAAAGGAGAAGCTGGGGAGGCTTGGGCGAGTAGCTGCGGGGGGCTGTTGGCCGAGGTTGGAGTAGCCAGGAGGAAGACATGGCCAGCCGTTGAGAAATGCTTGTTGAAGTTTTCGATAATCATGGATTTATCGGTGGTGACCGTGTTACCTAGCCTCAGTGCAGTGGGCAGCTGGGAGGAGGTGCTCTTGTTCTCCATGGACTTTACAGTGTCCCAGAACTTTTTGGAGTTAGAGCTACAGGATGCTTGAAGAAGCTGGCCTTTGCTTTCCTGACTGACTGTGTGTATTGGTTCCTGACTTCCCTGAACAGTTGCATATCGCGGGGACTATTCGATGCTATTGCAGTCCGCCACAGGATGTTTTTGTGCTGTTCGAGGGCAGTCAGGTCTGGAGTGAACCAAGGGCTATATCTGTTCTTCGTTCTGCATTTTTTGAACAGAGCATGCTTATCTAAGATGGTGAGGAAGTTACTTTTAAAGAATGACCAGGCATCCTCAACTGACGGGATGAGGTCAATATCCTTCCAGGATACCCGGGCCAGGTCGATTAGAAAGGCCTGCTCGCAGAAGTGTTTTAGGGAGTGTTTGACAGTGATGAGGGGTGGTCGTTTGACTGCGGACCCGTAGCGGATACAGGCAATGAGGCAGTGATCGCTGAGATCCTGGTTGAAGACATCAGAGGTGTATTTGGAGGGACGGTTGGTCAGGATAATATCTATGAGGGTGCCCATGTTTACAGATTTAGGGTTATACCTGGTGGGTTATTTGATAATTTGTGTGAGATTGAGGGCATCTAGCTTAGATTGTAGGACTGCCGGGGTGTTAAGCATATCCCAGTTTAGGTCACCTAACAGAACAAACTCTGAAGCTAGATGGGGGGGCGATCAATTCACAAATGGTGTCCAGGGCACAGCTGGGAGCTGAGGGGGGTCGGTAGCAGGCGGCAACAGTGAGAGACTTATTTCTGGAAAGAGTAATTTTTAAATTAGTAGTTTGAACTGTTTGGGTATGGACCTGGAAAGTATGACATTACTTTGCAGGCTATCTCTGCAGTAGACTGCAACTCCTCCCCCTTTGGCAGTTCTATCTTGACGGAAAATGTTATAGTTGGGTATGGAAATCTCAGAATTTTTGGTGGCCTTCCTAAGCCAGGATTCAGACACGGCAAGGACATCAGGGTTGGCAGAGTGTGCTAAAGCAGTGAGTAAAACAAACTTAGGGAGGAGGCTTCTGATGTTGACATGCATGAAACCAAGACTTTTTCGATCACAGAAGTCAACAAATGAGGGTGCCTGGGGACATGCAGGGCCTGGGTTTACCTCCACATCACCCGTGGAACAAAGGAGGAGTAGTATGAGGGTGCGGCTAAAGGCTATCAAAACTGGTCGCCTAGAGCGTTGGGGACAAAGAATAAAAGGAGCAGATTTCTGGGCATGGTAGAATATATTCAGGGCATAATGCGCAGACAGGGGTATGGTGGGGTGCGGGTACAGCGGAGGTAAGCCCAGGCACTGGGTGATGATAAGAGAGGTTGTATCTCTGGACATGCTGGTTGTAATGGGTGAGGTCACCGCATGTGTGGGAGGTGGGACAACGGAGGTATCAGAGGTATGAGGAGTGGAACTAGGGGCTCCATTGTAAACTAAAACAATGATAACTAACCTGAACAACAGTGTACATGGCATATTGACATTTGAGAGAGACACACAGCGAGGCATACAGTAATCGCAGGTGTTGATTGGGAGAGCTAGCTAAAACAACAGGTGAGACAACAACAGCTAATCTATCCAGGATCCCTGCACATTGTAAATCTAGTATTGGAACTGACCCTGTATGTAGCGTCTTACTTTCTGTCGTTCTTCTTGTTTTGGTTCTACCTCCGTGTTATTTGTGGTACTACATTGATGTTGATCACTGCATTGTTGGGTTTAGAGTTTGCAAGAAAGGCATTTCACTGTACTTGTGCACGTGACGTTACGACTTACAACGTGAGTTTGGTTAATGACTGTTAACTTTCCCTCTTTTCTCGCCCTCTCTTTCCTCTCTCTTTATGAAATATGTTTGGGTGGAGAGCTTGGCTGTTAACCGTTGTTCCTCTCTTCTCCCTCTCTGTTTCCTCTCCTCCCTCCCTCTCTTCCCTTCACTCTTCTCCCGAAGCGAAAGCGGCTCCCTCCAGAGGTCCCTCCACCCCGGGCTCTCTCCAGCGTTCCCGTAGCGACGTGGACGTGAACGCTGCTGCCACCGCTAGTGCCAAAACCAGGATGACTCCCGTGCCCGCCTCGCCCGCCCCCTTCAGCGCTGCCTCGGCTCTGCCACCCGGCTCCTATGCCTCTCTAGGTGAGCCAAAAACATGTGTTCTGTCTCTGTGTGTGTTCTAATTAAACAGTAAGGTCCGAGGGTGTGTGGTATATGGCCAATATACCACGGCTAAGGGCTGTTCTTATGTGTCCCTGGATACAGCCCTTAGCCGTGGTATATTGGTCATATATCACAAACCCCTGAGGTGCCGTATTGCTATTATAAACTTACCAACGTAATTAGAACAGTAGAAAATAAATGTTTTGTCATTCATGTGGTATAGGGTCTGATGTATCACAGCTGTCAGCCAATCAGCATTCAGGGCTTGAACCACCCTGTTTATAATACTATTTCTATGAGCCTCATACCCCGTTTATAATACTCTTTCTATGAGCTTCATACCCCGTTTATAATACTCTTTCTATGAGCCTCATACCCTCGCAGATGCTTTTACTGACTACGAGGGATATAGGACCATAGCATGGAGATTTAACCCTCATTTCTATTTAACTTTTTTATTTTTTATTATTAATTAAATATGATTATTAAAATACATCTTAAGGCCTTTCCAAATTCTTGTAACACCCCTCAGTCTTCCATATGGGGATTATCCTGCTAAATTCTGCTAACCTTTCTCTCCTGGACTCTCCTCCTCTTGTTTTTGCCCTTAGACAACACACCTGGTAACTTTAGACCAGTGGGTAAGATGAGATGGCTAACTGTGTGTTTGTGTGGGAGCTGGAGGACTTCATCCAGATTTCTCTGTCCCCTTTTGGTCTGTGTAATGTACTGCACCATGTTTACAGTGGTCGTCTTTGTGGTGTGCTACGTCGTTGAATACGGTGCTCATCTGTGGAACTCTGCATGGACTGTCTGCATGGTAGAACTACGTTGAACTGGGTCATCGGGACTGGGGTTGGTAGCTAGAGAGAGGAGACCGAGACATTGATTGTGTCCACAAATAGACCTGTCCAACTCACGTGACTGTAAAGACAGGCAGCCTCAGTGTCTGTCGGGTTATTGACCTTTATCGTTGCCTGTTTAACTGTAATTTCATGAAGTCATGTTGTGCTGTACTCTCCTTTTCCCCTGAATGATCCATTGTCCTACCTAGAACAGAATACTGAAAGATACTTGTTGTGAATTGTGTTTCTATATTTGTATCTATTGTGGTGAGGGAATATGTTGAGATGAAACATTTTTTTAAAGAGGATGAGACATTTGTGACTTGAGATTTCTCGAACCAGCTTAAATCGAGATTTGAATGCATGTGTCTGTTGTAATGGCTGGTAGCAACCTGCAAGTATAGACTAGCGAGTGTGTCTCTGTTTCTGTGTGGTCTATGTATGAAGTCTCTGACTGTAGGTGATGAGGGCTGGTGTCGCCGAGCTGGGTGTGTCTGCGGTTGAATGGGTCCGTTCCCACGGGAAGTTGAAGTCTGTTTTCTCCCTCCCCGACCTCTCTCTATCACTGTCTCTCTCTCTCTCTCTCTCTCTCTCTCTCTCTTCCAGGCCGTGTGCGTACCAGGAGAACGAGTTCGGGGAGCGGCATGGGGGCGAGTCCCTCTGTCATAGACAGTAGGGGGAGGAGTCGAGCCAAAATGGTGTCAGTGTCTCAACGTGAGTATCTTCCCCCGATATATGTGCATCATGCCAGAATAAAAAAATACACATGGTTTCTAGATCAGTGTTTCTTGATCCCGGGGACCCATAGGTGCACATATTTGTTTTTGCCCTGGCACTACACACCTGATTAAAAGTTTGATGACTTGATTAGTGGAATCAGGGCAAAATCAAATATGTGCACCTATGGGTCCCCGGGATCAAGAAACACTGATCTGGAGCAATTGTTTGACATTTTTACCACCTTTTCAGCATTGTGTCGGTATGCATTCTTCTCCCTTTATAAGTACACCATGCTATGTCGTGTTGCAGCTGGCAGTCGTTCTGGCTCCCCTGGTCGTCTCCTGAGCCATACATACGGCAGGATCTCCAGGGCCACTGCAGGGACAACGCCAGCAGAAAGGAGGCCTAAAGTCCCCCGCAGCCATGGCTGCAGCCGAGACACCAGTCCAGACAGATCAGGCCTGGGTAAGGACCAGGAAGGACAACACACACAGACACACGGAAGACAGAAAACAGCCCTCTACAGCTGTACTTCGAGTCTCCAACCTCTCTGCTCTCTGAACCACCTAATCTCCTGTCTGTCACTGAGTGCA
The DNA here is from genome assembly GCF_018296145.1 of Oncorhynchus tshawytscha. Lineage (NCBI taxonomy): Eukaryota > Metazoa > Chordata > Actinopteri > Salmoniformes > Salmonidae > Oncorhynchus > Oncorhynchus tshawytscha. The sequence goes on from NC_056435.1 coordinate 8,997,816, forward strand.
ACCTTGTCTCCTCCTCTGTCCTGGCTAACTCAACTCCTCCTCTAACTCCGCTGAGCTCTCTCTCTCTGAGTGTGTTGGACTGTCTATCTGGCTGTGTGTTATAAAGCTCATTCTTCCTCCTGCTGCTCTCTCTCGCTGTGTGTCCCCCCTCACCACCACTATGCTAGCGAGGAGTCGTATCCCCCGGCCCAGCATGAGTCAGGGCTGCAGCAGGGACACCTCTAGAGAGAGCAGCCGAGATACCAGCCCCGCTCGGGGATTCTCTCCTCTGGGTGAGTACAGTATAGTAACGTGCCCAGCCCAGAGACCATAGCCACCATGACCTTCAATGGCTGGTTGCTGGGGGCCTGAACCCTGACTAGCCCCTATCTAGAGTAGAACACAAAGGCCATCATCAGACCACAAGAAAACCAACTGAAACCAACCTCTTCTGCTTCCATCTTCTGCATGCCTTTTACTTGTGTCTTTCAAATTTCCCCTTTCACTCCTGAGTGACAACAACATTTTCCTCAACAACCTTTTTTTTTTTTACTAATCATGCCAGAGTCATTGATGACATGGCATGGGATGAGTTGACGCTGGTGTCCGCTGTCAGCTTATAGACTTGCGATCAGAGCCTTTGTGTCCAATGCCGGGATGCCTCTCAGCATTCTTGGCGCCAATGTTTGCATGAAGCCAGTTAGCGTCGTCACATTGTAGAATACCTCCTCCTCAGGTTGACAGGCATGTACTGTATGAGTTGTAGAAATGTCTAACTTCACTTCCTGGTCACACTTTATTTGGATAGTCTGGGTTTTCCATCTGTAGCTCTATAGATGGTCATACTATCTATTGATAAGCAACTGGTTGCTAAGGTTACAGTTAGATTTAGAATAAGCGTTAGGGTTAGGGTAGGGGTTAGGGTTAGTAGATGGACTATCCAAATAAAGTATCACCCCCCCACTCCCTCCCATGTTCCTCCTCTAGCATCCAGACGTGTCTCCCGCTCCACCAGTGCTCTCCACTCGGCTGAGTCTGTGGGCCACTCAGGTGACCTGTCCTGCATGTCTCTATTAGACCAGACAAATGGCATGTCAGTGTTCCATGGTGCAGTTCACCTCAATCACCCACAGGGGGCGACAGAGAGCTGAGCATCCTCCTTATTTCAGTTTGGATGCGTCTTATTTTTCAAGTCAATCTGTGTTGTGTTGTTTCACTGTTTTTGTTAGTACGCGTTTGTTTTTATTGGTCCTTATACTGTGCTGTAAAATAAAACTTCAATTCATCATATTATTATTTTGTGCTATACACTGTATCTTCTCTTGAGTTTCTCATGACCTGCTGATGTAATTTGCTTCATTTGTTTTCCCCCCATGACTTTTACTCCCCATTTTAGTTTATAGGTCGACTGCTTTTCCTTTAATACTGTATTACTGTGCTCCTAATAATACTACAATACTATTCTAAAAGTATTATAATATCTCTGTTTCCTCCAGAGCGTCTAGGTCTGGCCCACCAGGCCCGTATCTCAGCCTCTGTCAACGCCATGAGGATCCTCAACACCGGGACCGAGGTGGAGGCAGCTGTAGCCGACGCTCTGTTACTAGGCGACGCCAGGAACAACAAGGTGGAGGTTTACCTCGTCACGTGCGACTTAGATTCTCTATCCTCTTTACCATCTGAATCATAGCGTATGCTGATCATAATAGCTTTGACGGCTTTTTCTCTCGGGGGGGACATTTTGTTGGATTTACGTCCTATGTTGACTCGTATTTGCCTCGAATGCAGTCTTATGGCAGCTTGTTGAACAGGAAGTGTCATCGATTTCTCTTCACTTGGTGGCATGACTTAGTGAGCCCGCTGTGTATGTACCCGCACGAACATTTGACCTCTTAACCCTTGACCCCTCCAGCGGCGGCCAGTCAGACGGCGGTACGAGTCCCCGGGGATCTACTCAGACGACGACGCTAACAGCGACGCCAGCAGCGCCTGCTCTGAGCGCTCGTATGGCTCACGGAACGGCGGCCCGCCCCACTACATGAGACAGACGGAGGACGTGGCCGAGGTGCTGAACCACTGTGCCAGTTCCAACTGGTCTGAGAGGAAGGAGGGGCTGCTGGGACTACAGAACCTGCTCGTTAGCCAGAGAATTCTCAGGTGGGATAGAGACCGTCTGTTTTTGACCTTTTGTAATGTGATGCATTTGAGGCCGTCACCGAGACAACTGTCCTCTAGATGAAAAATCTGGCTGAAACCAAAAGGTGTTGTACGATTGATCGCCTTACTTTTTCCCCCCCGCTCGTGTGTCTCAGTCGTGTGGAGCTGAAGCGATTGTGTGAGATCTTCACAAGGATGTTTGCTGACCCACACAGCAAGGTGAGCCCACAATAGAAACACCCCATGTCTGATATAACCTGTGTTCTGACGTGAAGCTAATGTAGTTACTGTACTAACTAACTGTCTGTTTTTGTGTCGCATGGTGGTCTTTGCGGTGGACTTGTAACATCAGCGAGTAAGTGTTTTTGTCCGTCACCTTTTTGAATAGTAATGCAATCGAATCCGACTATTCAGATAGTTGATTAATGAATTATTGTTGTTCTGTATGTTGTCGTACTGTAATAATCATTAACAATTAACAAATACCTATAGCCTATTATTGAGTGACTGACTGGGTGGTCATTGTGTCTGATCTCAGGTGTTCAGCATGTTTCTGGAGACCCTGGTAGACTTCATCACCCTGCACAGAGAGGACGTGCAGGACTGGCTGTTTGTCCTGCTCACCCAGCTGCTGAAGAAGATGGGAGCTGACCTCCTGGGTTCCGTACAGGCCAAGGTCCAGAAGGCTCTGGACGTCACCAGGTCAGAACTAAAGCTTCATCTCTGTTCCTGTTCTCACACAGGTCTTTTTCCCCACTTCTTGCTTTTCAGCACAATTCCACCAACTATGGTGGATGTGTAACCAGGGCAGCTCAGTACAGCTTGGTTTGGCTCGGCTTGGTAGTGTGAAAAGCCCTTAGATGTTGCTTTTGGCTGTTTGTGGAGTTTTTAGTGCGGGGTTCCCCAACTGACGGCCTACTGGCACCCCCCCCATGTTTTCTGAGCAAAAAAAAAAGAATTAAAAAAAATAAATCTAAATTTTTTGCATTTTCATTGTTCAAATTAAACACCAGGAAATCAGGTCCAGCTGATTTAATTTTTGTAAATTTGTTCCCAAGTATTTCCACGCATAATAGAGAGACACGTGATCATATACAAATGTAAGCAATGTTTGAAATTATTATGTTTTAGTCAAATATTATATACGGTCGGGATTCAATTTGCAGTCTACAAATGATTTGTAATTATGTTCCGACCCCCCCTGAAAATCCATTCAGCAAAAAAAATCGTCCCGTGCGTGAATCTAGATGATGATCCTTGTTCTAGTGGATCAATCCCTCTCATCTCATGCCTTTTTCTCTTTATTTTCCTCTCTCTTTCCCAGGGACTCGTTCCCGTTCGACCAGCAGTTTAACATCCTGATGCGTTTCATCGTGGACCAGACCCAGACCCCCAACCTGAAGGTCAAGGTGGCCATCCTGAGGTACATTGAGTGCCTGGCCCGTCAAATGGACCCCGCAGACTTTGTCAACTCCAGTGAGACGCGCCTGGCCGTCTCCCGCATCATCACCTGGACCACGGAACCAAAGAGCTCCGACGTCCGGAAGGTGGGCAGAGTTGGGTTTGTTTCCATAGCAATAGCGTCAGGCACTTTTCTTTTAATTGACTTTATATTTCACAGGGACAATGCACATTAATCAGCATTTCTGTAAATGTCCCAGATTTAACCAGCCGGCCAATTTTCAACTGATCAGCCAAAGCTCCAAAATAACTATTGTTTGCTGGCTTCATCCATTTTTGGTTGTTTTTATTTTTTTAAAATTTTAAACTGATAATTTCCCCAACCGACCTGTCGGTCAACCCCCAACCCCAGAGCTTCCACCATAGCTGGGCAGGTGAAGAGTTGTCAGGCAGGCCCAACACCACCGTAGCTTCTCTACCTGGAGAGGGGAACGTGGAGGAGAGGTGCAAGCAGGTATTAGAGTCCCCCGACCCATCAGTCAGCTGCACGGTCTGCAGTCTGCCTCACATAACTTCCTCAAGCCTGGGCTCTCTGTCTCTAACCCAACTTCGCCTTGCTGGCACACAGAGTTGTTTCTGCTTTATAACTGAATGTAAAGGACAGTGCAGGGGTGGGATTGGGGACTGAATTGGCTCTGAATGAGCCATAACAGTTGTTTCTACTTTCAAAGGTTTCTTCATAATGAGTGAATGTTAAAGTGGCAATCAGCAGTTGAAATGATAACGAAGGTGTGGACCCCACCACTGTTTCGCTACAAAGCTGAGCGATTGGGCTGGAGAAATGCAACCACTCTCCAATTCATAGACAGAGCTAGGGATGCAAGGACTGGCCATGCATGATATCAAGATGATAGTTTTAACTATGTTTTGAGGCTATACCGGGTTTGTTTACATTGACTTTGTTTACAAACGGTGGCGTTGAACAAGCTTACATTTAGGATTCTGATGGTGTACGACAGTTGAGCTGAGCTCATGAGGCATTTATAAGTTCAAGAATCAATAGGTGCATATACAATTCACGTAGAAGTCAAAAGATTCATCTAGCAACTGCAGATTGCCCCTTTAAGCGACGGGGTGGGAATGGGCAACATAATGGCTCTGAATGTGTGGTAATATTGCGTTTTGATAGTAGCCTGTGCTGCTGTTACTTGTTCCTCATGGTTCTTGTCTTGTTTATCTGCGGTGACCAGGTTTGGTTGACCGACATGCTTGGGATTCACACGAGAGAAACATTGATACGGGTTTTTAACTGTTTTACAAGAACTGACAATGGTTTTAACTCGCCTGACTAACTGAATGCAAACGGAACCTAAACAAATATGTGCTACTGTATTTCTGTGCAATGTTTATTGGCTCAAGTATTTGTAAATCCATTGACTGATGGTTCCGTAAGAGCAGAATGGTCCGTCGCTTCTCTAAGCGTCAGAAATGACCTTGAAATGCACATTATCGCGTGATATCATATGTCGATGTTAATGGGAAAAAGTTAACGCCCTCTTTGATGACCTTTAGCCATTGACCTCTCTGTGACCCTTTAATCCCCAGGCGGCTCAGGTGGTTCTGATCGCCCTGTTTGAGCTGAACACCCCAGAGTTCACCATGCTGCTGGGGGCCCTGCCCAAGACCTTCCAGGACGGAGCCACTAAACTGCTGCATAGCCACCTGCGGAACTCCAGCAACACCAGAGTGGTAAGACCTGACTCTGACGTTCATGTGTAATCCACATCGTCGAGAGGATGAGACTGAGCAGGGATAAAATCGCTGTGTCCCAAATATCTACTCGCCATTAGAAGATGAGCAGTGAATTTACACAGGGCAACTTGAATAGCGCATTTGCTCAGGAAGGTCCTCTCGAATACACTGAATATCTTCTCACTGGCATGCTGTCACATGGACAATAGTTGTATTGTAATCTAAATATACTGGGATAGCATTATATAATTAAGCAATAAAGACAGAGGAGGTGTGTTATATGGCCAATTTAACACGGTTATGGGCTGTTCTTAGAGTGCCCGGATACAGCCCTTAGCCATGGTATATTGGTCATATACCACAAACCCCTGAGGTACCTTATTGCTATTGGTTACCAATGTAATTAGAGCAGTAAAAATACATGTTTTGTCTTACCCGTGGTATACGGTCTGATGTACTACAGCTGTCAGCCAATCACCATTCAGGGCTCGAACCACACAGTTTATAATGTACTGTACTTTCTCTTTCTGTGTGATCCGCAGGTTTCTCCCAGTAGCACCATGGGACGTACTCCTCCCCCACCTCGCCACCCCAGCAGTCGCAGCAGCCCCCTCACCTCTCCCACCAACTGCTCCCATGGGGGGCTCTCTCCCAGGTAGGTCTGACCTTTAATACCTGGTCCCCAACACACCATAGAAGTTAGTTACATCGCTACTAACAACGACAACAAGCAGTCCCCCCTCTCCGCACTGTTCCCTCCTCACGTTTCTCTTTTTCTCCCTTGCGACTCTATTCCCACTTTTCTTTCCCTCCCTCCCTTCCTCCCTTGCCGTGCTCTGTGTACGTTACAGCCGGCTATGGGGTTGGAGTGCTGATGGCCTGTCAAAGTACCCCCCTCCCTTCCCTTCTCCTCTCTCCTCCACCCCTGCTGCCCCCTCCCTCAAGACCCTACGGAGTGCTTACTCTCCCAGGTACAATGTCACATAGCTGTGTCACCCTTGGTTTGTCCCCACCCCACGGTCTAGTTTGTTTTTCCTTTCACTTCCTTTTTTTCCCTCCATTCCGCAGCAGCAGTTCACCACATTAACACCTTGACTCACCAGCCTGTTCCACTCTCTCTGTCAACACGTACTGTTAAGCACGGTTGATCTTTTATATGAAAAGGATGGTCGTGTAGCAGGATAAACTGCTTGAAATGACATCTTTACATACTAGGTAAATAAAATGGCATCGTTTCAACCAGTCCCCCGCTTTTCCCACTGGGCAGACGTCTTCTTCCCGTGGTGGTGTTGTATGTTGGTGTCCTACTTGAATAATAACCCTCCCCTCCTGGTGTGACCTGAAGCATGTTGGAGTACGACACAGAGAACCTGAACACCGATCAGATCTATAGCTCCCTGCGAGGGGTCACTGAGGCCATCCAGAACTTCAGCTTCCGCAGTCAGGAGGACCTCATGGAGCCGGGCAGAGGCAAGAGAGAGGACACGGTGAGAGGCTTGGGCAATTCCCTACTATTTTCCACTCACTCCCTCCCTCATTGATTTAAAAGATTTGGATTGTTAGAATGGACTAGAGGGAGTATCTTCCAACAGCCCATTCCTTTTAAATCCAGAGGGGGGATTGAACAAGTGCACTTGTTTGGCAACTGTTCTCTGGTCAATATATTTATTTCCTCTAGAATGGACATACATTTACTTATTTTTATAAAACTGTACGTTTGTTATGTCACGTTTTAACAATAGTCTTGTTTCTTCTCAGCCGGGTGTTGGAACAGCATCACACTCTGGTGCCGACGTGGTGGAGGGGCCCGGGGGTCGCACGGCCCTGGACAACAAGACCTCCCTACTCAACACCCCCTCCCCCCGTTCCTTCTCTGGCCCCCGGGGCCGCGACTACAACCCCTACAACTACTCTGACACCATCAGCGCCTACGACAAGGCTGCCCTGAGAGAGACGGTTTACGAGGACGACGTGGAGCAGCTTCGAGATGGTGAGGCTGTCTCAAGGGTCTGAAATGGCACCCTGTTCCCTATGCTACTTTTCTGAAATGGCATCCTATTCCCTATATAGTGCACTACTTTTGACCACCCTATTCCTTTCATAGCTCTGGTTAAAAGTAGTGAGCTATATAGAGAATAGGGTGCCATTTTGGATGGTCATAATACATTTAAGCAATAAGGCCCAGGTGTGGTATATAACATAAACACCTGAGGTGCCTTATTTCTGTTATAAACTGGTTACCAATGTAATTAGAGCTGTAAAAATACATGTTTTGTCATACCCGTGGTATACGGTTGTCAGCCAATCAGCATTCGGGGCTTGAACCACCCTGTTTATAATAAGCTATATATTAACTGTAAGGGAGACCCCCTCCCCAACCCTCTTCCTCGCAGGCCGCCAAGAGTGTGGTGGAGAAAACAAGATGCTGCACACCAAGAACAGTTCCCCTGCAGAGCAGCTGGGACTGGTGATTGACTGAATTAATTTGACAATGTTTTCTATGTTTTACGATAGCTACATAATAACACTTTGAAGTCACGGACATGGAGGTCCTATTAAATTCCATTTAGTGATCTATATGTAATTCTATGGACACTGACTAATATCTATTGTGGTCGTTGAAAGGTGGGTGAGCTGCTGAAGGAGCTGTCTAACCCCAGTGAGAGGCCAGAGGAGAGGAGGGGAGCCCTGGTGGAGCTGCTGAAGATAGCCCGGGAGGACAGCCTGGCAGTGTGGGAGGAACACTTCAAAACCATGCTGCTCCTGCTGCTGGAGACTCTGTCAGACCAAGATGTAAGGACTCTGGATGAATGGATAAATGAATGGATCGAGAGATAGGAAGAAAAACTACTTTAAACACAGCAATCAACCAAGTTAACTCTGTTTTATGAGCAATGCCACAATCTGATGCTTGAATCCACTGTTCTTCCTTCCACTGTCTCTGAGCATGTCGTGTCCTTCTCCCCCAACCTGCAGCACACCATCCGGGCACTGGCGCTACGAGTGCTGAAGGAGATCTTACGCAACCAGCCGGCCCGCTTCAAGAACTACGCAGAACTCACCATCATGAAGACCCTGGAGCTACACAAAGACTCCCACAAAGAGGTAGCTCTCACTGGCTCTCTCTGTCTATGAGGCTCTGCTTTAGAGGACATGCTAAGTCTACACTTCTTGAATTAACAGCTTTCAACTCTGTGATGATGTGTTAGTTTTTTTATGGAGATAATAATACAATTATGAAAAGACTGTTGGGATGAAGTGTAGTCTTGCCTGTGGATGTACAGTACCAGTCAAAAGTTTGGACACACCAACTCACTCAAGGGTTTTTATTTTGACTATTTTCTACATTGTAGAATAATAGTGAAGACATCAAAACTATGAAGTAACACGTATGGAATCATGTAGTAAACAAGAAAGTGTTAAACAAATCAAATATTTTTATATTTGAGATTCTTCAAAGTAGCCACCCTTTGCCTTGATGACAGCTTTGCACACACTTGGCATTCTCTCAACCAGCTTCACGAGGAATGCTTTTCCAACCGTCTTGAAGGAGTTCCCACATATGCTGAGCACTCGTTGGCTGCTTTTCCTTCACTCTGCGGTCCAACTCATCCCAAACCATCTCAATTGGGTTACGGTCTGGTGATTGTGGAGGCCAGGTCATCTGTTACAGCACTCCATCACTCTCCTTGGTCAAATAGCCCTTACACAGCCTGGAGGTATGTTTTGGGTCATTGTCCTGTTGAAAAACAAATGATAATCCCACTAAGCGCAAACCAGATGGGATGGCGTATCGCTGCAGAATGCTGTGGTAGCCATGCTGGTTAAGTGTACCTTGAATTCTAAATAAATCACGACAGTGTCACCAGCAAAGCACACTCACACCTCCTCCTCCATGCGTCACAGTGGGAACCACACGTGGAGATCATTCTACTCTGCGTCTCACAAAGACACGGTGGTTGGAACCTGAAACCTGAAATTTGCACTCATCAGACCAAAGGACAGAGTTCCACTGGTCTAATGTTCATTGCTCGTGTTTCTTAGGCCAAGCAAGTCTCTTCTTCTTATTGGTGTCCTTTAGTAATGGTTTCTTTGCAGCAATTCGACCATGAAGGCCTGATTCATGCAGTCTCCTCTGAACAGTTGATGTTGAGATCTGTCTGTTACTTGAACTCTGTGAAGCATTTATTTGGGCTGCAATCTTAGGTGCATTTAACTCTAATGAATTTGTCCTCTGCAGCAGAGGTAACTATGGGTCTTCCTTTCCTGTGGCGGTCCTCATGAGAGCCAGTTTCATCATAGCGCTTTGATGGTTTTTGCGACTGCCCTATTTGGTCTTTTACCAAATAGGACTATCTTCTGTATACCACCCCTACCTTGTCACCACAACTGATTGGCTCAAATGCATGAAGAAGGACAGAAATTCCATAAATGAACTTTTAACAAGGCACACCTGTTAATTGAAATGCATTCCAGGTGACTACCTCAGGAAGCTGGTTGAGAGAATGCCAACCTTGCACAAAGCTGTCATCAAGGCAAAAGGTGGCTACTTTGAAGAATCTCAAACATAAAACATATTTTGATTTGTTTAACACTGTCTTGGTTACTACATGATTTCATAGTTTTGATGCCTTCAGTATTATTCTACAATGTAGAAAATAGTAAAAAAATAAAGAAAAACCCTTGAATGAGTAGCCGTGTCCAAACTTTTGACTGGTACTGTACATGTACCCTTCTCTGTCAGTAAACCAAAATGATCCCATTCCATGATCAAACATTTCACCCCCCTCACTCCACCCTTCCCTCACTACCCAGGTTGTGCGGGCAGCAGAGGAGTCCGCCTCCACCCTGGCCGGCTCCATCCACCCAGAACAGTGTATCAAGGTGCTGTGTCCCATCGTCCAGACGGCTGACTACCCCATCAACCTGGCTTCCATCAAGATGCAGACCAAGGTGATCGAACGCATCACCAAGGAGTCCCTGCACCAGCTGCTGCCTGACATCATACCAGGACTACTGCAGGTAAAAAGGGCTTTATAGATCAAGTTGACTGATTGGTTAGTCCATTGGTTGATTTATTGATGTACTTACTGATTGGTTGACGTGGAATCACTTGGAATGTATCTACTTCAAATAGAAACACTTGGAATGTATCTACTTCCAATAGAAGCACTTGGAATGTATCTACTTCCAGTAGAAGCACTTGGAATGTATCTACTTCCAGTAGAAGCACTTGGAATGTATCTACTTCCAGTAGAAGCACTTGGAATGTATCTACTTCCAGTACAGTGTTGATGGTTGTGGTTTAGTTGCATAAGATAATTACTCTCTGACCTTGGGATTATGCCACACTGTCTATACACTGAGTATGTACAAAACATTAAGAAAGCCTGCTCTTTCCATGATATAGATTGACCAGGTGAAACAAGGTGAAAGCTATGATCCCTTATTGATGTCATTTGTTAAATCCATTTCAATCAGTGTAGAAGAAGGGGAGGAGAAAGATTAAGGAAGGAATTTTAAGCCTTGAGAAATGGATTGTGTATGTGTGCCATTCAGAGGGTGAATGCGCAAGTCAAATTATTTAAGTGCCTTTGAACGGGGTATGGTAGTAGGTTTGTCACACTCAACAGTTTCCCGTGTGTATCAAGAAACTCAATATTAGGAAGGTGTTCCTAATGTTTGGTGTATTCAGAGTATGTCTAATATAGTTCTGATGTCTCTCTGTGTACAGGGGTATGACAACACAGAGAGCAGTGTGAGGAAGGCCAGCGTGTTCTGTCTGGTGGCTGTCTACTCTGTCATTGGTGAAGAGCTGAAGCCCTACCTGGCCCAGCTCACAGGAAGCAAGGTACACTACCGTCTCATCTCAGCACCCTGTCTGGTTCGCTCTCAAATGGCACCCTATTCCCTACGTGGTGCACTAGGAAATAGGGTGCAATTCGGGATGCAGACAATTACTTTTAATTCCCTTCTGGGTTTTTTCCAAGATCTACAGGTTGCAGAATGTTTTTCAATGTCTTGAAACGTCGTGTTAGGATGGGTTGGTTTCATTCAGCGTCTTTACTATCCCACCAGATGAAGCTGCTGAACCTGTACATAAAGAGAGCCCAGACATCCACCAGCAACAGTAGCAGCTCCTCAGACATCTCCTCATACTAATGAACATGACCCTCCGGCTCCATCCGTGTGTGTGCAGGTACATACAGTACAGGGTTGTGTTCATAGGGCACCAAACGGTGCAAAACAGACTGAAACAGGAAGGGACTGTGTGGACTACTGGTCCAATCAGAAACACTAATTGTATTATATTTTTACAGTTTTGAAATATTTTCCATGGCGTGCCCTAATGAACGCGACCCAGATAGGGAAACAGTTGTGCCTCAATCTTTCTTTCCAGACCTCCTTGTCGGTTTTAATGTATTATAATAAAGGCTGTAGGCTGTTCCTTGTTGGGAAACCCTATTGCCTGTCGCAATCAACATTTTATTTCCCTCTGTTTTGTCGTCTTGTAAATACTTTTAATTCCACATTTTATTAAGATTTGAATGCAACACTACTTCACACCTAGTCAAATGAATGTAAAGAGCTTTGAAGGAAACCTGAGTCCTTTTTAAACCGTCTGAAAGGTTTTAATGTTGATGGAAGCCAAGTGTCGCTCTGCACACGACCGCCTCATTGCCTCTAGTGTTCCTTCTCGCAATGGACAGAGAGGCTTATTTGGAAACGTGTTTGGTTATTTGTAAAGGGGCAATTTAAAAATGGCGATTTTGATAGTAATTATTCCATAGTATTTGGCGCCTGAAGAATTTGTTCTTGGTGACGATGCTATGTTTTTAAGCCTGTATTTAAAGAATAATCCTTGTAGAATTTCTCAGTTAGTGAGAATCTAAAAACGTTAATTTCCGTTAGTGGGAGAAGATCATTTGGCTGGCCAATGATTAGTACATGCAGTGAAAAGCTGTGTTGAATAAGCCTCTGTAAACTGCCTATGTGTTACACCTGTGTTGACTGTGTGGTTTGGGCCCCAACAACTTGTGAAGGAATATTTTCAATTTTCACAAGGATTACAATATGTTATTATGAAAGGGGAGTTATTGGTAGAGTTGGTTGAGGTTTGAGTCTGCTGTTTTTTGTGCTTTAACATTCGGGCACGTTGTAATGAGTCAAAACTACTGGGATCTGAAGTATTCTTGCAATGTAAAACTGTAATGACGAGTCCTAGAATTTTCAAATGTGAAATATTTTTTGTCTAAGAACAAAATATGGGCAATACCTATTTGTCATATAGTATAAAGACCTTGACAATCTGACGTATTAGTCGATAATCTAAGGACATTGTAAGTGCCAGTGCTCAACAAAAAATCTTTACCATTTAAAGACATAGGAGGCAAAAAAATAAATAAATTGTCTTTTGAATTGAATCCAGCAATAATGAATTAGTAACATAAAATCCAACTACTTGGATGAACTTTTTTTGTCAAAGCACTGTAAATTACCATTGTAAGTTAACCGTCCTTGTTTGAAATGTATAGATGCCATTTTTTAGCTCTCCTATGAAATGTTACTGCTGCTTTAGAAATACTAATCATGGCGTTAAACCTAATGTATTTTACTCTCCTTATTATGAATGTTAAAGGTTACAGTTTCAGTTAGAACTAGAATTCAGAGTTTGGGTCAATTCCATTTCAATTCAATCCATTCAGAAATTTCATTTCCCAATTTTCCTCAATGCTTGTCTATGGGGATTAAAAAATGAAATTGGAATTTCAGTTTACTTCCTGATTTGATTGAAAGGAATTGAGCCCAACCTTGTTAAAAGTCCAGATAAAGGTGGCGTGTTACTGAGAACACTATCGGGCCTTACTGTTTCTGTAGTATAGTTTCACTACATTGACTGTTAAAATGTACTGTAACAGTGCACAATGATTTATTTTTTTCTCAAATGTGAGAACTCTTAGCAATTTTATCAGCTACAGACTAGATGGAACATTGGCTATGACCAAGTCCAAAATGTTGTCTAATACAAAACACAGTATTTCTTTTGTTAGACCTGCCTGTTGCAATTGAATCAAAAATGAAACTCAAAATTAGTGTTTTGTACAGTACTTTTAATCATTGATTCACAAACTTGTTATTAAAAGAGAGTCAGAGAGAGACCTCATTTGCATGCGAGGGAACATGCAATATTATACCCAGCAACCTCAATGATTAACTAACATTCCCAACTCTGACTTTATGTTGAAGAAACGTTGCTTCTAATCTATGAATGTCTGGTCAGCTTGTATTATATCACTCACACACACACACACACACACACACACACACACACTATTCATATCCATCACAGCTACCAAGCTAGGGCTGATTTAACAGACCAAACATTGTATACTATACTATACTGTAACTGTATGCTGTGTGCACACATTGGCCTGTATCAAAAACCAAACCCTATTATCCTCAAGCCATGTATCTTGAGCGTGTATTTGCTTGTGCCTTGTTTTTTTTACAGTACACCTGGCAATATTAATCCATACTAATAGCTTCTGAATACTGCTTTTGAATTGTTCTTTTTGCCCCCATTTTGAAATACTGTATTATATGTCATGAATTATACAGGAAATGTGTTGCGTTGAAGACCAAGGTTATTTCCCAAGTTGCACCCTATTCCCTACCTAGTGCCCTACATCTGACCAGTCTTATGGGACTCTGTCAAAAGTAGTGCCCTATATAGGGCATAAAGTTCCATTTGGGATGCATCCCAAGGCTGCTGTAAATAAAGCCAATAGTTTAATGGCAGTATTTTCCACAGATGTAATATTGGCTTGGCTGTTCTATTCCTTGTGAACCACTTACAGTGCATGCTTCTTTTGTTTAGCTTCAGTCATTGTTTTATCCCTCCCGTACCTATATTTATATGCAGTCTGTTATATTTTCTGTGTATTATGACAGCTGTACATATTTCATGTTTTGTTCACTTCTTTCTCACGTGATAGAATTTGTTGAAATTTAAACTTGAAATAAACCAACTTCAGTCCCTGTCCGAAGCATGTAATCACATATGTTGTATATTTGAAGTATAAATTGAGAGCAGACATACAGTATCTTTTCGAGAATGTGGGAGGAAACATCTCCTGCAGGACATGGGATTAGCAGCAGATGGCGCTCTTTGCATTTTCTTGAGAGGAAAAAAGCATCCTCTGTGTATTTAATATATTTTTTGGAAATAATTTTAGCAGCAAAAGTAGGCTACCACGTTACCCTGCCCTCTCTGCTTCTCACCGCTTTCCTTCCGTTAAAAATGAATGGGAACAGTTATTAGTTGTCCTACTCCTCTTATGGGCTCACAGGTGCACTGTAGCCTTCCCTACTCAGGGGTAGGATAGAGGGCACAGGCCATTACACTTAGGATGTGGTGAATCGGCAATTAGACCACAGACACTCATTTGTCACTGCAGCACCCTTGGCTTGTGTGCGTTCTCCAGTCATCTGAAGGCTCCCCAATAAAGAGTGGAAAAACACTATCACCACCTGCATCATTAGTGATCAAAAAGAAAGTGTTAGTAGGCTGGCCAGCTTTGAAGTGGATTCCCTCTAACAAACGATACAATCAGCGGCATATGATTCAATTAACATTGGGGCAAATGTGTGACCGCTGAGACATCCAGGTTTACAAGCTTTAACTAGGCATTAATCTTTGAACTCTTCTGGATCACCCAAGACTCCAAAAAGGTCATTTTCATTTAGAGATGAAAGCTGAAGGAGAAACAGTGCAGTAGCTGCAGTGAGCGGCTACCTAGTCTCCACCGTCCTTAATACCCTAAAACAGTCTCATTAAGGCAGGTATCTCTCTGCGGTGGCCGTGTCTCGTCTCCGACACGCCACCACCAAGGTCTGCTCAACTCAGCTCTATTAGTATTCACACGCTGTTGAAAATGTATTCTACTAAAGCCCCCTCCATTTCCACTGCCCCTGCCCCGGCCAACCCCCTTCTGTTTAAAGATCTTTATGGTGTGTGATTAGCACACATTTCCCCAAGCAGGCAGGGGAGTGGCGGCTGGGTCGGGAGGTCGCCATAATGAAAGAAAACAACTTCATTGTGAGATGACTAGGCCATAAATCATCGGCCATTTTCTATAAATCACGGCAGATGGCAGGGAGCGGTGTGGGGACTCATGGGAGCTCGTATGCCCCTGTGCATGATGGGAATGGTGGTAGCATTACCGCGGCAGCAGACGCTGGCAGACTAAGAGGTCAGTGAGGAGAGGAAGACAGTGAGGCAGAGCAGGCAGTGGGGGAGAGAGGAGAGGTTTTCTTCTTGTAGCCCATGTTGTGTGTGTGTGTGACCTCACTTCCGTACCTGCCTGATGAGAGGCAGCAGGACCCCGGAGGTCTCGGTAACAGCACCTCTCCAGGCTGCCCTCCGTTTAAGGTGTCTAATCTGCCTGTTTAATATGGAAGGGCCCTCATCAGGCCCCTGGCTTAGTCCCCCAGCGGTAGAGAGCAGAGTAGCACCAGTGTCAAACTGACACCTAGATGTCTGCTGATCTGGGAATCCAGGAGGTGAATTTCTCTGTTTTATTATACAGGATGATAAGAAACTGGAACAAAGTAGGATTCAGGGATTGATGTGATATTCAGTGTTTTAAGCAGTCTGAACACACCACGTTTCATGTCCTTTCAAGCCAGCAGAGAGCCACTTCTAGTTAAAAGGATGTTCTGCAGAAAATAATTCAACCTGACATCATTTAAAAAAAAAACGAGAACACCTTTACAAACAGTCTAATTCAACGCCTGTTGTGATTTGTATCCCTTTTGAAGACGTCTGATTTGACAAGTTTGGACACCTACTCATTCACTCATTTTCTACATTGTAGAATAATACTGAAGACATCAAAACTATGACATAACACATATGGAATCATGTAGTAACCAAAAAAGTGTTAAACAAATCAAAATAATTTTATAGTTGAGATTCTTCAAAGTAGCCACCCTTAGCCTTGATGACAGCTTTGCGCACACTTGTAAATAGAGTACTGTATATGTTTTTAAAGTAGTAATTTAATTACACTAATTAAACTATAATCATTCTACACACTGTATGTACAGTATGGTAAAGATCTTAAAGGTGTTCTGTCAAATTGGTTGAGTTAAAACTGTTCCATGTGTGTCCACTAGGGAGCGCTTACGGGCTGCTAAATTGAGCTAGACACTTCAACCTGTTGAACATGCATTCTACAATGGATCAACACCATTTCATATGTAGGCTATATAATATAATGTTTTTGTTATTCTGTCTGTATAATGTTCTCTCAACTTACAGTAAGCACTTCAAAGTAGATATGTTATCATTTAGGATGTATATATTCATATAAAAAATAATTTGTTTAGTATTTTTCATGAGGAAAACATTTTATTTAAAAAAATTGGTAAAGCTGCCAAAGTGTATTTTTGCGAAGCAGCAGAACTCGCTCTCGCTCTTGCTCTCTCTCTCTCGGAGGCAGCACATTTTATTTTCCTGCTCAGCTCACAAGCTAATTGATCTCCCTCCGTATTGTAGCCTCCTCTCTGCGCCATGGGTCGGGGCCAGCAGCACAATGCAAGGCTGTGATTATGGTTTGATTTAACAGCATAATACAAGATGGCTTCCTCTGAGAGAGGGGATTTATGGGCCTGTCTTGGCAGTGGGCCCGCCATTTCTCAGATCCGCTTTTTACTCTGGTGACCCCTCTGACCTAGGGGTCATTAGAACCCCCAGAGTGTCTCCGATTGGCTGGACGGAGGATTCTGGAACGCTTGTTCTCCATCAAACACTGTAGTTACCATAGCCGCAGCCCGGCAAATCCTACAGACATCTGGTTGAAATTGCCACTTGTGATAATTGTGTTTGTTTTTTGTTTGTTTTTTCCCCTCAGCGCTGAGGCTACTGAATATTCATGAAGGTGATATGATGGGAAGGAGAATAGCATTTTGTTTCAACAATCCTCTGAATGAATGCAAACACAACTCCTTCCGATGACATCGACATCTGTGGTAAAAATAGAAAGGGCCATTTTGTTTCATTTAGTTTGTAGAATTTCTTAGCTCTCTAAGGCGATGTGTATGACTTGATGCTAGTCAAAGTCTAAATTCTCATGTATTATACATAGAGTACAACACATACTATTCTGATCTTCAAGAGAATATCTAAGAAGAAGCACGTCGATACACCCCCCCCAAAAAAAAAAATATATATTATTATTATTTTGTCTCAATACAGTATCTCCGTTAGTTGATGGATGTCAACAGTGTATTTGTATTAATTTAAGGATATTGTTTAACTTCAACCTCAGTCCTAATTTAGATATAGGTTTGAAAGTTCCTCAGCCAAAAGACGGAGAAGGAGAAGAAAAAAACAGTGTTCCTCCTTAGTGTGAATTGGTGCATGTGGGGAATTCTCCACATTCATCTATTCCTCTGGTACATCACACTTAAAAGTGGAGCCCCATTAGCCTCTTCTCTTATTTTCCTACTCCTTTTTTTTTTGCCTTCTTCTTTTTAGTCCAGCTGGCTCTCCATCAGAGGCTCCGTTTCCCTTGGAGAACCCTCGGTTCAAACACTTAGTAAAAACAGGACAACTGAACTGACTGAGGCAAATGTTTCCAAGTCCTTGGCTGCTTGGCCGTCTAATGAACATTGCTCTGCTCAGGGGGTTTAAGGGGCTTGTTCCAGTGGAACGTCTGCGGTTCGGGTCACTCTAGTCGGTGATATTGGACAGATGGAGGGTCAGATGAATGGTCAGTGTCTAGCTTTGGTATGATGATACTGCTGTATATATTTATTGAAAGAAACAGCCGTAGGAAAGTATGTGCTTACAGAGAATTGTGCATATTGTAAATACAGTTGGAGTCAGAAGTTTACATACGTCTTAGCCAAATACATTTAAACTCGTTTTTTTCACAATTCCTGACATTTAATCCTAGTAAAAATGCCCTGTCTTAGGTAAGTTAGTATCACCACTTTATTTTAAGAATGTGAAATGTCAGAATAATAGTAGAGAATTTTTTTATTTCACATTCCCATTGGGTCAGAAGTTTACATACACTCAATTAGTATTTGGACTCCAATACCTTGACTTTGTTGTCCTTATGCCATTTTGCCACAACTTTGGAAGTATGCTTGGGGTCATTGTCCATGTCCATTGTCCAAGACCCATTTGTGACCAAGCTTTAACTTCCTGACTGATGTCTTGAGATGTTGCTTCAAAATATCCACATCATTTTCCTTCCCCATGAAGCCATCTATTTTGTGAAGTGCACCAGTTCCTCCTGCAGCAAAGCCCCCCACAACATGATGCTGCCACCCCTGTGCTTCACAGTTGGGATGGTGTTCTTTGGCTTGCAAGCCTCCCCCTTTTTCCTCCAAACATAACTATGGTCATTATGGCCAAACAGTTCTATTTTTGTTTCATCAGACCAGATGACATTTCTCCAAAAAGTACGGTCTTTGTGCCCATGTGCAGTTGCAAACCATAGTCTGGCTTTTTTTATGGCGGTTTTGGAGCAGTGGCTTCTTCCTTGCTGATCGTCCTTTCAGGTTATGTCGATATATGACTCATTTTACTGTGGATCTCCAGCATCTTCACAAGGTCCTTTGCTGTTGTTCTGGGATTGATTTGCACTTTTCGCACCAAAGTACGTTAATCTCTAGGAGACAGAACACGTCTCCTTCCTGAGCGGTATGACGACTGCGTGGTCCCATGGTGTTTATACTCGCGTACTATTGTTTGTACAGATGAACGTGGTACCTTCAAGCATTTGGAAATTGCACCCAAGGATGAAACAGACTTGTGGAGGTCTACAATGTTTTTTCTGAGGTCTTGGCTGATTTCTTTTGATTTTCCCATGATGTCAATGCAAAGAGGCACTGAGTTTGAAGGTAGGCCTTGAAATACATCCACAGGTACACCTCCAATTTACTCAAATGATGTCAATTAGCCTATCAGAAGCTTTTAAAGCCATGACATAAAGTTCTGACCCACTGGAATTGTGATACAGTGAAATAATCTGTCTGTTAACAATTGTTGGAAAAATTACTTAAAGTAGATGTCCTAACTGACTTACCAAAACTATAGTTTGTTAACAAGACATTTGTGGAGTGGTTGAAAAATGAGTTTTAATGACTCCAACCTAAGTGTATGTAAACTTCCGACTTCAACTGTATATACTAAATCGGTATAAAATGAGTACAGCAGTGGAGGCTTCTGAGGGGAGGACGCCTCATAATAATTGCTGGAATGGAGTCAATGGACTAACATCAACAAACCAATGGAGTACAGATATCAGGACACGTTATGCTGTTGAGAATACTATGTTGAATACATCCCACTGTGCACATGGCTGAATCAACGTTGTTTCCACGTCATTTCAATGAAATAACGTTGAACCAGCATGGGAATATACGTTGAATTGACAGCTGTGCCCAGTGGGATTGAAGCAAAGTTCAGGCCATCTTTCTCAAGGTTAGTAATGAGTCCTTATGATAGTGACCATCATCATATGGGATGTAAGACAATAACTCTCGGGAGGCCAAGGACAACGGGTGCTCTTGAAGGTGGACTCGTCCTAACAAACCAGAGAGGCGCGGGGGCCCTAGATAGCTGTCAAGTCCCCCAACACCCCAACCAGACATTAATGCAAATTATGGGCTGATTATTTAAACTTTAGAGGCTAGATCTGTCCTTTTTATTACAATTATCATCAGTCGGGGGGCTGCGTTCCGTCATCACAAAATAAACATCATCGATCATCCTTGTGGTGATTAGCCGGTGACAGGCATCGGGCTCTGGCTGCTTTGCATAACTGGGTTCTAATGCCGGGCAGTCCGGACGAGGGGCGAGGGGTGGAGAGAGCAAAAGAAGGACTATTTTTCATAGCCACGATTTTAGATATTGTCTGTCTGCAGAGGCCTTCTGTGAGGTTATTACTGTGCTGATAATCAGACAGGAGAAAAAGGGAGTGGGTTTTCTTTGGCGAGAGAGGCGATGTGGTGAGAGGATAGGAGAGCAGAGGAAAGGAAAAGGGGTTAAGAGAGGAACGGAGAGGAGAGGGGGAGAGGAGGCCAGCTCGCTCTCTGTAAGCAGCGTTACGTCACCATGTACTCATGCCCAACTCCAGCCCTGCTTTCCCAGCCAAAGCATGCGCTGCTCAGCCGCTGTAGCCCTGTTAAGTCCTTCCAACAAGGCTAGAAGGAGCCATACAACATGCCTGGTGCCTCAGCCAAGTTACTTTACATCAGGCTGTCTAATTGCTGTGGAAAATGATGTTGCATTTTCCTGCTTATTGAAAAGGCGTGTTAATAGCCACAGTGATTTATAAACTGAGAATGACTGTAGGTTTTATTCAACAAAAAAAAGAGGAAAATAATCATGTTTTGGAGCATTTTTACTTGGTAGATTTTTGGCAGGCGGGAATTATTTTCTCGCTAGGAAAACCATTAGCATGTGTTACTGTGGAGTTATTGCATCAGTCTATAAATCCATGATATCAGTAGCCTAGTCACTGTTAAATCCTTTTCACAAATAAGATCATTTTCTACATGGAGACATGAACTGTATCTATTTTCAATGGCTACAATAGTTTAAACTCTACTTTAAACAGTATAGTCTTTGCCACTGGAGGAACACAATCCCATCGTCAACAGGGACATGTACTTTCACCCTATGTAGCCAACACAGGGCTCCTTTGTTATTTTGGGCCTTAGCTACAGTACACTTTTGTTTTGAAATTCTGGGTTGAAGTGAACTTCCTTTCAGGGGAACCTGTCTTCTCAGACCGCAACGGAATGCAATCTTCAAACCAGCTATTCTTTGTGAAGATGTAGAAATATATTATTCATGTTTGAACCAAACCACCGTTACATTGTTGACCTTGTGTGCCATGCAGATCAAAGAGGGATGGTTCCTGTTTGGGTCTTGGCTCTCTGAGGGAACACGTCAAGAGTTTTGGGGAGGTTTACTCCGTTATGGGGTAAGTGGGTATGTTCTGGGAGAGATTGTCTTGACAGCTTCATGGTTAAGATATTCTGTGTCTCAACTGCATTCCCAGTCAAACCTTTATTTCACCTTCTCAAGCCAGCACTAGATGTAGAAAACAATGTACTCCACAGACTTTATTGTATGGCAGATGTAGGTTTTATGAAAGTTATTCTATTGAGGCCTTATGAAACATCCCTTTCAGTATAGATTTCTTCATGACAAAGTAAGAAACATTCAAACAAATACATGGAAAAGGTGCCCAAGTACACAGAAGTGAAATCCTCTGTCCTGATTGGAAGAATCTCAAATTAAATAGATTTTGTATCAGTTCTGCTCATTGAAATAGTTCTGTAGTAACCGTCTCAGGGCCTTGTTACTACTGTGTCCTTGCTCATCACAGTCCAGGGACAATCACACCATCAAGGGCATTAGCCCTTCCCTGCCAGTGATACAACACTACCACCATCCTGACTGTATAAACATCACCATCCACCGTTAGTCTGTCCCAGAGAGGGTGGTAAAAACACTGGATACCCTTTTAGTTGAATGCTGAACCTGACAATAACAGCAAAACTTCCGCTTTTAGCACTTGAAAGGTGTTCATCGTTTTAGGTGGGAAAACATCTCCGGCATGAGGCATCGCTTGACATCCTGGGTAGTGCAGGGCGAGAGAGGGGGAGAGAGAGTGTGACCACGGTCAAAGCACCTCTAGCATCTCTAGCCCAGTCCCATTGCAGTGTTGGTCAGTAGTGATCAGCTGTTGGACTCTAATATCCAGGCCCTTAGTAGCATTTCAGGAAAGTTCCAGGCTGAGACGGCGAGGGAGGGATGGGATTGATGGAGCGTGTTAAAACTCTGCAGATAGCGGGGTCTATGAGAGTCAGGAAGCCAGGGTAGTGGCAGCAGCAGAGGGGGGTCAGGAATGCCACCTTGCTGTTCACAGGACTTCCAGGTCTCCCATCTCTGGGGCTTCAGGAAGCACTCATTAAAAAAAACCTAGCCTGACTTCAGGTTCACCACACTGCCCCCTCATCCTCTCCTCTCCTCTCGATTTTGTACGAATACTAAATTGGACATTCCGTCATCCACATCAATAAATTACTATGCATCAAAATACCACTGATACCTATTTTTGTGTATAAACTTTCAAGGTAATGAGCATCACAATTGTTTTCCAAACACCTTATTGTGTGGTATTTCTCTCATAAACAATAAATATTACAAAGTCCCTTAAACAGATGGTAGGCTATTGAAAGACAGATGCTATTTTGCATAGCAACACATCATGAATATGTATGTCATATTAGTTAATGACACTGATGGCCTCGCAACCGATTGGATAAGCCTTCTCAACTGTTTTTGAAATACTAGGATACATATCCGGGATTATACTGATATACATTATTTAAAATGGTGCTGTGACGTTTGTGCTGCAATATTTTGATCAAATTTGCTGTTGATGTTTTTTCTTTGTCAAAATTAAAACCCAACACTGCTTTTGTTGGGAAACTGTATTGTCATATTCTATCACATTTGATTTATAAGAATCAATGAATACTTCTTGGTTTAAAAATGTTCAAAACTAAAATACTTCTACCCTTCCCATTGTATGTTCTCGTTTCCATCGCGTGATTAACACGGACAACAACTTCCCTTGACGCCCCCCTGCATCCTTTAACACTTTCTCCCCACCCCTATTGTCTGGGATTTAGGATGAATAGGTCCCCCAAAACCGCTGCATTTAAGCTGCAGAGCAGAGAGAAGAGAAAGCCTCCACTCCTTCTTGACAGACTGTTGTGTAAGTAGGTGGGTCCCAGGTGAAAGAGCCTGTTTTTGGGCTGTGGATGTGGGACCAAGCTGGACACTGTCGGGCCTCTGCTTGACGCAAAGACAATTTTTACCCTCTAATAACCCGTCCTTTCTTGCCTTCGTGAACTACTCGCCGCGATTTTAAAAGCCTATTTCTTCCACCAGTCATTTTCTTTCAAATCCATGAAGTGAGGTTAAAAAGTACACCCTGCCGGAGAAATGCACTTTTATTGGGACGCAGGGTTGGTGTTTCTGTGTGTTGAGGAGAAGGTGGACCTTCTGTATGAGGGTGCCTACTGCTTAGCCTCCTCTGCTTGCATAGGGGCCGTCTGCCACCAGAGTTCTGCTGAGCTGCTCAGAGCATCACAACTGGGACTTGGTGTTGTTGAACCTGCATCTGGAATCCATTTTCAGTAAATCTTTCAACTTTAAACCACGCCACCTGATTTTACATTCCCCACAAAGCTTTACAACATGACTGCGTGACAGAGGTGCTCACCAGTGGTGAGGAAAAGTACCCAATTGTCATACTTGAGTAAAAGTAAAGATATCTTCATAGAAAATGACTCAAGTAAATTCATCCAGAGAAATACTATTTGAGTAAAAGTCTAAAAGTATTTGGTTTTAAGGTTACTTAAGTATCAAAAGTAAATGTAATTGCTAAAATATAGTTAGGTATCAAAAATAAAAGTAAGTGCAAATCATTTCGAATGGCTAATTATAAGCAAATCAGACAGCACATTTTTAAAAATATATATATTTTTATATATGGAAAGCCACAGGCACACTACAACACGCAGACATCATTTATAAACAAAGCATGTGTGTTTAGTGAGTCCTCCAGATCAGAGGCAGTAGGGATGACCAGAGATGTTCTCTTGATAAGTGAGCGAATTGGACCATTTTCTTGTCCTGCTAAGCATTGAAAATGTAACGAGTACTTTTGGGTGTCAGGGGAAATGTATGGAGTAAAAACGACATTTTTTAGGAATATAGTGGAGTAAAAGTAAAAGTAGTCCTAAATATAAAGTACAGATACCTAAAAAAAAGACTTATGTCGTACTTTAAAGTACACACCCACGCACAAACACACACACACACACACACGGTCATACAGTATTGGTAGATACACACATTCAAACACGTATAAAATACAAGTTTGCAGCTATTTAAATCCATGAACTTTAAGACTTTATCATGAGTAAGACACCAGCTTTTGAAGTGAGTGACTCCCTCTCCCTCACTAACTCAGCCAGTGGGTGTCTTTCTTTCCCACTCCACTCTGACCTTTCAGCAGAGGTAGATTATGCAGGGAGCGTTGTTAATATTCACCAGGTACAGAGACATGGCCCTTGACGTCCTACTCTTCCTAGCCATTCTCCTCCAATTGGCTGTTTGGTGGTCCTATTGTAATGAGCAGATCAGAAGTCAGGAAGTCAGTAGGACATCACCATGAGTTATTAATATATTATTCATTCTCCTTATAAACCACCTCAGAAGGGTTTATGACTCCCAGGTTGCTGCACCGCTCACCTCAGTGCTGCAGGAGAATAATATTCAAGGAGATCTTTCTCTCTCTTTGGACCTTCTAAAACATGGATCATCAACTAGATTCAGCCGCGGGACAATTTTTTCTTGAGGGGGAGGGTCAGGGGGCAGGAACTCCATTTATATTTTATCATATTTGACTAAAACATAATAATTTCAAACCTTGCTTACATTTGTTTATGAGCACATACATGTACAGCTGAAGTCAGAAGTTTACATACACTTAGGTTGGAGTCATTAAAACTCATTTTACAACAACTCCACAAATTCGTTGTTAACAAAATACAGTTTTGGCAAGTTGGTTAGGACATCTACTTTGTGCATGACAAAAGTAATTTTTCCAACAATTGTTTACAGACAGATTATTTCACTTATAATTCACTGTATGACAATTCCAGTGGGTCAGAAGTTTACATACACTAAGTTGACTGTGCCTTTAAACAGCTTCGAAAATTCCAGTAATATATGTCATGGCTTTAGAAGCTTCTGATAGGCTAACACGGAACCCAAACCGGCTACGCGCGTGTGCCATCGTGCATAAATTTATTTTGCCCCCCCCACACCAAACGTGATCATGATCACGACAGGCAGGTTCAAATATCAAAACAAACTCTGAACTAATTATATTAATTTGGGGACAGGTCGAAAAGCACTAAACATTTATGGCAATTTAGCTAGTTAGCTTGCACTTGCTAGCTAATTTGTCCTATTTAGCTAGCTTGCAGTTGCTAGCTAATTTGTCCTGGGATATAAACATTGTGTTGTTATTTTACCTGAAATGCACAAGGTCCTATACTCCACCAATTAATCCATACGTTAAAAAGTCAACCGAATCGTTTCTAGTCATCTCTCCTCCTTCCAGGCTTTTTCTTCTCTTGACTTTATATTGCGATTGTCAACTTTCATAAATTAGGTGCATTACCGCCACCAACCTATTTTGTCTTTCAGTCACCCACGTGGGTATAACCAATGAGGAGATGGCACACGGGTACCAGCTTCTATAAACCAATAAGGAGATGGGAGAGGCAGGACTTGCAGCGCGATCTGCGTCAGAAATAGAACTGACTTCTATTTCTGCCCTTGGCAACTCAGACGCTCGCGAGCAGTGTGGGTGCAATAATTGAATAATATAGATTTCTACATTTATTTTGCCATGCTCGCGCACGCGATGCGAGCGGTTTAGTCAGCCTGTAATTGACATAATTTGAGTCAATTGGAGGTGTACCTGTGGATGTATTTCAAGGCCTACCTTCAAACTCAGTGCCTCAGGAATTAGATGTGTTCTGTCTCCTGGAGATGAATGTACTTTGGTGCGAAAATCCCAGAACAACAGCAAAGGACCTTGTGAAGATGCTGGAGGAAACGGGTACAAAAGTATCTATATCCACAGTAAAACAAGAAGCCACTGCTCTAAAACCGCCATAAAAAAAGCCAGACTATGGTTTGCAACTGCACATGGGGACAAAGATCGTACTTTTTGGAAAAATGTCCTCTGGTCTGATGAAACAAAAATATAACTGTTTGGCCATAATGACCATCGTTATGTTTGGAGGAAAAAAAGGGGAGGCTAACAAGCTGAAGAACACCATCCCAACCGTGAAGCACGGGGGTGGCAGCATCATGTTTTGGGGGTGCTTTGCTGCAGGACGGACTAGTGCACTTCACAAAATAGATGGCATCATGAGGAAAGGAAAATTATGTGGCTATATTGGAGCAACATCTCAAGACATCAGACAGGAAGTTAAAGCTTGGTCGTAAATGGGTCTTCCAAATGGACAATGACCCTAAGCATACTTCCAAAGTTATGGCAAAATGGCTTAAGGACAACAAAGTCAAGGGATTGGAGTGGTCATCACAAAGTCCTGACCTCAATCCTATAGACAATTTGTGGGCAGAACTGAAAAAGCGTGTGTGAGCAAGGAGGCCTACAAACCTGACTCAGTTACACCAGCTCTGTCAGGAGGAATGGGTCAAAATTCACCCAAATTATTGTGGGAAGCTTGTGGAAGGCTACCCAAAACGTTTGACCAAAGTTAAACAATTGAAAGGCAATGCTACCAAATACTAATTTAGTGTATGTCAACTTCTGACCCACTGGGAATGTGATGAAAGAAATAAAAGCTGAAATAAATCATTCTCTCTACTACTTTTCTGACATTTCACATTTTTAAAATAAAGTGGTGATCCAAACTGACCTAAGACAGG
The DNA here is from genome assembly GCF_018296145.1 of Oncorhynchus tshawytscha. Classification (NCBI taxonomy): domain Eukaryota; kingdom Metazoa; phylum Chordata; class Actinopteri; order Salmoniformes; family Salmonidae; genus Oncorhynchus; species Oncorhynchus tshawytscha. Next base: position 9,024,682 of record NC_056435.1, read on the forward strand.
GAATTTTTAAAGGAATTGTGAAAAACGGAGTTTAAATGTATTTGGCTAAGGTGTATGTAAACTTCTGACTTCAACTGTATGTCTCTGTTATGTATGTCTCTGTTATGCTTGGGAATACTTTGGAACATATTTCCAAACAATTGAAATCACTTGGAGTGGATTTGCTGGTGTTTTTACAGTCTTATGTCTAACAATAAAGCATATAAACTTTTTTGTTATTGCTCAGAATCTAGTGTTTGACTCCAAGACAGGGCTCACTTAACATTGAACCACCATAGCTTCTTATTTAACTTCTTATTTCTCATCTTTTCTTTATTATATATACTTTTTATTTTATTAATTAAACATTTATGTTGATTGCTGCACTGTTAGCAAGAGCATACAAGTTAAGCATTTCACGTTAACTGTGCATTTGACAAAACGTAGCACTAAAATATATATTCATGTGCTGTTTTGACTTATCCTGTAATGTGGTTGTTTAACCATCATTGAGATCATATAATGACCAGGGATATCAAGCAGACATGGTGTCACTCAAAGCCAATGCTAGTTGTTGGGTTGAAATGGTGTCTCTGACCGATGGAGAATTCTGATTAAATGAATGATTGCAATGTTGCTGGTCCAATGAGCACCGGATCCACCCTGTCAAAGAAAATCTACTTTGTCACAAAGGAGATGGTGAAGGAGACTGCATGTCCTCTAACCCCCCTTACACTCCCTTGTGCTGCTTATCAAACACCACATTACACCATTCAAGCCCCAGCCGTGCATTATTACACATATTATTACATATTACATGCTAACAAGGCCGAATCTTCCCCACAAATATCCCTGCAGCTTTAGTTCCTGCTTGTGATGTCATCCTTGACGGATCATGCACGGAAATCCCTGATAGGGCATTCATTTTTATTAAAATAATATCATGTACGTTTCTCTGAATTCTAGCCGGGCCTCTTTGCCACTGAAAGACAACGTTCATTTATGAATCAATTTGAGTTCCCATGCGGCCAGTCAAACAGAGAGCAACACTGTCGTCGTGTAGACTGGCTGCCCATATATAAAATGTGCTGGTCCATCTGAGCAGCCTTGGCACAATCACATTTCAAACACAATAATTTCCCTAATAAGGACCAGCCCAAGCACTGCTACATCCTATATGCAGGGAAAACCATCATCTCCCCCCTCTCCTCCTCCTCATCGGGGGTGCTTGTGCTGACAACTTTGCGGTTGCTCGCTCGATCTCTCTCTCTCTCTTTCTGACAGAAGCCCCTGACACTACTTTGGGAGAGGAGAGCTTTGGTATTGTGCTATATCTAATTAACAACATCCAGGAGATGTAGGAGAGGCACTTCAAGTGTGTTGGCCCGGGTGTGTCTCATGCAGCAAATGCTCTTCACTCTGGAAGTTAAATGAGAGCGAGCACCAGTAGAGTGGAGCGGTGGGGGGGGGGGGCTGGCTGCCCCTCTTGGAAGCTCTCACGGGGGCCTGGTGAGAACGGAGAGACCCTCAGATCTCCGGCAGATCACTAACAGACATGTGTAGGCTCCTCCGCAGGGGGAAGTGTGTGTGTTGAGGCTGATCTGATGCACCACCGTGGATGGTGATGTTCTGACTAGGGGACAGAGGATGAAAGCCTTCTCTGATGAAGGTCTAGGGTGTTGCAGAAGACAAACTAGGTGTTCAGAATTTTTATCAGGCAGGGCTGGTTTAGTAAACTGTCACAGCACAATTTTACTGAGGTTAAAATGACAAATCATTACATACATAATCTTTTGCAATGCTTAATTTGTTGAATAATCAAATGCAATTGTTGTTCTATTCAATGACCCAAAGATGGTTGTTTTAGACCCCATGCTGAGCGATGTAAGGACTTACTCCTGTGTGGTAATTAAGGGGGCCTGCCTGCTGCCTGTAATCGAGCCAGCCTGTATCTGCCTGCTTGGTTAATTGATTGATTTTCCAGCATGGTGCTTGCAGCTCTTTGCCCTGCTCTCATTGCTCATCCAATCAGTCAAGGGCCTGTTCCAGAGGACAGCAGCGCTATATTAAAGCATCATTAGTACTGTGCTCCTCTCCTGGGCCTGTGCCTCAGTACACTGCTCTAGCACTAGTCCCATGTCCCACAGGTTTGACTGGATGGAGATGATGTATCTCAGTTGTCTGTGGATGTTCCAGGTCCAGTGGTCAGCAGCGGTGGAGACCAGTCCAGACCAGTGCCAGTGTTAGTCAGCATGTAGCTGCCCCGCTGTGCCGTGTGCCAGACTGTCTGTGGCTGATGTTTGTGGGCAGCTGTATGGAGAGTCGTGTGTGTGTTCTGAATACCTTGTCACTCACAAGGAGACCCTGTAAATCACATTCCTCTCCCCTTGGGGACTGAAGAATGCAGGACATGCTGTAAAACGCATACTTCGAAAGCCCTTTTAATTCACAACAGACGTGTCTGCTTTACTGCAGGGTTTAGAGGGACATGCTTTCCTTTGAGGGCCCTGTGACGAGAAAGGGTTGAAAATGAACTTGGCTAATAATATCACAGAGGACTGAGGACTTACTGAGGACTTACTGCACCGTTGGTTACTGTTTCTGTGACTGAGAACCGAACTGGTACTTGTGGACATCGAGCTAGTGTTAGGGTTAGGGGGTTGTGGTTGAGGCTTAGGGTTGAACCAGGATGTGGACATGAAGCTAGGCTTAGGGTTGAACCGGGATGTGGACATGAAGCTAGGGTTAGGGTTGAACCAGGATGTGGACATGAAGCTAGGCTTAGGGTTGAACCGGGATGTGGACATGAAGCTAGGGTTAGGGTTGAACCAGGATGTGGACATGAAGCTAGGGTTAGTGTTAAACCAGGATGTGGACATGAAGCTAGGGTTAGGGTTGAACTGGGGTTAGTGTTAGGGTTGAACTGGGATGTGGACATGAAGCTAGGGTTAGGGTTGAACCAGGATGTGGACATGAAGCTAGGGTTAGGGTTGAACCGGGATGTGGACATGAAGCTAGGGTTAGGGTTGAACCAGGATGTGGACATGAAGCTAGGGTTAGGGATGCTAGGATTGAGGTTGAGGCTGGTGCCTCCTGTAATAAACCTGGGTTCTTTTGAAACATCTCCAGATTTCTAAGGACCAAAGTTTTTTTCCCCTCAATGTCTGCCCAATATAGACGATGTGTTTGTAGTCTATGCATACTGCACAAGTCAGTGCATCTCCCTATTATCATACTATTAGATCTACCAATATATTGAGGTGTTGCTAATTTATGACTTGAGTCTCACTAACCCCTTTACTGATACAACTTCATATCCTCGGGCTATTTTCTCGCTTTCATTTCTGAGAGAATAAGGAATTCCAGTGGCAAAAGCTCTCAAAAACTTCAGATCAAACGTATTCTCGGCTGAATTAGCTGTCAGAATAAAATCATTTGTTCCTCAGCGCTAACACTCTGCTTGACGCTTTGTCCCTCCCTGGACCTCACTCTCACTCTTTCTCTCTCTCTCTCCAACTGGTGTGTGTTTTATGTGGTTTCAACAGGCATTTCCTTTGGGCTAATCTGACAATGCTAATGTTGGACTACACACAGGCTAACTTTTTAAACTGCTCTGTATGCGCTCTGCGCTTTTACAAGTGTGTCCTTTCTCATCTGTTTCTAGAGTGAAACTAGTATTGTGTCCATGCCAACATTACAAGCAGGGGCAAGACAGGGTCAGAAGAGCCTATTTCAAAGCCTCCATAATCACCTTGAAAGATAGCCGGTGTCTTATAAATGTCTGATATGATAGGATACGGTGTGGAGGGGAAAAAATGCTTTGTTGGCAGCAAGGAGGGAGAGAACTTGTGTGGCTTCAAAGAAGACATTTTTTCTCCTGAATTATTTAAGCAATCAACACTCATATACTTCTAAGATTAAAGGAGATTAAAGGAGAGGTTAACAAAGAAGAGTTCACAACTCTCTGATGTACCGGCTACTGTCTATTGTGTCGACTGTCTCCATGTTCAGTTTAGAACCAAGGAGTGGGAAATACAACAAGGTACCATTTATATTGTGGCGGGGATTTCTGTACTTTACTTTTCTAGGTAAGTGTAACATGAATTTACAGGCCAATTTGAATTCAATCGGCCTGGTACTGTATATGAGAGAGCTAAAACAACGCAACCTCATTTCAAACATGTCATACTCCATGAGAAAAAACACCCATGGTTTGAAATAACTCACCAGACAGCAATTCTGTAAAAAAACAAAAACAATATTGTATTTCATAAAAATGTACAAAATATATATACATATCCAACAGAACAAAGTTGCATGGAAGTATACAAAAAAAACTTTGATTCCTAATACTCTATGATATCTTATTATCCTCGTCATCATCAAGGACTGGAGAAAAATCATTTGAGACTGAAAAGGAGGATCCTTTTTCCCTTTTCGATTTTATCCTAATTCATCACCAAGCGTTAATGGCAATGTTATCACCCCCAGAATACGTATCATATCAAGTATTTGCATATTATTTTGAAATTGTTGCTTAATTCCAGTCACAACTTGTCCCCGACACTGAGACGTCACTGTTCATCTCAATAGTCCAACTCAACCAAACAGACAAATAAGACAATGGCTCATATCGAAGACACTGTATGGAAATAGACCTGACATGACTAAATAGATTAGAAAAAGATTTCTTCTGACTCTATTGAATTATTTAATCATTTTTCTCCCATATTTTTCTTTTTTTTTAGCAATTTCACTGACAGAATGTTTTTTAATGAGTTTCAAATAAGATCTGAAAGAAAGAATCAAATCATTTTAGATCAAGTCATTTACACTATTTACATATATACGTGTGTCTTTAAGATCGAAAAATCCCAAATCCGTATCATACAGAAGGACTTGGTTGCGTTTCAACGTGAACTGTGTCATATGCTCGTCTTGCATATTCTGCGGCATAGCCAGGCACTTGGTAAACTTGTTTTACTGCAGAACTGCACACTATCTCATGTACAACATTAACAGAATTGTGCTGTGGATTACATTATACTTACTTACTCATCTAAGGCAAAATATGGCTTCTCAATAGATATGAAATCGCCATATTAGCTTCATAATGATACTGTACAGGATAATACAATAAGTAGCACAAACATAGTGGTGTTTTAGCATGAAGTCTTCAGAATCTCATAGGTTCCTTAGTCTCTGGTGGTCGTCAAAGTTCTCCAATGAGGTGCTTAGTGTTCAATCACATGGTCAGGAGGACCTCTGCAACAATGTTAACTAGTAGGTCCCCCTCTTGTCATTCACACAGTCAGTTTAAACTCTTGGTGGTAGATATACTATCGTTCATAGAGCTTGGGTCACAATAGGTCATTTCTTTTAACACACGTTCTGGGCCAAATACACCAAGGTAGGTACCCTGGTTTTACCTGTGTCTGCCTTCAGTGTATTTGGGATCGTCCTTATGACATCATGTTGAGGAACTTGTTCTCTTCTGCAAGCGCGGTGAGCAGGGAGCTCATATCGCCGATGGCCATGTTGCTTCCCCCTGCAGGGAGGGGCAGGGAGGGCAGGGTGACAGAGTTCCGGGGGGTGGTGAGTCTGGAGGAGGTCTGGGACAGACTCTGGAGGATACTGGGGCTGATGGTGCCTGACATCAGGCTGGAGTGGTCCCCGTCATCCAGCATGGTGTCAAAGTCAATCTGGGGCTCCTCTGCCCCTGTCCCATTGGACGAGTCCACCGTACTGGAGACCTGGTTGCTTACTCCCGGTGAGGTCATGGCGGTCTCGGTGCTGTCTGAGGGACATTGAAGAACGTCCACTACTGATGATGCCATCATCTGCATGTTGACGTTTCCGTTTGGCTCAAACACGTGTATCTGTCCTGTGTAGTACATAACATTGCTGTCCTTGTTGTTGCCATTGCTGCAGTGATTGCCAATTGAGTTTTGTCGCTGCATTGTCATTGACCCTGAATGCTGTTTGCTTAGAGACTTAGGTTCTGTGGGCGGCCTTGGCTGGAGGAGTATTTGACCTCCATTTTGGATGGGAAGCTGAACCTGGGACGCTATATTATACTTCTGTGAGATCATCCGCGAAGAATTCACACCGCTATCCTTAAATGTGACTTGAGACGATTGACTCCCCCCTGGCTGCGCCCCCAGCCGGCTGTTCTGCGTGTCTACAGTGTGCACCGTCTGTTGTTGTTTACTGTTTTGGCTCAACTTACGCAGAGTGCCACCAACTGCCATACTACTACAGGAGGACCGCTGGTTCGCGTTAGCGGTAGCATCGCTAGGACCAAGACCCTGGTTAAACCCATGCCCGAGACTCACTGGTTCATTGAGGTTAGCATTAGCGGGCTGCTGTTGCTGTAGGCTCTGTTGCTGGACACAGCTCAGCCTCGAGTCCGCCTTCTGCAGCTCTATGTATCTCCCCTGCTGGGCTGCGTGAGCCAGGTTGTGGATCATCTGTGCAATGTGTTGGTTGGAGTTAAGATTCTGATTCTGGAACGAGACAAAGTTCTGTTTCTGTTGGACCATGGCGAGGTTTGGGTTGCTTCGACCGAACGGCAGCTGTTGACTTGGGTTGTGAAGAGCTTCCACAGTACCTGAGCTGACCTCGTTCCACTGCACCGGCATGGTGCTTGTCTTACTGGGTAAGGAGGGGAAAGACTGTTGCGGATTGCCTGAGCTTAGGGCACAGAAGAGGGGCATGGTTTGTGGTGCAGACGAGGGGTTCATATTCATATTGGTGTCCACCACAGCCATCCTTTGCTGGTGGTAAAACTGCTGTTTCTGCTGGGGGTTAGGGTTTATTGTGTTTCCACGGAAACCACATTGTGCTTGTCGGTTGTACCCGTTGGCACAGTCTGACTCTCCAGCTCCGCCCTGAGAGGCGATGTAGTGAACGACGTCATCCGGAAGTACCATCATCTCCTCCTCACTGTTGTTGCGACTACCGCTCATGTCGCCGGCCATGGTCTCCATGGCCACGTTCTCAGAGATGCTGGGCGGCCGGGGGCAGTAAGGGTATCGCTGCAGACTGCTGTCGGAGCGCGGCTGGTGGCTCTGGGGCGCCAGGTGGCGCCGCTCGGCTGCAGACGGGGCCTGGTTGGGCTGGGAGGCGTGTGGGTGGAGATTCTGCATGTTGCCCGTGCTGTTGTAGCGCTGCACCTGAGGCTGATGGGACAACGGGTCCAGGGGCAGCGGTCGGGGGACGGGGTCGCTAGCCCGACGGGGAATGTTGGACGGAGCTTCGTGGGGCATCATGCTGCGGCCGTTATAGCCTCCCATATCGCCGCTGCAGCGCCTGGGAACACCACTGGGGGCAATGGGGTTGAAGGAGGAGTAACCAGACAACGAGTCTCCCTGGGAAGCATCCCTGTAGAGGGCCATGCAGGTCTTGAGACTCATCCTCTCCATGTTGGGTAGAGGTGTGGGTGGGGCTCCGCCTGTAGCCGCCGCATATTTAGCCTTGAGGTGGTAGTGCTGGGCGGGGGTGAGGCTGAGGTGACTGGGCAGCCCTCCCCCTCCTCCACTCTGGCTGGCGTTGCTGGACCTCCGGGACAGGTCTGTAGAGATGGGGTCGTAGGAGCCGGTGGAACTGATGTTGTGGTGGCGGTGGCCACTGAACGTGGAGGCGTCGCTGGAACGGCGGCTGTAGTGGCAGGGGGAGATGCCAGAGGAGCGCCGGCTGATGTATGCAGAGGAGACGGTGCTGGTAGCGCTGTCCCTGCGCTCCATCAGATGGTCCAGCTGGTTCAGGACAGTCACCTTACTGGAACACAGCTCACTGAGGCTGAGGAACGATCCAGGCCCACCATCCATATTTCCTCTCTCCAGAAGGGACCCTGAAGAGAAGAAAAATGGATTTCACACAGGAGAAATATAGTCTGAGTGGTTTTCTGAATGTACTGAATACTCAAAAAGGATAATTATGAGAACACTGGTTACTTCTTTCTTTTTACGGTCACTCACCGCTTACTGGTATGGGCGGTAGCTTGGTGTTCTGGACTGGAGGAGATGGATGATGATTAGCCCACTGGCAGGAGTCCCTCACAGTCTTCAGTTTCTCCTTCTTCAGGTGTTCTAGTCTGTGGATGTGGCTGAGGCCTAGGTGTTGACGGAGGTGGAGGCCCACCCCGACCCCTGCTGTCCCAGACCAGAGGCCAGAGAAGGAGGAGTCCATGAGGGGCCCTGAGGGGTCGTCCAGCCCAGTCAGGTCCCCCATGCTTCCCCCGCTGCTGTGGAGGGCCATCTCTACTCCACTGTCATGGTTGGTGGAACTGCCAAGTGGCGACGGCTCGCTGCTACATGACGACTGACCACCAGGGCTGGACTGATACATCTAGAGATAGAGAGAGAGAGAGAGAAGGAGAGGGGGGAAGGAGAAAGAGCGAGAGAGTGGAAGAGAGAGAAAGACAACATGTTTATAAACTATCTAAAAAGGAAAGGGATCGCCATCTAACGAAGAGAAAGTGGAACAGTGATAACAGAACAACATAAGGAGATGTACAGTGAATCATGCAAGTTCTTTTCTCCACAACTTTAATTGTGAATAACGAGTGTTGGTTGGGGTGGCTACAGATTACAGCTCCCTTAAGACCGTCTGTGAATTAGAAATGGGGGAGATGAAAGGATGCCTGAGTACATGCTAAGCCAGCACACAGGGCTATGAATCTATGGCTCTCCGGGTTGTTGCGCTCCCCAGTCCCTCTTTATGGTGTACAGTACGTGGGACTTAAAATTCTGTAATAACTATTATACACATTTTTGGACTGTGTCCCTTACTGGCTGTGGCTTGTCATACAGCAGTAGTGCATGAAATGATGAAAGATATTCTGTATTGAACTGAAGCTCAAACTGAAGCTGTGCTCACCTTAGTAATGTCTGTCCTTAAGGAAAAGTTCAAAGAGAAGAGAAATGGAAAGGAAATGTGCAGAGAGTGTTAAATAGGAAGGATAAAAGTTTGTTAGGTAAGATTTGCATGCCATTGTTAGTAGGGGCTCAGACTGAGAAAGTAGAAGGGCATTGTCTGACTGCACACATCTATAAAGTGGCTTAACCATAGATTGGGAGGCACACATTTTTTATTTAACAAGTCAGTTAACAACAAATGGTTATTTACAATGACGTCCTAGGAACAGTGGGTCAACTGCCTTGTTCAGGGGCAGAACGACAGCTTTTTACCATGGCAGCTTGTGGATTCGATCTAGCAACCTTCCGGTTACTGGCCCAAATCTTTAACCACTAGGCTACTTGCCGCCCCCGTAGGGTAAACATAACCGTATGGTAAAACTGTCTGTTTGCTGAATTATACTTCTACTCCAAATGATCTCTCATTGGATGATAGCCTGCAACCCCAAATTATCTCTCATTGGATGACACGCTGCAACCCCAAATGATCTCTCATTGGATGATAGCCTGCAACCCCAAATGATCTCTCCTTGGATGACACGCTGCAACCCCAATCGATCTCTCATTGGATGATAGACTGCAACACCAGATGATCACTTACCACAGAGTTCTCCGTCTTGATAGACGTGGCCTGGAGGTAGTCCTCCGTACCTCTCGAGGTGCTGTCCATCTTCTCCTCCATGCCCCGGCCTGTCTCGTTCTCTCCATTCTCTTTGGGTGGCATGGGTCTGCTGGGCGGTACGTCGCTGCGCTGTTTCTTGGTGACGTGGGCCTCTGGTCCGTGGACTGTCTTCACGTGCTTCCTGAGAGAGCTGGGGTCCGTGTAGCGCTTTGTACACCCGGGGACTTTACACACGTAGGGTTTCTGTGAACACAAGTGTATTTATTTCACCTTTATTCATAAAGGTTATACTCAGAGAGATAAAATACATTACAATAGAGACATGTCATGTACATCTACAGTTGAAGTCGGAAGTTTACTTACACTTAGGTTGGAGTCATTAAAACTTGTTTTTCAACCACCACAAATTTCTTGTTAACAAACTATAGTTTTGGTCGGTTAGGACATCTACTTTGTGCATGACACAAGTAATTTTCCCAACAATTGTTTACAGACAGATTCTTTCACTTATAATTCACTGTATCACAATTCCAGTGGGTCAGAGGTTTACATACAATAAGTTGACTGTGCCTTTAAACAGCTTGGAAAATTCCAGAAAATGATGTCATGGCTTTAGAAGCTTCTGATAGGCTAATTGACATCATTTGAGTCAATTCGAGGTGTACCTGTGGATGTATTTCAAGGCCTACCTTCAAACTCAATGCCTCTTTGCTTGACATCATGGGAAAATCAAAAGAAATTTGTACAAACAATAGTATTCAAGTATAAACACCATGGGACCACGCAGCTGTCATACCGCTCAGGAAGGAGATGAACGTACTTTGGTGAGAAAAGTGCAAATCAATCCCAGAAGAACAGCAAAGGACCTTGTGAAGATGCTTGAGGAAACAGGTACAGAAGTATCTATATCCACAGTAAAACGAGTCCTATATCGACATAACCTGAAAGGCCGCTCAGCAAGGAAGAAGCCACTGCTCCAAAACCGCCATAAAAAAGCCAGATTACGGTTTGCAACTGCACATGGGGACAAAGATCGTACTTTTTGAACAAATGTCCTCTGGTCTGATGAAACAAAAATAGAACTGTTTGGCCATAATGACCATCGTTATGATTGGAGGAAAAAGGGGGAGGCTAACAAGCCGAAGAACACCATCCCAACCGTGAAGCACGGGGGTGGCAGCATCATGTTGTGGGGGTGCTTTGCTGCAGGACGGACTGGTGCACTTCCAAAATAGATGGGATCATGAGGGAGAACAATTATGTGGATATATTGAAGCAACATCTCAAGACATCAGTCAGGAAGTTAAAGCTTGGTCGCAAATGGGTCTTCCAAATAGACAATGACCCCAAGCATACTTCCAAAGTTGTGGCAAAATGGCATAAGGACAACAAAGTCAAGGTATTGGAGTGGCCATCACAAAGCCCTGACCTCAATCCTATAGACAATTTGTGGGCAGAACTGAAAAAGCGTGTGGGAGCAAGGAGGCCTACTAATCTGACTCAGTTACACCAGCTCTGTCAGGAGGAATGGGCCAAAATTCACCCAATTTATTGTGGGAAGCTTGTGGAAAGCTCCCTGAAACGTTTGACACAATTTAAAGTCAATGCTACCAAATACTAATTGAGTGTATGTAAACTTCTGACCCACCTGGAATGAGATGAAATATTTTTAAACTGAATTAAATCATTCTCTCTACTATTATTCTGGCATTTCACATTCTTAAAATAAAGTGGTGATCCTAACTGACCTTAGACAGAGAATGTTTACTTGGATTGAATGTCAGGAATTGTTTAGAGTTTAAATGTATTTGGCTAAGGTGTATGTAAACTTCCAACTGTATTTAATCTGAAGCGATTTACAGTTCAGTGAGTGTATACATTTAAATGTGGCCCCAGCGGGAAGCAAACCGACAACCCTGGCGTTGTTACCACCACACTCTTACCAAGTGAGCCACACAGGATCCAGAGGGAGATGAATATCATGCAGTTCATATTCTGTTTAATAACACAAATACATGACTGGGAATTAGAATATCCATCCCCTCCTACTTACTCAGATTAGCTGTGACTAGCAGTAGTTGTAAACACGCAATTAGAGTGTATAAATTATGTATGTAAGACCATTGACTTGTTGGTTCTGCTTACAGCCACGGAGTATCACTAAGATTTATATGGTTTCCAGTAATAAAGTTAAGTTATATTGGTGGGATGGATCCAGTCTTGGACCCAGAGGGGTAGTGTGTGTGTGTGTAGATCCATGGGATGCTGTGCTCTCCCCCTACACCTCCCTCCTCTATCTCCTGATGGATAGGCCAGTAGGAGGCTTGAAACGGTTCCAGGGTATTGGTGATCTGCAGGTGGTCTGGGTCTCCATTAGGGATGCCTACGCTTGATTCACACTAATCCGTTGTGGGGCTGCCACGCTCATTAGTTCTGTACATCATTATTTACTCATACACACGCCTGCATACACACACACACACACACACACACAAACACAAACACTTAGGAACACACGCAGGGCCGTGGTTTAATGCGGCAAGTATAGACATCCAAGAACAATCACTGTGCGTGATGAGAAAAAGTCCACACATCTCATTTCAGCCTGAATATGTAAAAGGCTAGCAGACAACAGATTGAAGATATCTTCGTCCGTTCTCATTTTCTTGATGCCACAATCTTTTGGCCCAGGACCTTACAGTAAGTCACAAAAGGTAGAAGAGTATTGATCCTACGGATGTCTGTCTAAGAGAATATCTAATGGGCTCTATAAGTGAGTCTGTCTGAAGTCTTGGCAGCGCAGAATGGAGCTGCAGTGCCGTGCAGTGTGGGAACGTGTCTGCATCCAAAATGGCACCCTATTGCCTGCATAGTGCGCCGTTTTTGACCAGGGCCCTGAAAGTAGTGCATTATGAAGGGGATAGGGTGGTGTTTGGGAGGCTGCCCCAGTAGGACCTCAATGAAGTGTGTGTGTGTGCGCGCGCGTGCACACCTCGTTGGAGTGTGTGCGGTTCTGGTGCTTGGCTCTGTCCGAGGCGTTGGAGAAGGCTTTGTTGCATCCCTCGTGGTCACACACATATGGTTTTTCCCCGGTGTGAGATCGCAGGTGGGTCTTCAGATTCTCCAGGCGAGAATAGGCCTTACAGCAGCCCTCAAACTGCAAGAGAGAGAAAGGAAAACACCAAAGCAGTCAAACACAGGATCTTTGTACAGTTTATTTCACATCTATCCTTGTTTTCCATTTCTGTTTCATTTCTATAAAGATGACCTTTGCAATTATTGTGTAATGAATGACACTCTGGTGTGGAGGCATGTACAGCGCATTCAGAAAGTGTTCAGACCCCATGACTTTTTCCACATTTTGTTACGTTACAGCCTCTGTCACAACTTCTACCGAAGGTGGCTCCTCTTCCTGTTCGGGCGGCGCTCGGCGGTCGTCGTCACTGGTCTACTAGCTGCCACCGATTCCCTTTTCTGTTGGTTATGTCTTTATTGGTTTCACCTGTTTCTTGTTTCGGGGTTATTGCAGGGCTATTTTAAGCCTTTTATGCCCATCTGCTTTTGTGCGGGCTTGTTTTCTGTTTTGTCTTGGAAGGTTATGTTTTGTGCATTTTTTCGGACTGTTTGGTGTCCTGTTTTGGGTCTGTCTTTATTTTGCGCCTATTGATTTGGCGTGACCATTTAAACCGAATAAATACGGTTTTCCCCGAAACCTCTGCTCTCTGCTCCTGATTCCATACCCACCACTCCTAGCTAAGTGACAGTCTCATTCTAAAATGGATTAAATAATAACAATTCCTCAGCAATCTACACACAACAGCCCATAATGACAAAGCAAAAACAGATTTTGGGAACAGATTTATAAAAATAAATGATATTCCTTATTTACACAAGTATTCAGAACCTTTGCTATGAGACTCGAAATTGAACATCCTGTTTCCATTGATCATCCTTGAGATGTTTCTACAACTTATTTGGAGTCTACCTGTGGGAAATTCAATTGATTGGACATGATTTGGAAAGGCACACACCTGTCTATATACGGTCCCACAGTTGACATGCTTGGCCCCCCCCCCCACGCCAGGCCGCCCTGCATCACGCATTTGTCTGTTCCCCAGCTCTGTTCCCCGCTTCTGCATTAGTTGTTTTTTGTTTGTGTTACCTGTTTGCTGACGCTGATGCGGCTCCTGTCTCGTTCCATGTCCGTTCTTTATTAAATGTTTTACTCCCCGTACCTGGTTCGTCGCTCCAGCGTCATTCATATGACAGCCCTCACACGAAGCATCGGGGAGGACTGGCGTTCCGGTTAGTGGTGACATCGGCTCTGGGAGCCACCGATGGAACCGGGGGTGCCTAGCCAGCTCGTCAAGAGATTTCCTTTCCCCGGTTGGCTCGGATGGCGCCCTCCACGTCGGGCCTCAGCCGGATCGTCAGTTCTTGTTTGCCCAGCCGGTCCAAGAGTTGTTTTGTTTGTTTTGTTGGTGACGTCGGGGTGTATTCCACCACCGATGGAACCGGGGGTGTCTAAGCCAGCTCGTTGGGCTTTCACACCCTGACTGGCTTGAGAGGTTTCCTTGCCTCGGTTGGCTCGGTGGCTTCCCATCCCACGTCACACTCCACCGGATCATCGGGCTTCCTCTCTGCATCGGGATCGCGCAGGCGTCTTGCCCCAGCCTGATCGTCGGGCTTCCATGCCTCAGCCGGCTCGCCAGGCTCTCACGCTTCCAACCGGCTTGCCCAGCGCCCATGTCTCGGCCGGTTCGCCTGGCTGCCCTGCATCATGCACTCCTATCATCCATTACACACACCTGCCTTCCCTCGTCACCGGCATCAGCGATATTGGACTCACCTGGACTCACTCATCACCTGTTATTACCTCCCCTATATTTGTATGTTCCCCAGCTCTGTTCCCCACTTCTGCATTAGTTGTTTTTTGTTTGTTTTACCTTTTTCCTGACCCTGTTCCTTTCTCGTTCCATGTCCGTTCTTTATTAAATGTACCTGCTTCGTCTCTCCAGCGTCATCTCATGTGACACACAGTGACCTCCATCATCCTTAAATGGAAGAAGTTTGGAACCACCAAGAGTCTTCCTAAAGCTGGCCGCCCGGCCAAACTGAGCAATCAGGGAAGAAAGCCTTTGGTCAGGGAGGTGACCAAGAACCCGATGGTCACTCTGACAGAGCTCCAGAGTTCCTCTGTGGAGGTGGGAGAAACTTCCAGGTCAACCATCTTTTCAGCACTGCACTAGGCCTTTATGGTAGAGTGGCCAGACGGAAGCCACTCTTCAGTAAAAGGCACATGAGAGCCCGCTTGGAGTTTGGCTGAAATCGCTGCCAAAGGTGCTCCAACAAAGTATTGAGTAAAGGGTCTGAATACTTATATAAATGTGATATCTGTTTTTAATTTTGTATACATTTGCAAAAATGTTTTAAAAAATCTGTTTTTGTTTTGTCATTATGGGGTATTGTGTGTAGATTGATGAGGGGGAAAAAACTATTTGAATACATTTTAGAACAAGGCTGTGTCGTAACAAAATGTGGAAAAAGTGAAGGAGTCTGAATACTTTCTGAATGCGCTGCACATAGTCACCAATCCTAACTTCAGAAACAAATCTCCCCTTGACACCAGTGCATGATTTATGTGAACAATCTTAGATGTTGTACATGAGGGACTTACAATACAGTACCGTAGAGGATATATCTAGGTCTTACTGTAAGAAGGACCCATTGCCCTTACATGATATAATGGTAATACCAGCTGGAACTACTAACATACACCCTACTAACCAGCTTAGGGACATCCTCTATGCGAATATGTAATGTAATCAAACTGTGAGCACATTTTTCCTTCTTTTCTAGAATGATCACGTGAAATATTGAGAAAAGCCCAAACGGCATTTCTATATTTGTGTGTGTGTGTGTGTGTGACGGTACACTCTGCAAGTGTTTAGAAAGCCAAATGCTCAGCGAAAGGCCGAGCCTGGCGATGATCAGTTACTCACGGTACACTTGTGTGGTTTCTCCCCCGTGTGTCTCCTCATGTGAACCACCAGCATGTACTGGGCCTTAAAAGGCTTCTGCTCCCTGGAACACTCATCCCAGCGGCACACAAACTCCTTCTTCTCCCCGTGGATGTGGTCGTTGTTGATGTGCTGTGGGGGAGACACGCCCGGATGAGACTGGATCTCTACAGCCTGTGAGACTTGCGGACCTGTCCAGTAACAACCCCTAGCCCCTAAACACTTGTGTCGATCTAAGGGATTGGATAGGTGTAAAGCAACAGTCATTCGATTGCAGTAATTATTTTACATCTACATAAGTGCCTAAGGGGAAGGGGGCGGGGTTTTCTTTCTGTGCATGGCCTGCAACTTCTCCTGTTGTTAATAAGGTTTACATAATGTGGACATATTTTTACATTACTCATCTTATATGTACAGTTGAAGTCGGAGGTTTACATACACCTTAGCCAAATACATTTAAACTCAGTTTTCCACAATTCCTGACATTTAATCCTAGTAAAAATTCCCTGTCTTAGGTCAGTTAGTATCACCACTTTATTTTAAGAATGTGAAATGTCAGACTAATAGTAGAGAATTATTTATTTAAGCTTTTATTTTTTTCATAACATTCCCAGTGGGTCAGAAGTTAACATACACTCAATTAGTATTTGGTAGCATTTGCGACAAAGCTAAAAATTCCTGATGGATGTCTTGAGATGTTGCTTCAATATATTCACATCATTTTCCTGCCTCATGATGCCATCTATTTTGTGAAATGCACCAGTCCCTCCTGCAGCAAAGCACCCCTACAACATGATGCTGCCACCCCCGTGCTTCACGGTTGGGATGGTGTTCTTCGGCTTGCAAGGCCCCCCCTTTTCCTCCAAACATAACGATGGTCATTATGGCCAAACATTTCTATTTTTGTTTCATCAGACCAGATGACATTTCCACAAAAAGTACGATCTTTGTCCCCATGTGCAGTTGCAAACCGTAGTCTGGCTTTTTTATGCCGGTTTTGGAGCAGTGGCTTCTCCTTGCTGAGCGGCCTTTCAGGTTATGTCGATATAGGACTTGTTTTATATGTGGATATAGATACTTTTGTTTCCTCCAGCATCTTCACAAGGTCCTTTGCTGTTGTTCTGGGATTGATTTGCACTTTTCACACTAAAGTACGTTAATCTCCAGGAGACAGAGCGCGTCTCCTTCCTGAGCGGTATGACGACTGCCTGGTCCCATGGTGTTTATACTTGCATACTATTGTTTGTACAGATGAACATGGTATATTCAGGCGTTTGGAAATTGATCCCAAGGACGAACCCCCATTTTTCCCCATTTTTTCCCAGCAAAGAGGCACTGAGTTTGAAGGTAGGCCTTGAAATACATCCACAGGTACACCTCCAGTTGACTGAAATTATGTCAATTAGCCTATCAGAAGCTACTAAATCCATTACAGAATTTTCTGGAATTTTCCAAGTTGTTTAAAGGTACAGTCAACTTAGTGTATGTAAACTTCTGACCCACTGGAATTGTGATACAGTGAATTATAAGTGAAATAATCTGTCTGTAAACAATTGTTGGGAAAATGATTTGTGTCATGCACAAAGTAGATGTCCTAACCAACTTGCCAAAACTATAGTTTGTTAACTTGTAGAGTGGTTGAAAAACAAGTTTTGAATAACTCCAACCTTAGTGTATGTAAACTTCCGACTTCAACTGTGCATATACCGTATTCTATTCTACTGTATTTCAGTCTATGCCACTCTGACATTGCTCGACCAAATATGATATATTCTTAGTTCCTTTACTTTAGATTTGTGTCTATTGTTGTGAAATTGTTAGATATTAATGGATAGACATTACTGCACTGTCGGAGCTAGAAACACAAGCATTTCGCTACACCCGCAATAACATCTGCTCAACGTGTACGTGACCAACACAATTTGTTTTGTTTTGATTGAGTGTTTCTCTCCCCACAGAAGTCCCTCTGAGGTGGTCTTTTTTTTACTAGGCCTCTAGTTGTGTTCTGTTCTGTCTGTCATTGAGTGCATTTGTACTACTTCGAGAGAACACACTATCACCTGGAGACAGAGGTTTTCTCTGTGACAGAGGTCTGTTAGAACAAGTCCATTTCAGCTTGTGACAGAGGCGGAGCAGCCATTTGACTTTCGAAGAAATTAGGAGTAAAGCCATCAATCAAAGTTTGCCGGTAACTTTCCGTTTTGTCAGACAGTGAAGAAAGACGACGTGTTTGTGTTGTCGGGTACGCACTATTTGCAGTGTGGCTCCGTTAGTCTTTGATAGATGAGTACCACTGGTCTACACTCTTTCCACAAGAGGGGTTCTACGGTTAGGGAAATGAAATCAGTCGTCAAACGGGCAAATGCTCCTTTGCTCCACTCTGTTTGTATGTGTCTAAAGGGGCAGCCTCTCAACACTATAATTTAATGGAATTGCCCCGTGACGGATTTCCAACTCTCTTATCCAAGATTGATGTGGCATCCCGCTGGCTGGCGTGCATAGCCTAGGACAAATGGGTCTGGACAGGGATTGTGCTCTTCCCTCATTAGGGCTGTAGTTTTGAAGTGCAGGGGCCCAGTGAGCGTGGAGGGGTTACATCTCAAACACCACCGTTTCCTGGGGTTCCCTTGATGAGCACATCTGCAGAAATAGACCCAATACCCTGAGAACATCAGGAATTACTAACAACCAGGTAACCAATAGGAGGCGTGGGTTTCAACCATGCAAGCTTATAGAGCTAAGAAGCATGTATGCATTCACACACACACACATACACACACACACACACACACACACATACACACACACACTTCAGTGCCAAGGACCATCATTGTGGTAGCTAAATGCCAGCATATTCCTTAGGCTACTCTCTCTACTTGTTGGTTTGATGTCTGGCCCATGATAATTAAGCCAAAGACACGGTTGAGCGTGCGTTGACTGCTCTCTCAGACAAGCAGCTCTTTGTCCGTAACTGCCTAACCTAAACCATCCTGGCCTATCATTAGGAAGGTGTTTGTGTGTGTGTGTGCCTATCATTAGGAAGGATCGCCGAGAGGTTTAACGTTCAGCTGGAGTGTAACTGTTGGTGACTGAGGGAAACAATGAGGACAGATAATGGAGGCCTTAGTCTGAGCTCTGCGTCACAGTGCCTCCCCCTCTCTCTCTCTCTTCCTCTCTCTTTTATCTCTCTCCCTCTTCTATCTCTCTCTGTTTCTCTCTCTCTCTTCATCTTCTCTCTCTCTCACTCCCCCCCTCTCTTTCTCTCTGCCACCCCTCTCTTTCTTTCTCTCTCAGTCTCTCTCTCCGTCTGTCCCCATCTCTCTCTGCTTCAGTGACGGCCTGGAATGCCCCTGCTCGTCCAAAACTCTACATGCCAAAAAGTCCAATCGAGTAAAACAATCCCAGTCTCATGGAAGCTAAACACTTAGCGAAGCTTACTTTATGTGAACAACCAATGAATCATCTGACTCTCAGTATCTATCTGGAGGAACGCATAATAAAACAGGAGCCCAGTTGAAGTCCATTGACAAGCCTCAGTCTTAGAAAGCACTGAAATATGGACTCTTAAGTATGTTAGAGGTTACTGTGGAGACAGGGAAATCAGGGAGGGGTTAAGGGTTTAGTGTTCCTGGCTGGACGGCTTTATGTTGGGCTTCAGAGGTCAGAGGTTAGGGAGCACATATAGACCAAGAGGTCAGTGGGATTTATTCTGCACTTATTCCAGCTGCACTGAAAGGCAGACCTCCTCTCTCTCACCACACACTCATCAGATAGCGACCTTCCTCTGCTCTTGGCCCAGGGCCTGGTTTCTTCGTTAGAACCACAGGTAACATACTTAGCCTTAAGGTGCTTTTAGGAAACCGGCTCCAGGTTGGTTGATTTAAAACAGGCAGGAACATTTTCTGAGCTAGTTAAAGATAAGGAAATTATTGTCTGATGCCTGTCCCCTGTCCCGTGTCCCCGTCCCCTCCTGTCCCCCGTCCCCTCCTT
Organism: Oncorhynchus tshawytscha; assembly: GCF_018296145.1. Taxonomy (NCBI): domain Eukaryota; kingdom Metazoa; phylum Chordata; class Actinopteri; order Salmoniformes; family Salmonidae; genus Oncorhynchus; species Oncorhynchus tshawytscha. The sequence goes on from NC_056435.1 coordinate 9,044,211, forward strand.
ACATGGACCAGTTGTTCCTGCGTGTCGTACTCCTTGGAGCATCCTTCCCAGTGGCAGTTGGTCTCATACACCATCTCTGGCTCATGCTTGCATTCATCTTTATCCAAGTCCTCCTTCATGTCCAGCATCCCACCTAGATGATCCTGTTACGGGAAAAGAAAAGAGGAAGACTTTATAGTCCATTCTATCTTACTGTCTAGGAAATGTGTATTTAATTTTAATTTTAACCCAACACAAGCCATTAACACTATTAACTGTTACTGATGTGGGGAGGAGACACCCTGGCATTATCCGAGAGAGCCCAGATTGACTTGACTGGAGGAACAGACAGATGTGTTCATTTTGTTTCTGACCAGGCAGGGATTTGTTGACACGGCTAAGACAGATCCCAGGCCTGCAGGCCGTGTGCGTGTTTGTGTGACGTGCAGCACATCCCCTGGTCTCTTCTTTCCCTCTCCACAGCGCCAGCCTCCCACCCTTCCCTGCTCCAATGTGCTGACTGCAGCATGTTTATCTCTGCACCTCGCCACTATCTTCATCAATTCTACTGGCCCCAAGACGACTATGTACACCGCCATCCCCATGCATCAAACCTGCCTCTGAGTCGAAGAGGAGGGCTCCGCAAATTTGTCAAAAGAGAGAGAGAGAGAGAGAGAGAGTGAAAGAGAGGGCGAGGGAGAGAGAGAAAAAAGCACCTCAGATGACAATAACGTGGGGCCAATATTTCATTGAAAGGAAGTGCTGTGGCACAGTTTACAGCAGCCAGGGAGAAAAGAAGAGAGGGAGGAACAAAATGAATGGATGCAAAGCTCTTATCACACAGAGTTTTTCTTCTTTCAGACGTAGCAGAGAAAGAAACGGGGTCAGGGGACTGGCTGGTTCCCAGGGGTCTGTGTCAATTCAGGACAGAGGATTATTTGGGCAGAGGAAAGGAAGTAAAGGAAACAGTTTTTTTTTTCTTGATCAGTTGCAAAGGATTGATTGTTTTTTAATTGCCCTCAACACATCATTCTCTTTAGATCCTATCAGCCCGTACGTCTCACTTCCTGTACAGGGCAACAAAGTTCATCATGACAACTGATTTATAAAGTAGTAGATCCTGATCCCATTCTTACCGGAGAACATGGGGACAGTGGCCTCGGACACTCCACCTCTGTCTTCACCTTTGACCTCTTGGTGATCATGGGATTGACTGTACTGCTCACTGCCGAGTCCCCACTTGTGTTCTGGAGTAGAGGAGCGGAGAGAATAGGAGAGGAGACGAGATGAGGGAGGAGAGGAAGGGAGAGAGGAGAAGAGAGGAGAGGAGAGGAGTGGAGAGAAGAGAAGAGAAGAAAAGAAAAGAAAAGAGAAGAAAAGTTAGGGGTTAATACAGGGCTTGAGTCAAATAGACATTCATATATCAGAGTTGAGTCACCACAGAGACTAAACAATTTCAAGTGTTTTATGATGAGAGGGTGGAGTACAATATGAAAACATCCCATCCATCTACAGAGTGAGACCACTGCCCGGGGCTTCGGTGTAAACCTCAGGTGACTCCTGGAGAAACGAGAGTAGGCACACCCCACCACCTACACAGTTGATGCTTCACAATAAGCTGACATAGGCCGTATCTGGCAGTTGACTTTAATAGTCATGCTAGACTGTGATTCTGGGATTGCACTAAACCACAGCAAAGTGTTCCTAATCAGAGGAAGACTTTGCTTCTCCTCAGCATCCCACTGTGTTTACTGTGGTCTATAACAGAACCGTGGGGTTGGGATCGTGTGTGTTTGGAGAATAAGGGTTTAACGTCCCCAGTCCCCTTATTCATGGGTATGGAGTTTACCTTACGGAGGGGCATTTCAGTGAATGGTATGATAAGAACCACAGAGACGACCACAAACCACAGTGGACGTATACAATGGATGAGGGAAAGGGACAGCCGTATTTATGTTTTAAATCATCTTAAAACAAGTTCACTGACAACGCAAACAAACAGAAGAAAATTGTATGGCTATAGATGTCATGCTGGTTTGATTTGAGCATCCCACACAATACCAGGATTTCCAGAAGGCCACAGGGCAAGGCTCACATTTGGCGGTTATGGATAATGAGAAGATCTACCTCGTACCAGACAATTTAGGTACAGTTCAGGAAGAAGATTGACAAACTGGAGGAAAAAGTCTACACACATCAAAGCTGGTTTGCATACCACCGTTACCAAAGAAGAAGAGCAGTCTCACCTTTGACTGTGAGCCATTGTTGTGGTTGTGTGAGGCGGGGGGCAGAGAGGAGAGACCCAGGGCAGACTGGCGACTGGAGAAGGTGGGTGGGGGCTGGATGAGAGGGGGGGTGTGGCCGAACACACTCAGGCCTCTCTGCTGGGACAAGAGCTGCTGGTAGGCCATGGGGTTGATGTGGTGGGGGAATGTAAAGGACGGACTGGAACACAAGACATTAACGCACATGAGAGATATGTCTCTTATCTCCAACTGTGACACAAAATTCCACTTTCAACCCAGTTAGCCTAGAGGTTAAGTGTCTTGGGCCAGTAACTGAAAGGCTGCTGGTTTGAATCCCTGAGCCAACTAGGTGAAAAATGTATCAATGTTCCCTTGAGTTAAGGCACTTAACCCTAATTGCTCCTGTAATTCAAGGGTCTGCTAAATGACTAAAATGTAACTCAATGTTGCAAACTTTTCACCCGAACCCAATGTTAGTCATGTATAAGACTGTGGCAGCCGTGAAGTTCTGTCAGCCGGTGATTGTCAAGCAAATAACTGTCGGTCTCACGGTAATTGAACATGAATTAACATAAACACTTTTAGCAACTCCTGGCTTCCACACGCAGCCTACAAGCCACTGATGCAGACCTTTGGAACATCTACATTTTAAAATGTCTAATACATCCATGTAATATAGCGTACACCATCACAATAAATCCATTATTTATTTTAGACAGGTCTAAAGAAACATGATATTAAGGAAAAGTAGTCTATTTCAGAAGAACGGAATAGCATACTCTGAGTTGTCCTGATGCTAGGCCCTGATGGCTGTGGGCTACACTAGTTCATTTAGCAGACAAGATTTGCTTAGAATTCCATAGCATGTTTTATATTATTATACAGTATGAAGAATACAATTGAACATAGCTGAATAAAATAGAAAGGATAGTTTCTCCAAACAATTTGAGGGACTGCACAAGTGGCTATTCTGTGTTGAGTTGTTAACAAAGAAACAGGTCCTCCCATATGCTTAATTTAGAGTTACATTAGTTGTGATATAAACATGGGCTATATGTTTGGATTTTTAATACATTCTAAGGCTGCATACTGCGACTCTAATGATGATTTGAAAAAACTTGAAAGGCATGAGCTCTGCTTTGTTTTTTTTTACGCAGGTTGTACACACTTCATCAGTCTCTCATTCACAATTTGACAAGAACTTGATAATGCCTTAATTTCCTGGCTGCATCACCTTTGTGTGGCCGTAATGCCCCCTAACAAATCCATGCCTTTTGTGGCCCAAGTGGCCGTTGTGCCGTTGGGCTGAATATAATAATTATAATCCCCTTCTCCCGGCTCCTTGCTGAAGCACCTCTCACTCACATGGCTCTCTGTCAAGTAATCAGGTCTTTCTCACAGGCTACAAGTGAAGACAGACACATCGGGGACTCAACTACGCGCGTCCTTATCCAATTCCGAGGCGCATATTGAAGATATTGGAAGAACTGTCCACATTTACTTTTCGTCAGCCTAACGAGTACTGAGTAGGCCTAGCAAACAGCAAAAGCACTAGCCTATGTCAATCTACTATCCCCCATAGTACAAAAGTTGACATTCTATTCTGTGCGAGAAATAAATATTCCAAACATAGTCTTGGACACTAGCATAAAGAAACTGTTTAAGCAATGAGCCTTATGCAACAAATGAGAACGTTTAGCATAAAAAAAGGCAATTTCTTCACATTATAAGCGCAGCAATATGCACATGGCAGTAGGCTATAAGCGCGAATGTTCCATAGGCAGGAAAACACCATTCTGAAAAGAGTCCACAAATGCCATTATGCATGTAATGCTTTTATCATCAAGGTGCATTGTTATGGTGAAAATTATCTTCCCCAAATTTGAAACTATGCCAGTTAGGCTCTACACCCATTGTAAAGCGGATTCATGTGCTTCATTTTATGATGTTATTTGGCCACTTTAGTTGTGATACAATCTTTATCAAAAATATATAGGCCTATGGGATAGGCCTTATGGGTCTCCCGGTCGGGACACAGCCTGAGATAAAACCTGGGTCTGTAGTGACGCCTCTAGCACTGCGATGCAGTGCTTTAGACCACTGCGCCACTCCGGCGTAGTAGGAGTTTATAATCATGTGACCAGTATATCAGTTAACCCTATCCAAGCATCTTATATCAATAGTTTGAGCAATCAGTTATTACTACATATTGACTAGTTACTGGCTAGGGTACCTGATGCCTCCAACAGAGAGGTGTCCGTAGGAGCTGCTGGCTGCAGAGCTGGAGCGTGAGTTGTTGATGTAAGCCACCAGAGAGTTGGGTGAGGTACGGATCATGGTCTGCAGGTCGATGCTGGCATCCGAGAGAGGAGAGATGGACAGGGCTCGCTTTCTGTTCAGCCTGGGGGTCAGTCTGGGACTGGAGAACCGTGACACTGTGGAAAAGAAAAACACACAGACACATACAGACCGTTAGGCTGACAACCTCTGAACTTCTCCTCTCAGCTGGGCATAGTTGCATTTGATTCAATACGTACATGTGTGACGCACACAAAATGTATGGTCACATTCGTGTTTATGTATTGTTTCTTTGTATTGGGGAAGAATACTTTTACTGAATTGTCAGTCCTCCAAGGTTTCGCAATTGCTATGCGTTGATAATACTGTTGGCCAGTAGGGGGCAGTGAGACGTGTTCGCTTCACACTGGAACTATATGCGATCCTGCACCTGTGTGTTCTAATAATCAGAGGTGGAAAAAGTACTAAATTGTCATACTTGAGTAAAAGTAAAGATACCTTAATAGAAAATGACTCAAGTAAAAGTGAAAGTCACCCAGTAAAATACTACTTGATTCAAACTCTAAAAGTATCTGGTTTTAAATGTACTTAAGTACAGTGGTGGAAAAAGTACTGAAGTGACATACTTGAGTAAAAGTAAAAAGTAAACGCTATACATCAAATTCCTTATATTAAGCAAACCAGACGACACGGTTTCCTTACTTTTATTGTTATTATTATTATTTTTTGACAGCCAGTGGCACACTCCAACACTCAGATATCATTTACAAACTAAGCATTTGTGTTTAGTGAGTCTGCCAGATCAGAGGCAGTAGGGATGACCAGGGACGTTCTCTTGATAAATCCGTGAATTGGATAATTTTCCTGTACTGCTAAGCATTTCAAATTGTAACGAGTACTTTTGGGTGTCAAGGAAAATGTATGGAGTAAAGAGTCCATTATTTTATTTAGGAATGTAGTGAAGTAAAAGTAAAAGTTGCCAAAAATATAAATAGTAATGTAAAGTACAGTTACCCCCCAAAAATGACTTAAGTAGTACTTTAAAGTATTTTTACTTAAGTACTTTACACCACTGCTCATAATTGAGAGAACCTTTGAAAGAGAAGCCACGTTCTCCTGTTTCATAATTTATCCTGTCAGTAAAGTGCAAAAATACACTGAATATCACAATATAGTTTTGTAACTTGTCCGTTGAAGTGAATGTAATGATTTTGAACAACATAGTAATTGTATAACTTTGTACTAGATAGAAAACGCATGTCGAGTGTAAAGTGAAATGATGGCGGGGAATTCCTTTGATCTAGAAGAAAACAAATAGTTAACTCCTGAACATTTTTATATAAAAAAAAAGACACTCCTGACAATATCCTAAGGGTTTAGAGAATGTAATGTTGCAACTGTGAGGTTTAATAAATTTGTAATTGTTGTACTGTAAATGTTAGAAAAGCTGCTAGCTTAGAGCTAGCTCCGGTTAGCTTTTGGCTAGTTCCGGTCAGTTTGTTGCTAACTTCGGTTAGCGCTGTGCTAGCTTGTTCAGTCATTTTTCAATAATTAGCATTAATCTCAGTTGCAATAGTATTGTCTTTCTATTATCCCTTCTTACACTTGGGTGAATGTATTTTGAGCATGGGTATAAAGTAACTTCTAATGAGTTATACCAGTCTTTAAAAGTGTTCATGCTTTAGAGTCTCCTATGGGGCTATAGTGAGCAACAGTCAACCACATAATTATAACCTAAACAAGTGAATTTCAGTTAAGAGTACATGTGTGTGGGGTATAAATGTAAGGAATTTTGGGATTGGAATTCGATTGGAATGTAATCATTTTTATGTGTGAATTGATGTATTTTTGACATGTTTATGAAATAATATGTCAGGGATTTATGAGACAAATTATTAAATACACCTTAAAGAAAACAAAACAAAAAATGTAAATGCAATGAAAAGACAGAAAAAGACGATTTGTACTTGAGAAAATGTTGAATAAGATAATTGAGAGAACCTTTGAAAGAGAAGCCATGTTCTCCTGTTTCATCATTTATCCTGTGTTACAGGAACGATTATCTGCTCCACCAGTCCCAAAACTGGGACCTGTAACACATGCATTACATACAGTATATATACAGTACCAGTCAAAAGTTTGGACACACCTATTCCTTCAAGGGTTTTTCTTTATTTTTAGTATTTTCTACATTGTATAATGATAGTAAAGACATCAAAACTATGAAATAACACATATGGAATCATGTAGTAAACAAGAAAGTGTTAACCAAATCAAAATACATTTTAGATTTTAGATTCTTCAAAGTAGTCACCCTTTGCCTTGATGACAGCTTTGTACACTCTTTGCATTCTCTCAACAAGCTTCACCTAGAATATTTTTCCAACCGTCTTGAAGGACTTCCCACATATGCTGAGCACTTGTTGGCTGCTTTTCCTTCACTCTGCGGTCCAACTCATCCCAAACCATCTCTATTGGGTTGAGGTTGGGTGATTGTGGATGCCAGGTCATCTGTTGCAGTACTCCCATCACTCTCCTTCTTGGTCAAATAGCCCTTACACAGCCTGGAGGTGTGTTTGGTCATTGTCCTGTTGAAAAACAAATGATAGTCCCACTAAACGCAAACCAGATGGGATGGTGTATCGCTGCAGAATGCTGTGATAGCCATGCTGGTTAAGTGTACCTTGAATTCTAAATAAATCACGACAGTATCACCAGCAAAGGACCCCCACACCATCACACATCCTCCTCCATGCTTCACGGTGGGAACTACACATGCGGAAATCAGACCAAAGGACAGATTTCCACTGGTCTATGTCCATTGCTCGTGTTTTTTGGCTCAAGCAAGTCTCTTCTTCTTATTGGTGTCCTTTAGTAGTGGTTTCTTTGCAGCAATTCGACCATGAAGGCCTGATTCACACAGTCTCCTTTGAACAGTTGATGTTGAGATGTGTCTGTTACTTGAACTCTGAAGCATTTATTTGGGTCGACAATTTCTGAGGCTGGTAACTCTAATGAACTTATTGTCTACAGCAGATGTAACTCTGGGTCTTCCTTTCCTGTGGAGGTCCTCATAAAAGCCAGTTTCATCATAGCGCTTGATGGTTTTTGCGACTGCACTTGAAGAAACTTTCAAAGTTCTTGAAATGTTCTGTATTGACTGGCCTTCATGTCTTAGAGTAATGATGGACTGTCATTTCTCTTTGCTTATTTGAGCTGTTCTTGCCATAATATGGACTTTTGCCAAATAGGGCTATCTTCTGTATACCACCTCTACCTTGTCACAACACAACTGATTGGCTCAAACGCATTAAGAAGGAAATAAATTCCACAAATTAACAAGGCTTACCTGTTAATTGAAATGCATTCCAGGTGACTACCTCATGAAGCTGGTTGAGAGAATGCCAAGAGTTTGCAAACTGTCATCAAGGCAAAGGGTGGCTGCTTTGAAGAACCTCAAATATAAAATATATTTTGATTTGTTTAACACTTTTTTGGTTACTACATGATTCCTACATTATTCCTTATGTGTTATTTCATAGTTTTGATGTCTTCACCATTATTCTACAATGTAGAACATAAAAATAAAGAAAAACCCTGGAATGAGTAGTTGAGTCCAAACATTTGATTGGTACTGTACACACACACACACATATACATATATATCCCACACCATGCTTGATCTATAGTGGCTATCAGTTTAACCTTTTATGCCATGTATGTAGCCTGCTTTCTGCTCCTCCCCCTATCGCTCACTCCAAGCCAATTTAAAAGCCCAGTGTCTCTCTCTCTCTCCCTAAGGGAAGGCAGCCACTTTACCACTGTGAGATATTACGAATGTTTGCAAATATTTGTGTTTATTTCATACAGGCAGAAATAATTATATCGAGTCAATCTTTTTTTCCTCACTATCATTGTGTCATTTCCCCATCCTACCCTGCCCAACTCTGTGCTATTTCTGGAGCTCCAGCGAGAGAGACAGACCTAGAGGAATGCTCCAGCTCAGCCTAGCCTCTAGCCCAGCCTGGGACTGGGTGATGGATGCTAACGCAGCCTCCCTCCGACACCCAAACCCCCTGGGAAAAGAGCAGCACTATCAATAAGTGCTCAAGATTGATTCCCAGCTAATACAGTAAACAATTTGTCTGAGGTGATGGAAACCGAGCCTGGCAGAAGATATTGTTGCAGTAAAATAAACTCATCTCTTATCCGGTGCTGGAATTATAGCAGGGGAAGGAAGTAAAGCAGAGGACGGATACGGGGATGGAGATGAAAGATGAAAATAAAAAACCTAAAACAACAATCCTCAAACAACTTTAATGTGCCCTAGTGACACACATTTTCAACGTACACAGTCTAAAATTTCAATAACACAAAATGCTCCCAAACAAACGGCTTCTATTCTGTTTGAAAAGATCTTAGATCTCTGTTGTCTTTCAAAATCGATGCATCGTAAATGGCAACCTATTTCCCTACATAGTGCACCACTTTTGACCAGGGCCTTATGAAGGGAATAGGGGGGCTATTTGGGATGCACCCATAGGCCACGGTGACCTCATTAAGATTCAGTGTAAAGGATAATACATCTAAGCCTAAATAATGTACTTTAATTAAAACAGATAAAAATCTCACTGTGATCGAAATAACATTCTGTACTTCACTTTGGTAAATGAGGCCAATTTAGAGAATTGATTTCAACTGAAATGCATGCAAAGTGTTTTTGATCAGTCTTATGTTCATGGTTTATAATGTGCATTTTGTCACAGTTTATTTGTATATGTCGCTAAGCTACCTGGTCATACTTTGAAAAATGACAAGGTAGGATAATAATTACATAATAACAATCCAATAATTACTTAATGAAAAAGTGCCACTATGTTTAATTTGCTACTAGCCAGGTAGAGCACATACTGTAACCAGCTGTTTAAACATATTTTAAGAATAAAAGCCTTAAACTGTATCGGTAATGGCATTTTGTAAAAATAAAAAAAAATCATTCAAACACCAAATCACAGGTGAAATTCATAAAGCTGGTTATCATCTAATTTCCTATGATATGTAACCGGTGTGCTTCTGGAGTCTGTTGCTCTAGGGGAGCCAGTGATGTCAGCAGGAGAGCCAGTCAGCCAGTTGTTCAGGGCTCAACAGGTGCTAGACATTAGCAGTGGTGTTAGTGGAGCCAGTCCAGAGCAACAGTGTCATTAGGACCTGTGGGATAATAACCAAAGACACTGCAACCGGACGTCCATAATGGCTCAATAACATGTGTTGCCAACACCAGGCACTGCACCAGCAGCTCTACACAAACAGTGCCTCGGCTGATTAAACTCAGGCTACTGTACCACCACAGAGAATAACATGCTGAGCCATTATTCTTAGCAGAAGCTCTAATGGCTTACTGTCATTTCTACATTTTATCTCCAATACAGTAACACACACGTGCTCAGTTTTAGTGTTTTGGGACTTTCGGAAATGTCCTGGGACATATTGACCAGGGCTGGGGTCAATTCGAATTGAAGGCAGTCAGTTCAGGAAGTAAACTTGAATAACAACAATATATTTTTTTAAATGCATCTATTTTCAATGACTTCTCAATAAACAGATGAGTAGAAGATATTTATTTTGAAAGTTTTCAATTGACATAAAAATACAAATAAATCACTTTTAAATTAAAATGGATCTCAGCCCTGAAAGGGACTCCACCACTGTCTCTCAGGGGATATTTCTGCTGTCAAACGTAGTATAAATACATTTCTCACATGAGCTGTTAAAGACATTGAGCACACGATCGGGGGAGGGGGTTCGCGTTGGAGAATACGTGTTGTAATTTAGCGGTAGTTAACTAGTTAATAACTCAGGTTCATCCTAAAAAAAAAAGCTGAGGTGAATTTAGCCCTTAGTATTTACATTGCATTACTGGCTCTATAGTTTCAGTGACTGGGACAAGCCATTCAGAAATGGCAGCCTTATTTATCTGTGTTAGCGGCTCACCTCAGGGGAGATGTGTTTATTAATGTGCCACTTCCCCTGATAAATGAGGTAATGGAAAGCCGGGCCTGGCGCTCACCACACCTCTCCTCATCCCCCCTCCCCTCGCAGCACCTCGCCTCCCCTTTCCCCTGTGATTTATGTCAGCAAGCCAGGCACCAGGCAGCGACCGACCGACTGCTAGGCTGTGTGTGTGGACAACCGACTGCTAAGTTGTGTGTGTGGACGACCGACTGCTAGGTTGTGTGTGTGTGTGTGTGAAGTGGACCCCTCCTCCTCCAGAGGCTGGGCTGGCCTTGAGTCCTGAGTGGCAATGTCACTAAATAAGGCTGGCTCTCACACTCACAGCCTGCTCTGGCCAGGCCTCCTGGAGAAGCTGTGTGAGCCAAAGTGTCTGTGGTCTTACTTAAACTTTTTTTTCTCCTGGTAGTTAAGGTCCATTGTGTCTCTGTGTAGCATAGATATTACACTACTAACAAGCCAAATGCATCATACAGTACACAGCATTTGTCTTGGGAGCTGGGCTACAGAGAGGCCTGCTCAGTGTATTTCACTGTTTGGGAATTAAGTTATGACAGTTTTTATACGCACAGCAAGCTGAGGCCTTTGGCTGCGTGCCCCTGGTTGGCCTGAGCAAGCAGAAGCTTGGCCCAGACACAATGCAGCACAACAGCTCATTCAGAACCCCGGGCCTGCTGGATGCTGTACAACTCAGAGACTGGAGGACAATGTTTACTCTCTCACAGTACACCCAGGTAGACCGACTAGCCTCAGAGCAATAATTGAACTTGTACAGGACAGGTAGCAAAACTCACTGTCTGTGTGTCAAATCAAACCCTACCCTTCACCTGGGGCAGGGGCTCGATCTCTCTTTCTCTGAGTGTTTGGCGCGAAGTGTGAGCTGCTTGAGGTGACATCTATGGGGTGAGTTGTGTGTTTTATCGGCAGAGGAAGCAGTAGTGGTAGTAGCTACCATAGCAACACTGGTAGCAGTGAGCCTCATATGGTGACGGATCAGGGCCGACAGTGTCTCCTATTGCCTTAACGTCTTTCGGGATTCCTGTAAATGTCACGCAGCGATACAGTAAAAGGCAAGTGAATATCAGTGGCTGTCCTAATCTGAACCCATCTGTTATATAGACACAGTCAACTCGTTTGATATCCACGCTTCTGTATCGGGTGGTTTTTATTGTTGTGTTCCCTCACACCACACTATAGCCTAATGGGTAACGCCACTGCACGGTAACACTATCCCTGTGTATAATAGTCCGTCTCCCCCTTAGACACCACTACCCTTTTAAGGTGACAGAGGTAGTTGAGGATGAAAGTAGGCATTCATTACATTAAAACATATTTCTGACCCAGGCGCCCTCTGCCTCACCCCTCCTCCCCCTGTCCCCCTCCTCCCCTCTGAATGAGCAACCTCCTCCAGTAAATGTCGTCTCGGTACAAGCAGGTCTGTAGTTTATGGAATGTCCTGGCACAGACTTGAGAGAGGGAAAATACTTACTGAAGCTATACTGTGGTTACAGTACCTGAGGGCTTCTTGCCCGCCCTTTGAAGTTGTTTGTAATGAAAAATGTATTAAAAGCCTTTTTTTTTTAATGTTCTGCTGCCTACAGTTCCATTGATCTGGGGTTTCATCATTCTCCTAAGGTGAGGTCGTTGCAATCTCAGGGTTGTTTTAAAAGTTAAATACCTTCCAATACAAATGCCACCATATCATAGTCTTAGAGTACACACTGGTACCAACAGAGGAAGGGGCAGGGGACACAAAGAAAATTGTTCCCCTAAAATGAATGTTACAATTCATACCCACACACTTTCAAGGGTGGAAGTCTGGGAACTGGCGAAGTCTGAGAACTCCCCACTGTAAATCACCAGGAATTAAGTGAAAAAATACTCGTAAAAATGTTTCCCCTTTTGTTCCCATGCATTCCAGCCCTTCCCACACAGACAGTATCAACCTGTTGTGTAGATACAACAGATATACGGTAAAGAGGAGTGGGCCTCTGTGGTCCCAGTCTAACTCACCATCCATGGGGGTGATGTAGTCTGGCAGGTGTGCAGCTGCCGCCCCACCCCCCTGCATCAGCAGCTCTCCGTAGGGGTTACGGTGGCTGGCCATCAGGTGGTAGTACTCAGCAGGGCTGGCTCCAGGAGGGGGAGGGGGCAACCCAAACAGACCCCGCTCTTTCAAGTGTTCATGCGCCACTGCAGGGGGAGAGGAAGGAGGAGAATGAGGGAGGGAAGACCGACATTAAAGGAGAGGAAGGAGGAGAGGAGGGTGAGAGAGTGAGTGAAGGGAGGAAGGAGGAGACGAGGGAGAGAATGAGTGAGGGGAGGAAGGAGGAGACGTGGGAGAGAATGAGTGAGGGGAGGAAGGAGGAGACGTGGGAGAGAATGAGTGAGGGGAGGAAGGAGGAGACAAGGGAGAGAATGAGTGAGGGAAGACAAGAACATTGCAGGGAGAGGAAGGAAGGTTTAGGGGGAATGAATGAGATGAAGAGAGAGAGATAATGAGTGAGGGAGGAGAAAGACATTCCAGATTCCGGCCCCGGTCGGTCTACTTGGTCTCACCACATGCTGCCAGAGCAGTTTGAAAAGGGTTAGGGTTAGGATTGGCGACATCGTGGCCCTGTCCTAAGGAGACATTATCTACATCCCAAATGGCACCCAATTCCCTATATAGTGCACTACTTTTGACCTGGGCTCTGATCAAAAGTAGTGCACTATATAGAGCATATAGTGCCATTTGGAACGCAGTCATTGATGCAGGACAAGAGGAACAGGAGGGAATGGGAGGGCTAGGCTGGCTGGGCAGTGAGGTTAGTGATGTGCAGTGAGGCGTGTCAGAAGTCCTGCAGATTAAGGAGAGAGAGAGTGAGAGAGAGTGAGAGACAGCGAGAGAGAGAGAGACAGCGAGAGAGAGAGAGAGAGAGAGAGAGAAAGAAAGGGCCCCACTCAATATTCCTGCACATTTCCTCCAACTCAGAAACAAAGTAGTGTTGGGATTTCTCTCTTTGAAAACACACACACACACACACACACACACACACACCCTGAAGGAGCACCCTGAATCCTACAGTGACAATGGTGTTAGTCTGTTAACAACTACACCCAGTAAAGCCCATTTAAAAGTGTCAGGGGCAATAAGAGTGGGATATGGCCTATAGCTGCTGTTGAATAGCAGCACTCTGTCCCAGAGGCTTCCAAAGTCCATCTGTTTCTCCAGGAATTTAGAAGGAAATATCTGCTCTGTTTATAGTTTGGGTCAGGGTCCAGAGGAGGAAGAGACCAGGACTCCCCTCTTTTTCTCTCCCTCTCGCTCACCTCTCTCTCTCTCTCCCCCTAATGTGTCACCTCTCCCACTGGAAGTGATCTTTCAGACACAATTAGGCCGTGCTGCGCCAAAAGAAAACAGACATGTGCTTGTACTGACTACATACAGCAGAACCAGACCTTTATTTTCTCCTTCTCTCTCTCTCTCTCCTGGATCACATAACCACTTAAATGGAGGGAGTCACTTTGGATCAGCACAATGAGGAACATATCTTTTGAAGCAGTCCGATGAAGGCCCGAGCAGAGCCGAGCCGTCCCTGCCGTGCAACTGTTCTTTTTTTTCAATCAAATGAACAGAAAGTCCATAGAAAGAGAATGTGAATGACGAATAGAACACAGCAGACTGGGCCCAAAGGAATCCTGAGGCCTGTCAATGCTAATGTCATGCTAATGGGATGTAGCGCAGAAACGGCAATAAGAAAAGAGCAGCAGAAACTCTGCCTGTTCTACCCCTGTTATACCCCTGTTATATGCGTTGGCCAGCAACTAAGAAGATATTTTCCTGAAACCATTTAATTTCTATGGGTAGTGTTCTATATTAAATCAGTTTTAATTGAAAACTAAAGGAACAAAATCCAGACTGAAACACGGTTGCCCTATTCTAGAAGATATAACAGTTGTTTTTGAAAAGGCTCACATAGGAACATCAAACGTCAAACTAAATGTCCACCGTCTCTCAATGAAATCCAAGGCCGTCTCTCCTCTCTCTCCAAACCACCTATTTGCGTTCCCTCAACCGAAAATAGCCTCCTTCATTTGCTCCCTCTTTCCCATGGCTTTATCACTGCGAGATCTCCAACCCTGCACTGCTTATTTAACTTTAAAAGCAGGACCACATTACTGTTGACAGACTGTAAAAGGTGATTTATTTCCTATTCTGGCTCCTCGCCTCCACCCGTTATTGTAATTCAGCTCTGAGGTAAAGGGGGAAAGTTGGGGGGAGTTCCATTGGGACTGTTTTGTTTGATCAATTTCCATGGCTTTCCAATAACCCCAGTGTTATATTGAACACGTGGTGAGAAGAGGGAGGTCAAAGCTTCACAAAGAGCAATATGTAGCATGTAAGACTAATTTATGCAACGATGTAGCACCGTCTCTGTCTAACCTAATCTGTATGCCCACTCAAACATGCTGTTTACTGACAATCACAACAGCAAATCCCCTCTCCGCACTGAAAACAATTGCGTAACTCTTCAGAAGTGAGAATCCTTCAATTCTTCACCAAGCTTTCAGTAATAGATCAATGACACAATTCCTTCTGTTGGGATCCACATTGTAAGGTGATGCTCATGGCAGTGAATGACCTTGGATGTTGCACAATCTAGGCATGCAGTTGAACTCACAGTCTGCAGGGCTGAGTCCGCGGGCCGCAGAGATCATGGACAGGGTTGGGCTGCTGTGAATGGAGCGGAGGTAGTGCTCCATGTGAGGGTTGAAGTAGGGGTGAGTGGGGCTGAAGGGGGACTCCCCCGTTCCGGCTGCGTGGGGGGACAGACGGATCAGAGAGATGTCTGACATGACCGGGCTGCCACCTAGTCCAGGACTGGAGAGGAGAGGAGAGGAGAGGAGAGGAGAGAGAGAGAGAGAGAGAAAGAGAAAGAGAGAGAGAGAGAGTGCGTTATTATCTTAGTTCACGTACACCGTGGTTCATGGTGTATTTAGACGGAAACTATTGAACAGTTTCTTGTATCTCAAGTTCCTGTGATTTTATATAAGTTACAATGGAAATATAAACAGTTACAAATGAAAGTAAAACAACGGGACCCTCTTCTGTATCTCACCTGACCTAAGTCCTTACATGACATAGCCTAAGGCCTAACCATTTCCCCATCTGATACTACAGAGCGGTGCAGACCGTGCTGCGCGATGCAGTCAGAGCACTCGTTCACACACACACACCTGAGACGTTTGTATAAGTATATCAGCCAGCCAGGTCTAAGCCTGAATAATGAATCTAAGGTGAATCTGATACGCTCTTTCTCCTTGCTCTGTGTCTATAGACTGGAATGAGAATGAGATCACGTCTAATATCATGGCCTGCATCCCAGATGGCACCCTATCCCCTAGTGCACTATAGGGCCCTGGTCAAAAGTAGTGCACTGTATAGTGATTAGGGTGCCATTTGGGACGCAGGTCATTCCTCATCCTATCAAGGCTTTGATCTGGAAATACGTTGCAACAGAGGTTTCCGGTGAGATGGGGTCATGGAGCAGACTGTGTGTGTGTGTGTGTGTGTGTGTGTGTGTAACGCAACCATGCAATGTAATGATATTACAGCCCTACGGCATTACCTGATGTCGCACTAATTCACCCTAAGTTACCTCATCCACAGACAAATATACTGTAACATCAGGCAGCCAGGCAGGCAGGCAGACAGGCAGGCAGACATATAGATAGACAGATAGACAAAAGGTTCAACCCTCAACATTAAAAGACGTTGGTCTGGCTCTGGCACTGTAGCTGGTTTCAGCATTTCACCTGTCATTGTTCCTTTAATCCCAGACAGGGATGATATTGAAGATATATCAGACACCGTGTGACTGATATGAGTTCTAACCTGACCCGGAGAGGAGAAAGTGAGGAACTCATGGCATGTCAATGCGAGGTGTGTCTCCTGCCTGGTTGCTGCTAGCTGTACAGATAGATCCTCTGACAGGCTGAAGATCAGAGGATACAGTAGCACACACCAGGTAGTGTATGTCTGAACCTCTGGGGTTGGAACCATGAGTCTGGAAAGCCAGACTACGCACTATGCAGGAGATACCAGACTCATTTTCCTTCAGCACACCAGAAACTAGTACATACTACCTCCATTCAAATATAGATATACCCAGACGGAAGACTTAAAGCAGGTTGAGTTTCTAGAGTTTCTCTAGTTACCCTATGAGAAATGAGTGTACAGTTTAGCGTCTGAAGCTGGAATCTTCGTCTGTTTGTACTCTTTCTCTGAGACGCTTTTTGAATACAGACCCATATTGACCTCAATCTCTCAGTTATCCCCAGTACTGTCTGTCTCTAGGGGCCGGTTGGTCTGTGCTTGACCCAAAGTGAGTCCACTCCGTTTCCAGTAAATGCCCCCCAGACGACCAAAGCTTGTCTCAAAGCCAACTTTCTGCCATGGGACTTAGCTAACGGATGACCATAAAGGGCTCTGTCGTTGGCCTGAGAAGAAACAGATATTCCATACACAGAAAGCCTTTAGATTACTGGGCAACTTAAAACTTCAACTTGATATTATCTGCCTATAGCTCAGTTAGTCGCTCTAGCCACAGACCTTTTCATCTCCCTGAGTCTACCTGTACCATGGGAAGGAGTCTACTAGGTCCAGAGAGCCAAAAGGAATCACCAAAGTATGTGGACACCCCTTCAAATTAATGGATTCTGTCACGCCTGCTCCCGCTCCCCTGCTCTGGTGCTCAAAGGTGCCAGGCTGCCCATCATTACTGTCACGATCGTTATAAGGAGTGGACCAAGATGCAGCGTGGTATGTTTCCATCCTTTATTATTGAATAGAAAACTTAAAGAACAAAACGAACAACCGAAACGTGCCTCTAATAATATGCTCAACAGGCAACTATACATAGACAAGATCCCACAAAGCACAATGGGAAAATGGCTACCTAAATATGATCCCCAATCAGAGACAACGATAAACAGCTGCCTCTGATTGGGAACCATATCAGGCCAACATATATACACAATTCCCCTAGATAGCCCACCCTAAATCACACCCCGACCCAACCAACATAGAGAATAAACAGCTCTCTATGGTCAGAACGTGACAATTACGCACATCTGTCACCATCGTTATGCGCATCAGCACTTCATTGGACTCACCTGGACTCCATCACGTCTTTGATTGCCTCCCCTAGATCTGTCACTTCCTCAGTTTCTTCCCCGTGTCTGCATTAATGTTGTTTTGTTTCCCTTGGCCAGACGCTGTCCGTATTTTGTTTCATGTCCGTTATTTATTAAATATTCACTCCCTGTACTTGCTTCTCGTCTCCCAGCATCTGCCCTCACAGATTCGGCTATTACAGCCATACCCGTTGCTGACGGGTGTATACAATCAAGCACAGAGCCATGCAATCTCCATAGACAAACATTGGCAATAGAATGGCCTTACTGAAGAGCTCAGTGACTTTCAACGTGGCACCGTCAGAGGATGCCACCTTTCCAACAAGTCAAGAGGTCAAATTTCTGCCCTACTAGATCTGCCCCGGTCAAATGTAAGTGCTGTTATTGTGAAGTGGGGCAACAACGGCTCAGCCGCGAAGTGGTAGGCCACACAAGCTCACAGAACGGGACTGCCGAGTGCTGAAGTGCGTAGGGCGTAACAATCGTCTGTCCTCGGTTGTAACACACACTACCGAGTCCCAAATTGCCTCTGGAAGCAACGTCAACACAATAACTGTTCGTTGGGAGCTTCATGAAATGGGTTTTCATGGCCGAGCAGCCACACTCAAGCCTAAGCTCACCAAGCGCAATGCCAAGCATTGGCTTTAGTGATGTAAAGATTGCTGCCATTGGACTTTGGAGCAGTGGAGACGCGTTCTCTGGAGTGATGAATCACACTTCACCATCTGGCAGTCCGACAGACAAATCTGGGTTTGGTGGATGCCAGGAGAACCTGCACCAATGCATAGTGCCCGCTGTAAAGTTTGGTGGAGGATAAATAATGGTTCAGGGTTTTTCATGGTTCGGGCTAAGCCCCTTAGTTCAAGCGAACGGAAATCTAAATGCTACAGCATACAATGACATTCCAGATGATTCTGTGCTTCCAACTTTGTGGAAACAGTTTGGGGAAGGACCTTTCCTGTTTCAGCATAACATTGCCCCGTGCACAAAGCAAGGTCCATACAGAAAAGGTTTGTCGAGATCGGTGTGGAAGAACTTGACTGGCCTGCACAGAATCTTGACCTCAACTCCATCGAACACCTTTGGGATGAATTGGAAGGCCAACTGCAAGCCAGACCTAATCACCCAAAATCAGTGCACTAATGCTCGTGGCTGAATGGAAGCAAGTCCCCGCAGCAATGTTCCAACATCGAGTGGAAATCCTTCCCAGAAAAGTGGAGGCTGTTATAGCAGCAAGGGGGGGACCAACTCCATATTAATGCCCATGATTTTGGAATGAGATGTTCGACGTCCACATACTTTTGGTCATGTAGTCTATGTAACATTGTGACTCGAGAGAGAGAAGCCAACGGTCGTATTCTATTGCAGCAATACAGTGTGATTGCATCATGAGTGAAGCAAGACCTATTGTTGGATTTGAAGGAGATAACGATCTGATTGATAGTTAAAATGCCTCAACGTCATTAACCCTCGCAGCACCATTAACTATTAACACGTCATCCGCATGAACTGGCAAGACCTTGTCATAGAATACCCCGGGGTTGCCGGGGTTACAGTAAGCTATTTGCATAGGACCTGAGATGTTCGTATATCATAACAATAGCAAGCACCTACATCAGGCATCAGTCCCGTCACAAGATCATAGACCTGAATAGATTTAACTGACTTTTAAATATGAATCACATAAATATTGATTTCTTTAGCCAGCAGTCATGCAAAAAACGAGAAATGCTTAACTTAAACAAAACCCTCGTCCACAAAGAAGAGTAAGGCCTTTACTTAAAATGATACAATGTAGAGAGAGCAGCACCCTAAATAAGTAATACAATATTCAAATGTTAAAGGCCCTCCCGTGGAATGGTTTCATCATTACTCTGCGGAGGCCTGGCCTTCAGATGCGACGGGAGCTTCAAACATACAATGCCAGGCTGTGGAGCGTATCTGGGCCTGGCGCCCGGTGGGTGTGAGATCAGGGAGGTTGTGGGGTTCTCAGTCGCCCTGCAGAGCAGGAGGCTCCTCCAGTCCTACCCTGGCTGTTAGGACTAGACCAACGAGTTGCTAGCCTAGCCTATACAGTTGTATACTTGTTCTAATTAGTCCACTTAGTGTTCTGTCTGAAACACTTTGGGTAATTGAACAGTGTATGTTAGGCTGTCTGGATTTAAAAGTGTGCTCAATATGAGATATCAGTTGTATAATGAGGTGTGGATAATAATGTGAATGTGTGTGTGTATGCTTTGTGTGTGTGTGTGTGTGTGTGTGTGCGTGTGTGTGTGGTGCATGTATGGCTGGTGTGTGTGTGTTTGTGTGTGCCTGTCTGTGTGTGTCATCACCCTGCGCTGGGCCGCTGCGGTGAGCGACACTAGAGATGAATTACAATGTGACGGTGTCTCCTCTGTAGCTACCTCAGTGCTGGAGATGTGATTTAGATAAATCACATCGTCCACTGCAGGGCTGGAATGAACTACTGCTGTAGATTTATATGGGCCTGGACTGCAACATGATATGGATGATTTGGGCTTAAACTTAGCATGCAATACTTTCAGCAGTTCCACATATGCAGAAAGAGGGGGGGAATTACTTACAACAAACAGTTGGATTGTGGGGTTTGAAACAATGGAATGTTAACATATCACTATTTCTGTGGACACAACCATCCTTTGTTGACTCGGGTCAGCACGGTATTGCTCCCAGTGGCGGTCAGTGCCGTTTATGATGAGGGAGGACAATTTGTATATATTCTTTTTACAACATAGGTGTGCACAGGTCAAGAGAGCTTATCTACGGTGTAATCATTAGTCCAACAGATGCAAACGAGAGTTTCTATTGGACGAATTCAGTTGTTTGTTTTTTTGCTTCCGTTTAAAAAACTTTTTCCAACAGAATCGGTGTAATGAGTACACCCCTGATTACGCGTAAACACAGTTCACTTTCATAGCATCCAAGGTGTATTCCTTGGATGCTATGCTTTCAGTACTAGATTCATTCTCTGATCCTTTGATTGGGTGGACAACATGTCAGTTCATTCTGCAAAAGCTCTGAAAGGCTTCCTCTGGAAGTTGTCATAATTAGTGTCTATGGAAGGGGGTGTATTGAAGTCAATGTACCCAGAGAAGGAAGGAAGCAAGCTGTCCTCTGGCTACACCATGGTGCTATCCTACAGATTGCTGTTGAAGTTACAGTAGACCTTCATTACAAAACAGAGTGTTTTAATCAACTATTTGTTGACATGGAAATATATTTTGCATAGTTGTATCTAAAAAGTAACTTTTTAAATGTTTTAAAAATGTTATTTGTATTCAATTCACTGAGGAGGATGGTCCTCCCTTTCTTCCTCTGAGGAGCCTCCACTGACTTCTACCTACTAGGAAAGCTGGCCAACCTGTAGCATTATTTGCCGATTGTTAAAACATCTACTAATTGTTGTGTTTAAAACTAGAGCTGACAGGTAAAACTGTAGAAACAGCACTGCCGTAATAACATTAGAAATAGTCTTGCTTGCCTGACTCATAGCGATCCACTGTGGGAAGAAACTACACGATTCGCCCTTTTTAAAAATGTACCTTCTGGGCTGACAACACTTTACCAATCAACCAAACAAGTCATCTCTGCAGAGTTGTTCCTGGTAGCTCTAAACAAACAGATGGGAAATGGGAATGAGACAGCGATTATAGAGTCGTTAGAACTGAAGTCACAGAGCAACAGAGCCAGAAGCTACAGTCTTAGGATATTAATGGGAGTGTTGCACTCACTGGCAGCCTCTGTCAATGACTTGATCTGATCTTATAGCCCTGGGCAGTTTAGTAGACGCAATCCGCCTCATAGATAATAATGGGCAGACTGAGACACTGTTATCCCCCCCCTAGTCTGGGATACTCAGGATGGGAGCAACAACATCTAAAGAAACTGAACCACAACTTGTGCACTTTGTTTTAATGATCATATTGATAAAGGTAAAAAAAGAAAAAAAGATTCTCTCTGGGAATAATGTGTGTTAAAATGATATCATATTCTCTCTGGATTGTCATTTGTTGGAAAGTACCTAACTATGCTGTAGCTGTGCTTATATCTTACAACAGGTGAAAAACTACTCCTAAAAAGTTTTGAGAGGTTTCTAGAACAGCCATGATTTGTCATAGTGTCATGAATGCCGGGACAGCTTGTGTCAACGCACACACTCCATGCGGGTGGTTTATATCACAGCTTCAGTCCAAGCTCCTGCATAGCTACCCGGCACAGCAAAGGAGGTTAGTATCCCCATCACTACTGTTCTCTGTCTCTAGCTGAACCACTGCTTTGAGCCCAGGACTGCTCCTGTCCTCTCATTTGACAGTGATTAAAAATCTCTCCTCTATTACAGTAGAAAAACCCCAGAAGAAGAGACTCTTCCCACTTCCTCCCACCGCCGCCGCTTCCTCCCCACTTTATGACAGCTGTGACAAAATAACCAGCCCTCTCATTATGTTATATGCAAACAATGATAAAGGGGACTGTATGGAGATGTCATGTTCGACAATCAAGCAGGGGACCTCTGACACGCAGCCACCAGCGTATAATAAAGTGGGCCTGACTGCCGCGTCTCCTCGACAAATGACACCACACTTAATTTGCTGTGCAATGTTCCTGTAATTAGAGTGAATTTGGCACAGGCACGGGGAAAGACAGCTAGATCAAGGTCTTGATGAATTAGGGGTCCACTGTCAAGATCAAATCACATTAATCAAGGTGGCCGTGTGTAGAGACAGATTTTCTTCCCCCTCTACTTCCCTGGTGCTGTGATAAATAGCCCTGCTGAAGCCAGGCAAACAGTATGTATCACCATCAAATCTACTGAATTGAAATGGAAATTAAGCCGAACACTATTTCCAGAATTCGATTGACTTTTTTGTGTTTTACTGCTATCGTTGTTAAGATAAAGATAACGTCTTTACTAGAGCAAAGTCAAAAAACGTTCTGGTTCAATTTCACTTGTTAAAGAACTGAGATGTTGCTACCAAACCAATCATGGCCACTACTAAGCAAGCTAAATATCCAACGGACGGCACAATAACCTGAAAGTTGAATGAAGGTACATGTAAGCATCATAGAACCAATTACGATACTGTATTGGAGACCTCTATACTTGTACTGTGTGGGAGAGTATTGATGTTGTTTTCTTGGGACCAAACAGATTAGGTCCACTATGACACAGTAAGGAACATAGAGGACTGTTGTAGGTAGAGGGGGAAAGGTTGTGTGTGTGTGTGTGTGTGTCAAGTCATTTGTGATGGATCCAGCCCAGTACAGCTAACTAATGGAAAGAGGATGTGTATTGGCTGGCCACAGGCTTGTAGGTTGATACCTGGCAAAAAAGCAACGCTGTCCCCCATAATCATCAACTGTTATAGGAAATGAGAGATGTAAGGAACAATGTTAACATTCTGTAGGAAATGACATTGGATAGTAATTTGTAAATATAATAATATTTCACCTGTGATATTAAATCTGGCCAACACTTTTGCTCTCATCCTTTAAATGGAAGGTTGCCCTTTAAATACTATGCAGTGTTGGCTAAAACAAGGCCATCTAATAGCTCATTTCTATCTATTAGTGTAAACAGCTTGTGTATACAGTAGAGACCAGCCTGACTTACCCATGCATGGCATGTAGGGTGTGGGGTTCATAGAGGTATCTTCCCTCATGGTGACGCATGTCAATCGGGATGGGCGTGTGGAACGTCGGGAAGACGTGGTGAGGGGCTGCAGAACAGAGAAGAAAAGGGCGAGACGGAGAGAAAAATTGTTCAGACTCATAAATAAGAGCTGGGCTTTTCAAAAGCTTCGTTTCAAAGGCAAAACGGGGCTACAATAAAGCAACATGAATTTCAGTGCAAGCTGAGCAGTTTCGCCTAAAATATTGGCACTATCACACAAGAGGAGTGGAATAAATAAATAATCAAAGTCATCCTAAGAAATCCTACATCTTGAACATAAAAGATCTCCAACTGGGCTTTTGACAAAGACCTGCAGCTAGTCAGTCTTTGAACTAAGAGGGATGATGGACTGCATCAAGGAGAACTGGAGTCCCGACGCAAACTGGGCCTGACAGCATTGGGAAGAGGCTTCTTCTTCTAGCCCCCTGCAACAACACTACCCATCCAAACAGTAACAGCACCTCTGACGTCTGAGCAGGTGGTAGACAGTAGACACTGACTGGGTAGTATAGTGTACCCAGCTACTCACTCAGTCACGCTTGTGAACATGACAGAATCAAATTCCCGAAATGCCACAGTATTATTTAGCTGTGAGACAAATTATTATTCAGGGTTATACAGGATTTACAGCTCAGAGTCAGAGCCCAATGAAACACACATTAAATAAATTGTAATTTAATTTACTTAAGATATATTAGTACATTTACAAAATATGTCTTAGTAAATGCTTAGTAATTGAAGCCGCTTTCTCAGCAAGGCTGTTGGAAGAGACCTAATTTTTGTTTAAGACACACAGATCATTTTAAGGTAGTTTTCAAAGTCACGTTAGTGTATTAGGGTTAGCATGAAACGGCTTTAAAAACAGCTTTACAGTCTCTTAACCAAAACCAGACCCAGGGACACAGGAATTGTATTATTTATGTCCGGAAACACAAGAGAGCACAGCTGGCCACGCATGGAAAATGGAAAAAAGCAAGGAAAAAAATGGAGGTTTTATGAGGGTCAGGTCATTTTTTTTAATAAAACATTGGTGTTAGGCATTTCAAGACAAATTTGAGGGCCCCCAAGCAGACAGTCAAGGAGCAGGCCGGTCTCCAACCGGGAACTCCCCCCTGCTAAGGCACCGGTCAGTCTTGGATCCAAACCAACAGGAGGCATCCCTCCGCATGCGGCATCCCACAGCAGCTGGTCCTAATTGATGTTTTACAAGAAACTCCCTGGCTGAGATTGTTTCTCCATCCAGAACCTGTTGAAGTGAACGCTGTGCTGCGTCAACTGTAACAGCATTGCCGTGTTTCACAGCAGAGATTTCTAAAGCAACCCTGGATGAATCTGGCCTGAGGGTGATCAAATGGAATTCAGTGAGGAGGTTAGAAGCTAAAGTCCCCCCACTATCTCTCTCCTGACCACACCTCTTTAATGGAGAGAGTGCTGGGCAGGCAGGTCACTCCTGAGGAGCTGAACAAGTTCTTTGTGTAGAGAGGGCAGAGTTTGTATAAGCTAAGGACACAGAGGTCAGAGGACAATGTGGGCGGAGAGGAGCCGGGCCAATCCTCTTATACTAGCATTCACAGAGGAGACCTCTGGTAATCTGGGCTGAAATAGGAGCTGTTCTGTCCACCCACCACCACAGAGTGGTTTCTGTAGTGGCCACAACTGTTGGCCTGTTTGAAGGGCTTAGTTGTAGTGGAGCTTTCCATTCTGGGAAGACTTGGAGCTCTTTCTAAACATCCCTGTATGAAAGCCAGTCGAGAGGGGACCTACTTTACATCACAAACAGCAGTGAAGTACCTCGGACAAAACAAACAGTGAGAAGTCAAACCACTAGGCAGCACTAGTAAGGTCACGGGATATGTGTCATGAAGACCGTTGCCTTGTTTGCAAATACAGAAGTTATAGAGTTGCACATTTCACTTGGCAGGTCATGGATACTGGGCAGCGTCCCATCGAGTCAGAAGAGACTGTTTATAAAGTGCTGAAAGGACAGGGCCGTTGGAAGACTGGTTCTATTTTAGCGTTGTTAGAGGGATCAGACTAGGAAGCAGGAGAGGAGTGGTGAGAAGCGAGCGGAGGCAGGAAGCGGGGGCTATTTCTGGCTCACAACCATCCATCACCGACAGGGCTGTATACAATGAGGAGAAGAAGAGGAGAAGAATGGTGCATCATTCATAAACAGTCCCAGCTTCGCTATTTAGTTCCCCCTCCTTTCAGTAACGTCCCACACCATGGAAAGAGAACACTCCGATTGCCAGACTGCGATCCAACCTCATCAAGACGCCACTTCACACCATTAAATCAGCTGACATGGTCACAGCTAATACACAGTCTTATATACACGCCGTCAAACCGTCACTCGTTTTCAGTTGTTCTCTTCAGAGCTCGACAATATGTTTTTCCCCCTTTCTGTTTGAGATGAACTAGAAATGTGCAGATCTAATGGGCCTTTGGAGTAATTCCCCATTCAGCTGGTACCTACACCCTTCACTGAGGTGTAATCCCAGCCGCCCCCTGTAAAGTGTTCCAGTGGGGTAATATGAATGTTGGCAGGCGAGCACTCTGACAACCGCGGCAGCGCCATATTTAATGTATTGTATTTGAATTATGTCCCTCATTCACCAGGTACACAGTCTTCCTTGGCTTTTCTCGACAGTCTCCTTTTTTTTATCACTGGGCTCAGTCGTAAAGATAATAAACTTCTGGTTTAAGGTAATTACTTAAATCAGGACAAACCTGTGTGTTAAGCAGTGCTATTAGGCGGTGTGGTGATTAATCAGACCTGTAGCGATGGTGTGATGCTGCTGGGTGATTACATCCACTGTGTAATCAGTCTCTGGGAGACCCTTGCAGTCGTTAAGTACCTAAATGACACAAACAGCATGCTAACAACATGCTTGTACCGCTTGTATGGGGCCGTGGCAGAGGACAGAGGCCCATCAGGATGTTTGTTAATGCCAGCCAGGTAGCCACCAGCACAACGCAGCACAGTGATGCATGGAGGTTATTGGTAGGTGGCTCAGGACCCAGCTGGCAAATTCTGATAACTTCCCCCTTCTCTCCCTGTCCCGCAGCTCATGGTGGGGTAGCGTAAATATTACACTGAAGGTAACAATTCAAATTGACCAATAACAGGAAGGACATGGTGGAGCTTTTGGTGTAATTCCTTATAATCACATTTGTATTTTCAAAGCTTTAAAATTGAGAGGCTACTGAGAGCTATTCCGAAAAGCCAATCGGAAAATCTAAAGCCGCTTGTTCCCCTGTCATCTCCCAGAGTGCCGTGCAGCATGAGGCCCTGTGTGTAACAGCAGTTGGCATGGGGTTTTGTAGTTAGGACCCCAGGCAGATTGTACTGGAGGTATTTCCTGTCTGAGTGAGGCTAATTTCCCCCCATCATTCTGCTAGTAAGACAGAAAAGCTTTTAATTTCACTGCTGAGGTCTCTCCTCCCAGGATATCCATTAATCCGAGTGAGCCTATTACGCCCTCCAGATCTGGGATCAGTTTGGACCTGAAACAAGAGGGATTTATTTTTGCCTGTATAACAGAAAAGCAATAGGACTGTCAACACCTGATGTAAGTATACGCTGACTTAAAGACAGACACAGAACGGATTCCACTTCGTATAATTGTGGGAATGTCCCTAAGTGGATGGATCTCTGTGTGAAATAGCATTAAGAGTTGGAACGTTTAAAAAATAAAAGAGTTTTCACCATCAAATGTGTTAGTGCTCCAGGACAGGCCAGTTCAGACAATGCAATGTACAGTCCGGTCCCATTAGAACCCAGTGTTTCTGCATGTGTTCTGTGTGTGTGTGTGTGTGTGTGTGTGTGTGTGTGTGTGTGTGTGTGTGTGTGTGTGTGTGTGTGTGTGTGTGTGTGTGTGTGTGTGTGTGTGTGTGTGTGTGTGTGTGTGTGTGTGTGTGTGGTGTGTGTGTGTGTGTGTGTGTGTGGTGTGAAGGGTGTGTATGTGACTATGAGAAAGTGAGAGGGCCTGCTGCGGTGCTCCACCAGATGTAAAAACAAATGTTATCACCCAAAGACTAATAGATGTGAGGGCCTAAGCACCGGGACATTCCAACACTGTTTCCCCCAGGGGGGGGGATTGGGCCCAGTCAGTGAATCAGGTGAACGCATGCAGCCTCCTGAACTCTCCAGAGCGCTCGCCTTTTGTTCTCCCCCGCTGCGTGTGAACAATGGACCTGTCTGGGTGATGGAATAAACCCTGCTCAGGGTTGGTCAATCCCCCCACTGGTCCACTGAGCTGACTGGCTCAGGACGCCCATGCTGCCTTTTCAGCCTGCCTCGGGGCTCTCTCAGGGCTACGCTACAGACAACGTCCCCCCCGAGTGGTGAAGCCTTTTTGTTGACATGTGAGAAATGTAATAGCAGGTATCCGTAAGGGATGGAATTAGTGGCTAACACTGTATGCACGCTTGTGGAATTAAAATAGCAGCTTGCAGTTTTTTTCATTGTCACAGTAAAGTCACTTTTCCGGAATAGGTCAGTGAGTGTTGAGTGTGGTCACACCATGGTGTGGTGTTGGGAGCCTGTTCGCTCCGTCATGTTTAGGTGACCTAGTTCTGGCTACTCTTTGTCTCCTGTCCCAACTCGACCCCTCAACCCCTCGCTCCCCTATTATCCCCTCCCATAATTCACCATCAACCATTATTAATGGTGCATTAACTTGGCCGGCACATTGAATGAGCCTGTTTGGTTTGCACCCACTCAACCACCCTAAGCAGTCACACAAAGAGGGCTATTATTCTGGTGTCAAAACATCACTATGGTGGAAAACGCCTGTCCCACACACAGGGGAGAAAGACACAGAGGCCGGTCAGATAGATCCACTGCTACAGACTACGGAGAAGACAGACAGTGATCTGCTGAGGGGATGAGAGTTAGTTACAGCAGCAACGCTCCTCTGTTTTCCATGTTGTGTTTAAAAACAGCTGTGGAGCATTATTGTTGTGCCTGCGTGCCTGCCTGCCTGCCTGTCTGTCTGTCTGTCTGCTGGAGTTTTGAATGTCAGGTGTACTTTGTTTTATGAGGTTTTAGATAAATTAAACAGAACCCCGGGCATGTTTCCATGACGAACACTTCAGAGGCGGAATATGACTCAGGCATGAGTCACTCACACAACAGCTTTAAAAGGCCCCCGCTGTGGTAGAACGCCACTAGAACCCCAAGCCCTGCAGTACAAAACATTACTGAACACTACAGTAACTATGCGCTGTGGCTGTAGGACGGAATCGTGTTTTCAATTGAAAAGCAATGACTTAATATGATCAATCAGTCAAGTTACCATCCTTATTCTAGAACACAATCACATTTCTTAAGCCATATGTTTTTTCACCAGAGCTTGCATTTTTGTTGCTAGTCTCTAAAACTAAATAAAGCTCAGACACCAGAGAGAGGAAAGGTAAAAACAAACATTGGCCATTTTGAGACAAAGCATATACCCTCAAATAACCACTCCTCTTAAATCACAATACTCTGTGGCATTGTGCAGACCTGCTGGAGTGGGGCCATTTCCTGTGTCGTGGGGACGGGCCTGTCCATCATGTTGTCAGACTACAAAGTGAGAGGAATGGCCTTGGAATGCTGACTCACACAGGTTCTGTCCCTACACTGTGCTCTGTGGGGCCCCGGCCGGGTCCCAGAGGCCCCTAGTGTGCATGGCAGGTACAGATAACGATCTGTGGCAGTGACCCCTCTGACTCTCTGCTCCCTGCGTTCCCAGGTCACCCTAAAACGCGACTCCCGCTGGTACCCCCAGGGCGGGGCTCGTGATGCCCAAAGACTTTTTCATACGATTCAGAGATCAGCTGGCTGCCCCTCCTAGATCTCTGCTCGGTGCTGTCCTCTCCTCTCCTCTCCTCTCCTCTCAGCAGAAGAACATCACACAAGTTTACAATTAGAAGGTACGAACGTAGCTGAACATAGGATGGAAACGTTCCAAGTTCGTAAACAACTACCTTGATAAGGAACAGGAAAATAAAGAGAGTTAATGCCCTCATGGAACGTTTTCAAACATAAAGGGCAGAGTAAAGAGAACAAACACACACTGTTAATGAGAAACAAAACTCTGTTAAAACACATAAAGACCCAAAACTTGCTATTCATATGGCACAAAAAAAAAAAAAAAAAAGGCTCGCCTGCACCACACGTCAGCTGGTATCACAACAGTTAATGAGGAACGCCTGTTGTTTTTATTAAAGATGACCAACGCCAAAACATTTTCTACTAAAGGATTATTTTCCCGAACATATGAAAATTGCCACAAAAGAGTTTGCATGAACAGGAAAAACCCACTTAATACAGCCTTGCTGTAAGGAGTGTGTACTGGCAGCAGAGAAGTCAGACGCAGGAGAACGAAAACAGTTTCCGAACGGCGCAGTTTAATAACCAAAAAAAAACACAGGAAAACAGAACAATCAAATGGGTATATAAACCGACGCACATCTCTGGTAATCTTATACTCGCTTCGATGAGAGGTTTGAGTTCCGTGTTTTGACTGTGTACTCTTCTCTCTTTCCGTCTTTGTTCACGGACAGCCGTGAACAAGCACTTACAATAAACAGTCGCCGACAAGGACATGAGGGGGAACAGAGGGTTAAATACACAACGTGTAATTGATGGGATTGGAAACAGGTGTGATGGAAGACAAGACAAAAACCAAAGGAACATGAAAAGAGGATCAGCGTTGGTTAGAAGGCCGGTGACTTCCGACCGCCGAACTCCGCCCAAACGAGGGAGAGGGACCAACTTCGGCGGAAGTCGTGACACTTGCTTTTTATGGAGAGATGATGGCAGGAGCCTGTAGCCTCACTAGCCTGTGAATCTCAGACCAGTGTTTCTGACTAGGACCAAGTATCGCTCTCCTGACCCTGCTCCGCCACTGCCTTGCTTTCATCCCCTTTCTTTGGACATTGCGACGGGAGCCTGCTCCATTCTTGCTCCAGCTCTGCCTGTGTCGTGCTCACTGCTGTCGCTCTCACTTCAGCACTAAGCAGCAGGCCAGGCCACACATCGAACCAGCCAACGGGGCTCAGCCAGGAGGATACCTCCACTCTAGTCTCAGAACCCTGGCCAAGAACTTCAGTCACATCCTTTGACATGTTCTGTAGTCTGGCTGCAGTAGCAGCTGCTTGTCTCTGTGTGTCAGTAGGCTACATCTCGCCTAGCTTTCCTTTGGTCGTGCGCACTAGACTATTCAAAACCTCTAACATTCTGGCAAATATTGTTGAACAAGCCCTGTGCACACTTGCAACATTATGGGACTGGATGAGGCTGGGGCCAGGCCTTTATTAAGACTGCAGCAGTGACTTGACTCCACCACCCTCTCCAGCCATCCCTCTCTTACACATCCCCAATAGGACACCCCTGACCCCTGTAATTCAGGGGCTGAATACCAATGACAGGGGCACACAAACCAGGCAAACAGAGCAGTGTGTAATGATAGTGCTTAGTCTGGGAAAGTGGCTGGCCACACAAAGAGAGAAGAGTACACAGTCAAAACACGGAACTCAAACCTCTCATCGAAGCGAGTATAAGATTACCAGAGATCTCAACAACTCACAAATCAGATGGGGGATATTTTAACAAGAGATTCAAACAATGGAAAAATCTTTTTTTTTTAAATTAAGCAATCAACTAAAGCAGCGGTAGGCAAAGCATGTTACACCAACAATTAGTCTACAGAAGGACCATTGGCCTACCGAGAGCATCAGAGACAGTAATAACAAACACGACACTCATTTCATCCATTTGTCGTATACCTTAATTAACATACATACTGTACAGAAAAAACATTGACATGTATAATCCAATATTCAAATAAAAGCCCATTAGATCATTTTGCTACTCTAACCTTCTACTGCAGTGGTCTAAATCAGGGTCACACAAAGTGATACTCGGTAGTCTTCACACCTCACACACGTGGTTATGGGCTTAATAAAAGAAGACACCTGTACCATGTCAGATATAGAGTTGAAATGTGTTACATTTTGAGTTTGCATCCCAATATTACACTTTATATACATCACAGAAGGCTGAAATATAACAAAATGGTTTGACATTGAAACCCCAGATTTACGTTGTTTAAATTATTTTTTATTAATTATGAATAACATTCCACCCATGAGGCCAAAGAGGGCGCTTTTGGTCATTGACTGCAGTAAAGGGCTACAATTGAGAAACCTCATTCTGTAACGTTTGTCGTCGGAAGGAGACCAAGGTGCAGCGTGGTAAGTGTTCATGATTCATTAATTACTCAGCACACCAAACAAAAACAACAACGAACTTCACGTTCTGCAGGCTTCACAGCGCTAACAAAAAAAAAACAAGATCCCACAAACACCAAAAGGAGAATGACAACTTATATGTGATCCCCAATCAGAGACAACGATAAACAGCTGCCTCTGATTGGGAACCACACTCGGCAGAAAACAAAGAAATAGAAAACATAGAAATAAATAAACTAGAATGCCCACCCTAGTCACACCCTGGCCTAACCAAAATAGAGAATAAAAGCCTCTCTATGGCCAGGGCGTGACACATTCAAGTTTTCCAAATAATACTACAATCTTGAGCTGCACTCTCAAAAGAAAGAACAGAACAGTGAAGGTTTTTATCGACTGAGACCCTGTTTGTGAGTTGTCCTCAGACTCAGCTACTATCAATCTTACCAATCTTACCACTTTCTCATAATTACATGGACTAGAGCTCAGTGATTCCTGTATAATTTGAGAGAGGAAGGGAGGAATCCCCTTGATTGTGATACGAGGGGAGAAATCATGGGTCCTGCTGGTTAGAGAGCGAGGCTCACTAAACCCTGCTTGCTGCATCACACCAGTGTGTGTGTGTGTGTGTGTGTGTGTGTGTGTGTGTGTGTGTGCATGACTATGGGGCCACAGCCAAAGCAGAGAGAATGCTGCTGTGCAGGACTATCAGTTCTACTCTGGTTACACCCCAGACGCTGGGTCGGCTCTGTACAACTACAACCTCCAACCACTACAAGGTAATAGAGCTGACAGGTTGTGAGATATGATTGAGTTTTGCCTTCAATGAGAAATGTGTCATTACACCCACAGCTCAGAGACGAGTTTTTCCAAAATGTGTTCCCGCTGTGTTTTTAGTTGAGTTCCAACCGCATGGGGTAGAGATAATATTTAAATGAAAAAGCCAGCGTATCAAGTAAGTTAAATCATACAGATTTTGTTGGTCAAATTATTTTATTTTGTTAAATATGCGTATCAGTATTTGATCATGAACTCGAGCCAATGTAGAAAAGGTCCATCCATCCCTGCCCTGTTTTTAACACGCTGTTCAGTGAAATCTGCAGGACTGCTAGCCAAGTCATTAGCTAGTGAAAACAGATCAATCTCTCACTATTTAGTCTTCTTTCACCTTCTGACTTTCTACATCCTCCACCACTGCGATCAATGGAAACTCTGTGTGCGACCCAAATGGCACCCTACTACCCTATGGGCCCTGGTCAAAAGTAGTGCACTAAATAGGGAAAAGGCTGCCTTTTGGGATGCAGCCCCTATGCCTCGGTTTGCCCTCCCTGCCACTTCACTCAAGGGCCACTGGGTATTTTGACTTTCTCCATTGGAATCTCCTTCCCCTTCCCTTCTCGTCCCAGGCCTTTTTTAGGCAGGCAGACTCACTGATGATGGGGGATCAGGAGGAGTGGCAGTGACGGGAGGAGGAGAGGAGAGGGAGAGAGGGAGAGAGAGAAACCCCCATTTGGGGGAAGTACAAAGGGTCTCATTGAAAGGCAGGTCTTTCGTCAACCCTGAGGGGAAGAGACGTTCCTTACCGGAGGGGAATATGGTCACCTTCGTTGGGCCTAGATTTGTCAGTTCCACTGAAGGTTTGTGGGACTTCCCAGCTCTACTGGGGCCTAGATTTGTCAGTTCCACTGAAGGTTTGTGGGACTTCCCAGCTCTACTGGGGTCTAGCCTGGAATTTTGGAGGCTGACTGACTTGAAGTTCCAACATTTGCAAGGGGGTACTTGTTCTGTGTTTTATGGACTATAACTCGATTGATTAACTAAACTATTTGATTATTGCTTTCACATTATCAGTGTACATTATACAAGTATGTATTTACTCGAGGGGTGTGAGAGCGTTGAATCTAATGCTCAAGAAATGTATAATACATTTGGATTTGGTCTGGGTTCACACTCCAACTAAGAGCCTTTAAATTGGAGTGTTTTTAATTCTCTCTGGTTCTCTCGGAGAGAGAACAAGGCTTGCTAATAGGGGCCCGTTGACTTCACTGTGTTTATGAGGGAAAATACAGCTCAATCAGGGAATGAAACCACCTGCACTTGTTTAATAATCATTAATTGTTGGCCATGGGCCACTGGTGATGTGTGGACTGGATCTGTTATAGGTTATACAGTAAAACAAAACAAAACAGAGGTGGAACACCTAAGGTTTATTTTCAAACCATAAATGTACTGTAAGAACCTGGTCTTTTTGTAATGATTCATAATTAGCAGACAAATACACTGCTGTGGTGTTTTATCCTCCATTTGAGCTTTGATTTGTGTATTAAACTCTTGACAGTTTTAATGAGATGTTATTGCTTCATCTCCAGCTGTTTGTCTCCGTAGTTACAGGGCAATTAGTCCGCCTTCTCTTATTTCAAATCCCCTTTAAGCAGTGTGATAATAGGTACAACTTTATTGCACTACTAGTAAAGCAGTTAAATATTGCAACTGAAATACAAAAGGGGACAAATTATTACTATTTTGTATAAAAAAAGGTCCCCCACATTTCTTTTCTACAATATTTATTTTCCTATGAATGGTAATGCCTCAAAATCAGATCAAAAGATGAGTTTGAGGGAACTGAGGTGGCTAGGAGTTGATGGTAAATGTCTCAAAAAATGACCTTATATATATAATGAAATATCAAATATCCCACCTCATAGCTCATATTTTCCCTTTTGATAACATTACAAAGACAAATTGCCTCATAGAAGCTGCATTTTCCCAACTGTATGGGGGTGAATACGCATGGGGAACGCTGGTGTTACCACTAACCAGTCTTAAATCCCCCCAAAGAATCACATGTCATTATGATGGACAAATGAAGAAGGAGGCTTGAATAGATGTGAGAGGGTCTCATTGTTGATCCAAACGGAACCCCCTCCGACTCACCACCCTGCTCAACACCCACCCATCCAGTCTCCTGTGTCTCCCTCTGCCTCTCTGCTTCAGCCCACAGATTCCTCATGTCCTGTCCCCCTCCTTCCTTCCATTTCCCTCCTCCTTCTCTCTCTTTTGTCAGATGGAGTTAGGAACGGGCCCATGCTGGGATGGGAAATATTTCCACATCAACTCTTTGGGCCTTTATTATCATTGCTTAAAGTAGCATTTCTTATTTGTTCATTATACTTTTAGAAAAATAATTGGGGGATGTAGATCAACAACTTGGCTCAGGCCACAAGCCATTCAAAGTACCTAGTTATCAAGTGAATTAAAACTATTTCAGGTCCAGTTAACAAAATGTAGGGAGCCCTAATTCATTACTTGCATTAATGTGATAAATATTTCGATACATGTTTAGTCATGAAGGACTTCCTCCCCTCACTGTACTGTATAAGCCTCAATGTTTGTAGGGTGCCTGAAGGTGTGAACGGATCGACTCCACACACAGCATTGCCAGACTGATCCCACCAGCACCACCAGGCAGAATGACGTGGGAGGACGGGGGCCTGTTTTTTGGGTTTGGCACAGCCGTGACGGCCCTCACAGATCCAAGACGCCTGGGAGTCTCCTCTCCTCGTCTCCCCCAGCAGGGTGAGGCT
The DNA here is from genome assembly GCF_018296145.1 of Oncorhynchus tshawytscha. Classification (NCBI taxonomy): domain Eukaryota; kingdom Metazoa; phylum Chordata; class Actinopteri; order Salmoniformes; family Salmonidae; genus Oncorhynchus; species Oncorhynchus tshawytscha. The sequence goes on from NC_056435.1 coordinate 9,079,436, forward strand.
TGCCTGACTGACTAACGGGGGAGGGAGGGTTTACCTGGAGCCCAGGGACAACTGGCTGCCAGCCAGACTACCCTTGGCAGGGTAATGTCTACACAACTCAACACGATCGAGTGAAGAAAAACAGAGGAAGAGAGAAAAACAAAGCAATATTACACCACAACACAAATACTCTGATAATGTCTCGCATGGGCCAGTCAGGACTCACCCAAGGGTGTTCTCTTGTCTGCTCCACTCCTCCCTCTCACTCGCTTCTTCTTTTCCTCCCCTTCACCTGTGTATCATCCCCTCATCATGCAAATGAGCACTGTGTGCAGCAGGGTGAGCACCAGCACACGACTAAAGCGCCTGAGACACAGACTCCTGCTGCAGCCACAGTGATTTGCAATGCTCAATAACTCTTGATGTGTTCTTTTCTGGATGGTTGAGTATCACAGATCAGTACCACATGAGTACATCTGCTGTCCTGTTGCCTGGTGCTCCAGTCCTGACCCTAACAGTTAACTACTGAACAGGCGGAGAGTGAGCTCTGAGAGGCTCTGTCTGGGGAGAGGCTGAGAGAGGTGTAGCCTCAGCTTGTCTCTTCTTTGAGCAACTGACCCAGCCCACTGCAATGAAGACTCCATGTTTCAGATAAACACACAGCGTCATGGTAAAGTGAACCTCGGTTTACCGTATGAGGTTACGAGCTAAACGAACACACACACACACGTGTTGTGTTTTAATTCTGCAGAGGGCAGATGTGTCTAAGCTGAGGTCCGTTATGAGCATTTTAGTCAGTCTGGTTTGAGCCAAGATGACCCGTCCGCCCCTCGCTAGGGTCCCACGCCCTGACCTGTTTACACAAGGAGTGCACCATGCTAGCTGCCCTTGTTCTGTGTGTGTGTGTGTGTGTCGTGTCCCTTCCCACGTGCTCCCCTTCCCCTGTCTCTGTTTATTATGGTTTGGGGTAATCCACAGGCCCTGTGGCCACGCTGTCAGACAGTGAGCTAACAGTGGCAGTCTGGGGCTGGGCTAGATCCCTGACTTAGAGCAAGAGATCACTGGGGCGCTGGTAGTGGCAGCAGATTCCCATGTTCTGGACTTCAGACCCCTTTCCTCTCTGTCTGAGAAGGGTAGCTCACTGGGTCTGTATTGTAGCCTACAAGAGCAATATGGTGGTCTGAAGAGGACGATAGAAGGCAACCAACCTGCCACAAAACACAGACATGGACACAACCCTCTTCAGAGACGACAAGGAGTAATTTGAATTTATAAGAACACAACACAACACACGACAGTGAAAGCAGCGCTAAATCAGAACCTTCTGGGAACGGTATGTCGCTTCTTGAAGAAGAAGATGAAGGGAAAAAAGAAGTGGGGGGTTAGACTCTTAATCCCCTGAAGCATCCAAATATCGCTCTCTAAACCTCTCTCAACCTCTCCAAACCTATCTTCCAACACTTGTAAATCTCCAGGAATGTAGCATGTTGTTTTTGGGGCTCAGTGCATGCCAACTCAGTTTAATGGATTTGATAGATTGATGTTTCTAGACGTTGTTGCCCAAAGCTCACTATTACATTAGACTTTGAACTTGGAATAGAAGTAAACCAATGGGACAAGTATTGTTTGATACCCATTATTACAGGGATTGTTTAGAAGGTCTAGAAATCTGCTCTTGATTCACAGTGATGAACCGGAAAACCAAGACTTCAGCTAACAAAACATAGATTTATAGTTTACTATAGTCACCTCGGTATAGGGATATTTTAATAACAGGTCCCACCTTTTGAAATAATTCACAGTCTTAGATACTCAATACAGCTGCAGTGGCTATGGTTTTTTCCCCATTAGTTGTTTTGCTTGAGGAAGACAAAAATCACGCAACATAAAATATATCTGATATCTTGAGGTATCTGGGCCGTTCATCTTTAAACTTTAACTCTCTCTAATCACAAGGATATCCCAGCACAACAATAAACGACTTCTAGAGAGAGAGAGAGAGAGAGAGAGAGAGAGAGAGAGAGATTTTAAGTATATATTTATCTGGGCAATCAATTGCCCTGCTTATAAATGGACAACAAAATTAGAAAAAAACGTATGTTTTCACTTAGTCTACCTAATCTTAATGGCTGCCTCCAAGCTAGCCAGTCCCCCAAGTACATGTTCAGATAAAAGGGAGAATGAAGAGTGCATCTTGGAAAGCCATCTAGCTAAATGTTTACAAAAAAGCCACAGAAATGTATTTGTGCGGAAAGAAATCCCATTACCAAGCCGATTATTCTGTCCTCAGAACAACAGAGTGTTTCCATGTGGAAAGACGTGTACGCTCTATTGAAAGACTACAGCCACTACTACCTGAAAGCACAGCAGCTACAAATGACCCAACTGGAACGAGAGGAAATCCAGTTGAAAATGTGCAACTGTAATTCATTCCATTGACTTCTTAATCAATACATGCTCATATTAGACACTACTGACACAGTATGCCTCTATGGTTCTTTATCCTCTCTCAAATGCACAGTGTATGTTACTGTTCACTGTTAATTGCATTTTATATCCAACTTTTTGGGATATAAAATGCCACAAAGCTGTTAAGAATGAGAGATCCCAGTCTGCCTGAGTTGTAAGTAAACCTTAGTTCCCAGTGTCAGCGGGCTCGCTTCTCCTCTCGCTTCTCCTCTCGCTTCTCCCAAGCCCTGTGAACCCTCCATGAGAAGGCCTCATTTAGACAGAGAGAGAGAGAGAGAGAGAGAGACAGAGAGAGAAAAAAGAAAAGAAAATTCCCTTCTCAGGAAGATTAGTGGCCGTCCTTTTGGACTAGTAGGAAGAGGTGGACTGGGGGATGCAGAGGCTTTTTCTGCCGCATTTCTCTCTGCCAGCGGCCTGACCCCCGAGTGCTCCCTGCCTGTCCCCCAGTAGCTCATGTGCTGCTGCTGCAGAGGGAGCCAGTGGTGGGGGCCGGGGGCTGGGGTACGTACATCCTCGATCCAGCCTCAGCCGCCATCAATTATTCTCTGCTGTAGCCAGGCAGCCCCCGGCCCTAGGACCAGACATCAAGGAGGTGATAAAGAAAGCGTCCTTATCGCTAACACACCTCTCTTTAAAACACTATTTACACAGCCCAGACCCATCCTCCATCTCCATCCATCTAGCGGAGGACCCAATGACCAGGGTCTGGGATTCCATTCCTCCCAGCCAATCAAAATAATGTTACTGTAGCTCTAACCACCTTCATACTGGCTAAGGCATGAGAGGACCTAAGCACTTTAACAGCCAGCAATGTTTAGCCTGGTAAAGATAGCTACGACAGTGCCGCCCGTCATTGATCATTACCTCTGTTTATTACCTCAAGAATAACATAGGCATAAGGCATCGTCTAAGAGGAAACAGGCTCAGAAGAAAATATATCTCGTTGTTTTGTCCCTGGTCTCTCCTCTCCCTCTTCGCTCCTCTCCCTCTCTGCTTCTCTCCCCTGGCGCAGTGGGACTCTCTGAGCCCTTTTAGGCTTGGCCTGTGGGAGCTGTGGGACTCTGTTTAGGCATGGTCCCGGGTCCCGGGTCCAGGGGGCCAGACTGGGAGGTGCTAAGTACTTGGCATCCTCCCTACGGGCGGCCCGACTCAGCAGAAAGAGCCAGAGCATTGCAGGGGAGAACCAAGGGGCCCAGAGGTGCTCGCCGGGCCACATCAATCACACTCTACAATGACAAACTCACTCTCAACAAGATGTACACTACCGTTCAGAAAGGTTAGGGTTTGTCCATTAAAATAACATCAAATTGATCAGAAATACAGTGTAGACTGGCTGCTTCATGAAATAATATCCGCAAAACACCAATTTCAACATCAACAGTGAAGAAGCGACTCCGGGATGCTGGCCTTCTAGGCAGAGTTGCAAAGAAAAAGCCATATCTCAGACTGGCCAATACAAAGAAAATATTAAGATGGTCAAAAGAACACAGACACTGGACAGAGGAACTCTGCCTAGAAGGCCAGCATCCCGGAGTCGCCTCTTCACTGTTGACATTGAGACTGGTGTTTTACGGGTACTATTTAATGAAGCTGCCAGATGAGGACTTGTGAGGTGTCTGTTTCTCAAGCTAGACACTCTAATGTACTTGTCCTCTTGCTAAGTTGTGCACAAGGGCCTCCCACTCCTCTTTCTATTCTGGTTAGTGCCAGTTTGCGCTGTTCTGTGAAGGGAGTAGTACACAGCGTTGTACGAGATCTTCAGTTTCTTGCCAATTTCTCGCATGGAAAAGCCTTCATTTCTCAGAACAAAAATAGACTGACAAGTTTCAGAAGAAAGTTCTTTGTTTCTGGTCATTTTGAGCCTGTAATTGAACCCACAAATGCTGATGCCCCAGATACTCGACTAGTCTAAAGAAGGCCCGTTTTATCGCTTCTTTAATCATCCATCACAACAGTTTTCAGCTGTACTAACATAATTGCAAAATGGTTTTCTAATGATAAACTTGGATTGCTGATGGTTGGTTACTGATAATGGGCCTCTGTACGCCTATGTAGATATTCCATTAAAAAATACAATAGTCATTTACAACATTAACAATGTCTACACTGTATTTCTGATCAATTTGATGTCATTTTAATGACCCCAAACTTTTTAACGGTAGTGTGTGTCACCAGCCCACCAAAGCCAGTGAATCAAATCATTACCAGCGAATAGCACCAGGCTCCCATGGTCTAGGTTAGAAAACATGGATAGACGGGTGAGAAAGGAATTCAAATAGCTTAATCCTTTGAAAACCAAAGTTGCCCCTTTCCGATTTCTCAACCCCTGTTACAGACCTTCCTATATTTCACCCGCTTACAATTTTTTTTTTATTCAAAGAACAAAATAATATTCATCAGCACATATCAATAAGGGTTGAATAAAATTATAGCAAATATTCACCTCTTCCGAAAATCTGAGTACAATTTCGACAATGTATGATGTCTATAAATGCCTTCCAAATTATGAAACGGATTTGAAATCATAAAAGTCATGCATGAAACCCCATAAACCTATACACCCGGTCTGCCCGGGCCCGCAGCCTTTATAACCGCTAACCAGACAGATGCGGGCTGTCACAGAAAATACAGGAGCTCATTTCAATTCATTAAAGGGAACCAAAACCCTGTGCACGGCCCAGTGGTGAGGGTTAGCTGTGCTGTGTCCAGGCCCAGCAGTTACCAATGAACACACACATACAGACACACACACACAGAAAGGGAGGCCAGCCATGCTTCAATAAGCAACGTGGGCTGCAGTCCGGAAGTCACAGGCCAGACTTTTTATAGGTCCAGTTAACATCACCCTCCTGGTCCTTCCACCAATATAAATGACAGATTGAGGACAGGAGCAGCAACTAAAGCTCCATCCATCCACCCACGTACTTACACACACACACACACACACACACACACACACACACACACACACACACACACACAAATATCATCAACAGGACCAGACAGCCTAGTCGGTCGGTGCACCTGGGCCCCCATTTTAAACAAAGTGACTCCTACTTGAGTCCAATGTGTGCACGCGTCGACTCCACCCCCATTTCCATAGACCTCTGGGATATGAGACCAGACCTGGGCTGCCTGCATGTTCACATCAAATAAATGACCGCTCCATGATAAATGGTTCTATTAGCAATCCAGATTGTTAAACTCTGATATAAAAGATGGGAGCGGCCCATTCATTTCACCCCCACCCTTCCGGTCTACACACATAGAGCGCTTGTTTTTTTTTTAACGCGTAAATAACATATTAAAACTCTGCATTAGCCCTGTCCTCTGATAGAGAAGATATTGTTGTGAATAAATAACACAGACAGGAGAATAAAACAGGGGGGATTCTATAATGGAGCTGGTCGGCCATGTCTGGTCCTCTGAGGTGGGCCCGAGTTAGCTGACAAGGATCCACCAGCCCGTAGTAAACTACACACTGACAGTAAAGCTACAGCGCCGGGAACAGAGGCGGTATATTACAATGGTCTACTTTTCATTCCAAAGCAGGAGGCGGTTCTGCTCGGGAATGTGCTTTTTAAGTTCAAGGACTTTGTCTCTTTTGGCTGCACTCTCACTGCATATTCACTTATCTGTGTCTGGCAAACAGGAATAATAATGCATGTTATTGAGATAAGTAATTGCCCTGTCTTGGTGTGCTGGCAGATTTTAGACCTATGAAGCTGCAACTCTATAAGCTGGTTCTACCCAGACCGGATTCTATTGGACTGAGGGTGTGAGTGTGTGGTGTTATTAAGATTAAAATATGGACGGTGACACTATTCTAATAGTGATAGGGTAAAGGAGTTATGGGACGAGAGAAGACGATGGATGCAGGTTTAACACAGCAGCTCCACTTTAGGGGGGACAGAGCAACACAAGCCTGGAACACAGCACTTGTTCTGGGCCAAGTGGACCAGGCAGAGACCCTGCAGAACCAGAGCCATTGTAGACCAGGGAAAAGCATAGTTATAGCAGGGCAGGGAGGAGACAGAGGGTGGGGTGGCACAGGGGGCCTGCCTTGTTACCCTGCGCCTGGTAATCAAGATTCTCTCTCCAGGCCCCTTTGAAAGTTAAATCAACCTACTTTAAAAGACCCTCTCTACAGGGCTGAGGGGGCTTATCCACAGAAGACGATTGGCCCAAACAGAAGGGTCTCTCTATCGCTCGCTGCGGCCGAGAGTATTTCCACATATGACCTCAGCGTGTGTGAATTGGCTCCATTGAGGAAGGCATACTGAGATTAAATTAGAGAGGGTGATCACATTAACAGATTAGAATTTTAGGTTCGTAGGCAGTCAAATGTTTTCTTAATTGCCAGAAGGCTCAGGTCTGGAAACATATTCCTTCACGACAAAAGAACTATTGTTCAGACATTCCAAGCTCCATATTAGAAATACTTATTCATGGCCAGTTATATGATTGAAGTAATTGTAGAGTGATAAAAAATTAATGAGTTAGCTGGAAATAAAATGGTAGGTCAATATAATTGAGTTAACGATATTGATGTCGACATGAAACAAGTTATTGAAAACAAAGTCCCACTTGATTCATGTCCCATTTATAGTGTATGTAAAATACGTCCTAGATTCATTTAGCCTAATAAACAATTCGTCTTTCATTTCTTTATCATGGCAGGCCACCAAGCCCTTCATTAAAGAATGAAAATGACACTAAAATCACAAGAAGTTGTATTACCATTTCAAAGTCAGCCGTCAATCTGCATCTCTGTCAATCTCTGAAGGAAGGGCCGTCTCGCCCACTGAGCTCTGCTCTACCAGCCATTTTTTGTAATTCATCAGTGTGATACTCTGGAGGTAAGAACAAGGTCTTTCAACCTCATTATACTGGCATTCACTGACATCTTTAAAACATGCATTCTCTATCTGTCTGTTTCTACTCATGGTGGTGGACACTAGTCTTGAATGTCATTTCAAAGACAAACTATCCTCGTGTCATCATACATGTGTATTAATTGAAGTTATCAGTGAAATTGAAATTGGTCAAATTAACTAATTAGCTTTGGCCCTTCTGATAGGTTAAGGAATTAGGGTTCACTCTGAATTAAATTAGGAGAAAAACTGTTGGATTCTGTTGCAGGAATTCCTAGTAGACATTTAAGACATCACAGAATCGCCCCTACAGACGCCTACTATTTTACTCTTTGTCAACTCAAATTGTCTTTCCTTATTCTTACACAAAATCATTAATTTATTGTTGGACTAACAGGCATTGCGCTGCAAGCTCCACAAGGTTATGAAAACAAACTTGAGGTCTATAGAAGGTTTAAAAAAAAATTGGGCCTGATGCCAATCGTTAGGGACAGAAAATTTATGGCCTATTTTTATCTTTGTTCTTCCTTAAACAATTAATGGATATTTCTTTATCATGGCAGGCCACCAAGCCCTTCATTAAAGAGTAAAAATGTCACTAAATCACAAGAAGTTGTATTACCATTTCAAAGTCAGCCGTCAATCTGCATCTCTCAATCTCTGAAGGAAGGGCCGTCTCGCCCACTGAGCTCTGCTCTACCAGCCATTTTTTGTAATTCATCAGTGTGATACTCTGGAGGTAAGAACAAGGTCTTTCAACCTCATTATACAGGCCTTTCATCACACATTCACTGACATCTTTAAAACATGCATTCTCTCTCTGTCTCTCCCGGCCGCCCTATGAAAGAGGTACACTGCTACTTTTCATTAATTTCAACAAACACAGCCATTTTACCTTTCCCAGGCCAGCCCCGTGTAGTTATATGAACCATTAATCAGAGATTATGCCGCCAAATCGAGCAACGTCGCTGTCTTTAGTCTTTATGAACTTCTCCCTGTGACAGAAGCGCGTGCGCACACGCGCACACACGCACACACACACACACACACACACACACACACACACACACACACACACACACACACACACACACACACACACACACACACACACACACACACACACACACACACACACACACACACACACACACACACAGTACCTGTTCAGTATTAATGATGCTCTTTAACAGGGCCCTGCGTTACATTACTGATTCCCATCAGCTCTACTGTAAGTCACCTCTGACTGCTCCAGGTGCTACAGGAAGAGCCTTATCAGGGACGATTAGAGCCCAGAGCAACTTCTCCCAAGACAGCGTTTTATCTTTGATATGTATATTTCATGTGCATGTTCTCTCTCAAACCTCCTCCTTACCCCCGGCCCTATCAGTCTCTGTAAGACTTTGGCTTGTGTGACAGTCTTACAGTATGTAGGGATGCAGAGACCCTTTACCTTACAGTAAAACCTGTGTCGGCAGGAGAAACCGACCTGGAGTGGATGTGCACAAAAGAATGGAGATGGACCCTTATCCTTCCAGTCAAACTAACCCCCCCCCCCCTTCTTTAAAGTCATTGAAGAAAAGTGGACAGTACCTCTGGTGACAGCTGAAGGTGAGAGTTTCTTCGGGAGGTCAGTGAAGCCGTTTCCATCCAGACCAGAGCCTTTCTTCTCTGTGGTCGTCGGGGCAGAGGTCTCCATTCCGGACATCATAAGCTCTGAAGTAAACGACATGGGGTGGCATCGTCATTATCATTTCATTACGTGACATGTATACAGTAGGCCAATGATATGTATACAGTAGGCCAATGATATGTAGGCCAGTAGGCCACATTATACAGTAGGCCGCATCCTCTGAAGAGATCCAATGTGTTTTCTCAACACGTTTGAAGATATAAGGGTGTATTATTCTTAGCAAGCGAGGCTGAACAATCAGTTCAAATAGCGCTGATAAAAAGATCCACAGTTAAATCAACTTTGATGCCAGCCAGGCTAGGTTACGCTAAGCCACCTTTGGAGACAGCAAACCGTAGCACGAATCACTGGGGTCCTGGAAGAAAGCAGCAACTCAAATTAGATTTCTTTCAGGACAAAACCACTACATGTTTGCACTGCAACCAAAGATAAGCGGCTAGGTTCAACAAAGATAAACAAGCGATGCGCTGCCTGCCAAGTCATTCTTCGTTTAGGGGGCTGTTTGAGCGTGTTGATGGCTGTTTGAGACTGCAGGCTGGGCTCAGTTCAGTTGATATTATAGTTTGCTACATGTGCTTTACACAATATAGGGGAGGATTTTCCTTGAACCTGTTGTGAAGCCCGGGCTTAGTGTATCTATCTATCTACCCTATATTGTGTAAAGCAGGTGTAGCAAACTATAATATCAACTGACCTGAGCACAGTCATCAACGTCCTCAAACAGCCATCTAAACCATTTTTCCTTGAAGGTGTTGTAAAGTCTGGGCTTAGTGTATCTAGATCATAATGGGTGTCTTACTAATAAGACTAGCCTCCAGCCCAGACTACGTGCAAAGTGGGGTATGTGGAGATGGGGGAGGAGGAGCGGTAAAACTGTCCCTCCTCCTCTGAAGAGCTGCGACACATGGTCATATCTTCCCCCGGCGGAGACTGGCCGGACGGACGGGAGACAGGAGGCAGAAGAGCCAGAGCTATGGGACACTACAGGTGTCAGACCTGTCAGACACCACACTGACCGATGGAAACCAAGGTAAACAAATGACCAGGGGCACGCTTGATCTCTCCTGTTGGTCACCAGGGCTCACTCCACTCTTGTCTGCTCTTGTCTGCTCTCCTCTCTCTTGTTCCATGACACTGATGAGGAGGGCATGTCAATAAGATCCACGGACAGTTAAAAGACTTTCAACACTCCGTGAGACTAATCCCAACCTCACCTAAATGTGTGAATGGCACATATTATTACTAGGGTGTAATGAATGACCAGAAGGGGGATTGAGCAGCTAAAAACTCTAGCCTGACTGATGTTAACTAAGGAAAACCAAAATACACCAAAGGACTGGCTGACTGGGACATGAATGAATGTCTCATGTGCCACATTTACCACCTTCCCCACAAAGCAGCGTCGGTGGAGAAAAAGGGGCCCTGGCCCCCCACACCTGCTAGGCTGTCTCAAAGAGACACCACAACAGTAAAGACAGTAGACAAAGCTGTCCATCAGGCTTTTACATCCTGCCAACCCTCCCAGCTTGTTCAAGAGGCAGTAAACTGTGTTTTAACAATGTAGACCTACAAATTCACTCTCTGTTCGGCGTGTTTAACTGTTTCACTCTGTTAACTGCTTGTGACTCAGTCTGTGAAAACTAAATGGGTTCTCAAGAATGGCACAAGAAATTCAGTTCATGTCAAGTGTGTGTGAGTGTGTGTGTGTGTGTGTGCGCGTGCGCGCGTACGATTGTGTTCCTGAGTGTGTTATTTGGTGTGTGCCTTTGTGTCAAGATATGAATGTCTTATCTCTGAGAGTCATAGCTAAATATGTTGATGGTAGAAACAGTAAAGCATACATTTATTAAAGTTAAAGTATTATTTTAGTAGCTAAGGAGATGGTTAATTACCATGATAATAAACCCAGCAGTAGATTTAGATACGCAGCCGTGAGGAATAATGAACTTCTACCTCCTATAGTTAACCGCCATTACCTTTAAAGACGACACCCAATGTTCCATTTAACCGTGAAAACGAACAATGCAAAGCCTAACAGAAAAAAAGGTTATTTATGACAGAAGAACAACTCCTCCTCAAACTACTTTTCTCATTCAGCCTCTGTCTGTGTGTTGAAACCAATGCCTGTTTGTTTTAGAACCTCGGTCTTTAACTGATGTTCCCTCCGATACGGTTCAGCTCTCCTTTCCTTTCAGGAGCTCTGAGAGGAGAAGAAGCTCAAGCCTCTTCCCAGCTTTTTTTGTTTTGTTTTAGGTATTGCAATTTTGTACAGGGTCTATCCCATGTGTCTCGAAACCACACCCTACTAGAGCTACAAAGGTAAAGATTTAATGCGCTGTGTTCTGTTCCTACTCTTCAACTATTATATATTTAACATGGCCTCGGTACTCATGAGTCATTGTAGTTTCAGGTCATTAAAGCGTAATAATCAGGAAACTGTCTGAATAAGATAGGAATGGAAAGATGTTCCTCATCCCTATGAGACTGAGAAGTGATTGAGTACAGTTATCCAGTTAACCCACTGTCCAGTCCACTTCCTGTGTGCAAACTCAAGTAGAGAAAACACAGCTTAAACATGCAAGGCCAGCTTTAACCACTCATAGCTAAACCAATAGAGACTTTCCTCTTGTTGATCTAATCCTCTTTTCACGAACATCCTCTTAATTCCAAGGGCAGAAATGAACTAAACATTAGCCATTATCGTTAGACCGTGAGACATAGTTGTATGAAAAATAATCTTGGTATGGTATCATATGGTTAATTATGAGCAACAAAAATATCTGGGTGTAGTTCTGAGTTACTCTGACATACATGTATTATTCTTGTAAGAAATGTCCTAGGATTCAAAATGGCCTGCCGTGAGAGAGAAGGGTATTCCCAGTGTCTGGGAAAAATGTACATCTCTGCATTCCAGGTGCTGGTCTCCTGCTTTTACCGGGAGCAGAATGCAGTTTGGCACGTCACAGAGTATTACTTACAGCTTCCCACAAACCATCACCACGCTTAGTTATTACACCGCGAGCTGTCGGCCAAACAAATGACTGTGACTGAACACTGAAAGGTCACAGCAGTGCAGTAAAATCACAGAGCAGAGTCAGGCCCACTACCGAGCCTCTCTCTGAAGGGACTGAAGCCCAGGCGTCGGGCACTTTCTGGAATTTATGGTTACGTGCCCCCCCCCCCCTTCTGAAAAATTGTAGTCACGTAAAAGCAGCCCACATACTGCTTATGACTATAAGCACAAGTAGGGAGATCACTTGTGGTGTGGCGTTTGAATACGAAGAATCTTTACCATTCGGAGTACTGTTATGTATGCAGAAAATGTCAAGTTAAACAAGGTTGTTGTGCCTAACAATTCAAGGGTCTCCTGAGAACCTCTCTTAGTCACTGGACGAGTCTCTAGCCTAGAAACGTTTCATCACAACAAGGGCTATCGTTGACACAAGAGCAGTGGCGTGTGTTCATGGATGCCAAGGGAATTCGGGCATCCCCAAAACTTTTACCATGAAAACATTTGTTCGTCTCTCTGTGTTTCATAATGTTACTTCAATATGCAATAGGCTGAATGTATCTCACCGGAGAAAGCATCCGAGTGAGAGAAACAGCGCCCCTCTGTCTCTGTATGTGTAGCCCATCTATATGATGCTGTCTGGTCAAAAAGAGTATGACATTGCTGCTGCCCATAGCATTGAATGCAAGGGAAGCCAGCGAGAATTTGGCTTGGAGCTAAATTGAGTGAGCTGAGTGAGCTGAACCGTGAATGGTCCTGGCTCACCAAAAAAAGTGTCAAGGGAAGCCAGTTTGGATTTGGCTTCACTCCAATCACATCACATCGAGAGCAATACATCATTGACAGAATCAACTTGAATTGTAGCATCTCGTTGTGTTGTTGTCCGGTGGCTAGCTAGCTAGCTAAAATTGGCTGGTTGGTTGGTTGGTTTTACTTAATTCTCCATACTGGCCAATGATTATAACAATGATTCTGATCCAACCATAAAGTCATAGATTGTGGCCCTGGCCTGAGAGAATGGAAGTTCAATATGTAGCTAGATGTAGAAGGCTAACATTAACTAGCTAACATTGCCCATAAAAAGGGAGTTAGGCTAGTGAGCAAGTATTTTAGCCAGGTAGCCTAGGACAACAAAAAATAAAAGTGTGTACTCTATGATAGAGTCATAGATCGTTCCTTCAACATAAAAAAGAGGATGCCTGTCAACATGTTTTTTCTACTTGCAAGAAACGCACGCAGACACACACACAAAAATCAGAACCATGGACAGCCACATCATATTTAGCTTACGTTGATTGGACTAAATCGTTTTTGGTATCTTTTAGTTGTCACTGTACTAGACTAAGCAGAGGTGATTTGATGATGTTGTAATGGTGCTGGAATAGTGGAGGCAGCTCCTGTTTTTTTGTGCAACTTGCGGTAACTCCCCGTGGTTCTAAATCAGTAGTTGTTTAGTGGTCTCGAAAATGTTGGAAACATTAACTTGCTTGACCATGCTGTACGTCATGTAACTGACTGTCTGTTACATGCAATATGCACCGTGGACTACACAGGACAGAGGTTACTCTCCGGTTTTCTGACGAAACAAAGGTGTGGTTGAATTTAGTCTCGGCCTATATTTCACGGCGGCAAGGCAGGTTATAGAGCAAACAACGCAATTATCACAATTATCCTGGCTTGGCGTCCACAGTGATTTTACCCACGCACCACTACCGCATAAGAGCAGGCCGGAGCCTTGGAATCCACACTGAATCACGCTATTCACTATCACCCGATCCATATCATTATTATTTCACTTCAATTAGTGAAGTGAGACTGAGGGGCATCTCTCTCTCTCCCTCTCTCTCTCTCTCTCTCTCTCTCTCTCTCTGGAGATTGGTTGGTTGGCTTGTTGTGGACAGACGAAGCAGAGAGGAGGCGAGACGAAGAGAGGAACCCATCCCCTACCTGTAAGTGCAGTATCCTGTGGGTGATCTCTTCAGGTCCTGGCAGATATTGGGCTTACAGCTCCAACTCCACTTCAGGAGAGAAATCCCCTACTAGAGGATTTAGCCTGTCACCCTGACTCAGCCCAAAAAATGACTGCTCCTCTCTCGTCTGCTAGAGATATAGGCCTCTTCAGGCAAAGAAGAGATTCACAGTAGCAAACAGGGCTCGCTCCGCTAAGTGTATTGCCCAGAGCAACGAGGGTTACACCCTGGCCCTTCATATCCCTGATCAACAGTGAAATGGCATGTGGGCATTTATTAACCGCTATGCCTTTTCATCCGGATGCCAAATGGTGTGTTAAACTGTGTTACACACCTCATGTTTTAGTCACAGTTTGGACTCCTTCCGTCGTCTCTGCTGTTGGCAGCTGAGGCTCTAAAAGGGTGAGTAACTGTTTATCCCCAAAACGCCACCCTGGTCAGCAACGCCCTGATCTCCCCATTTAGCACATTAACCTCTTAACCAACCAGTAAGCTCCTGCTCAGAGGAAGCTGTCGCCATGACAGGGAAACACCACAGCCAGAGGGATCTCTTCAAACACCCTTAAGCCCTGGCTGTAACCACTCTCCAGTCCACCAGCCACAGCTGCCAAACAGCGGCATAACAGAGTGAAACCCACACAGCTCACCTTAAAGCCATGCGGTACTAATGGCTACTGACACAGTTGAAGGCCCAGTGACCCCAGCGAGGCTCTGTTGCTCAATGTGAAGGCATGAGGGCCCACAGGATGAAGACTACTACTGCCTCTGTCAGTCCTTGGTTGCGTCCCAAGTGGGACCCTACTCCCTATATAGTGCACTACCCTATGGGCCCTGGTCAAAAGTAGTGCACTAAATAGGGAATAGGTCGCCCTTTAGGATGCAGTCCTTGCCTTCAACAGGGAGCAGCGAGGCCTCAGAGGGCCCACGGAGAGCCCCAACCATGTCCTGACCCTGCGCCTGATTGTAGGAGCTGGGAGCTGAGTGTGCTGCCTTGTGGGGGGAAGAAGGCAAAGGGGATTGATTGCTAAGGGATAACACATGGGCTGGGTGTATACCACATGTAAGACAAGCCCTGTCCTGGGTTCTTTAGACTGTCAGTAAGGAGTCTGTGGCTTGGCAGCATTTTAACTCTGATCTAATACAGATCCCCTACAGGCAGGATTTGGGTTGCCTGCTTTGAAGCTATTCAGCGCTGACAAATAAGTTATCACATCTCAAGTTTCTTGCCTTGCCATGGCCAAATCATGAAGGCATTTCTTTATGCGAAATCAAAACGACCCCTTACCCTCTGACACCATTCAAAGTCCACTGATTCCCTGGCACCCGTCACTGGTTTTGGGCTGCATTTGAAATGGTTGGTGTTGTTGATACTGTTTACTTCTTTTCACTGCACGAGGACATTTCTATTACTGATATCACGCACACACACACACACACACACACTGTTGCTGTCAAAAAGAGTCAGAAGACATCGTCAGGGCTATAGCGTCCCTTCAGGAATTAATTAGCTGGTGAATCAAAGCAGAGCCATACTACATTAAATACAGCACTGAGGACGAGGAGCAGAGGAGGAGAGAGGCCCATGTCTCCTGTGGCCCTCTGGTCCGGACCTTTGATTTCTCATGTCTCTTGGTATGTGTGTGTGTGTGTGTGTGTGTGTGTGTGTGTGTGTGTGTGTGTGTGTGTGTGTGTGTGTGTGTGTGTGTGTGTGTGTGTGTGTGTGTGTGTGTGTGTGTGTGTGTGTGTGTGTGTGTGTGTGTGCTTACGAGTCTGGGCGTGCGTGTGTGATGTATCTTGGTCTGTGTGTAATGTCTTGTCATGTGTTGGTAAACTGTGATGCCATTGCATGAAATGGAGCTCTGTTTTCATCATGTATAATTGCATTTGCGTTAAAATAGATTTTTCTGCATATGATACAGTATCTTATTATGAGGGGTACAACTGGTTGGGATTGATGAATAACAATTACAATCTAGATTATGTAAAAACAAAGATGAGAGAGAGAGAGAGAGAGAGAATAATAGAGGCAGTCTAGCTGTGAGACCAAACTGATTCAGGAGTTGAGCTCTGTGTCGTTGACCTCTGACCCTGCTCCTGTGGAGTGCTGAGAGAGCAAACACAACTCACTGTTTGTTTGATCTAAATAAATGAAATAAATATGACCTGTAGATATCCTCAAACACAGTGGTTGAGCTGAGCCCCTTAAAGCTGCAATTGTAATATATTGTTAAGATGGTCTTATAATACAAGATAAATCCCAGATAGCACATCTGATTCCTTGGAAGTTGTGGGAACGTACATTTTAGGTTTCCCATTGATTCTGGGAATGAAGCCATACGTTTCCTGACTGGTAAAAGGGAAAGTATTTCAAACGTTCTGAGAACGGAAATAAAAATATGGCCTGTTCTGGGAAAGTTCATTTTTAGGTTGCAGGGAGGTAAGAACGTTTTACTGTGGTTCCCTGAAAGTTTTCCTCTGAGGTTTTATTAATGTTCAGAGAACTAATATTATAGTTTATTTGAATAATGATTTAATGTTCTTAGAACATGTTTCAATAAGACCTAAAAATACTGCTAGCTTGAGTTAACAGTTTTGCACTCCGACAGAAATTAATTTGCTTAGGCATTCATGCAAACACATTTATTTTTCATTGTGGGAGATTTCAGGGGGATTCCAACCTATAATCTTCAGCTTGCATGCCATGCGTTTTTTTTTACTCATACAGAGCTGGTCATTTTTGTCTGTTCAAACAGACCTCATTTCAAAGGAAACAAAGCACTTATTAGGACCAGGTGTGGCCAATTAGTGGGCGTGGCCAACACCCCTGAACACACTTAACAAAATAGAGCATAGAGAGCGATTTGTTTACTCTGAGAACGGAAAGTATATGTTTTTTAAACAACATTCTTACAACGTTCTTTGAATGATACTGTTTTCTTGTGGTTTTAATGGAACGTTTTATGAAATGTTCTGAGACCATGGCTTTAAATAGAACCATGACGAAACCTATAGAAAACGTTATGCTGAATTACTCAAAATGGCGCAGAGGAACGCTCTCGGAACAATTTGAGAACATTGCTTAAATAGAACCACGAGGAAACGTGTAAGAAAGGTTATGCTGAAGTCCTGAAATTCACACCTAAGAATCATGAATGTTATGCGCTAGCTGGGTACCCTGCACCATTCCCAGAACATTGTGGGAAGGTTGTATGCAAAATAACCATAGGACAACCACACGCTCACCAAGCTCTAACAAACATATGGTTCTCAGAACGTTATGTGCTGGCTGGGATATTGCCCTCTTTTTTTGTTAACATTTTTGCAAATTAAACAAAACTTATATTAGACAAGGTAGTGTAACGAGCAGATAAATAGTTGATGGAGGCGAAGTTAAACAATGGAATTAACAACGTTTGATTAATATTCCAATTCTCTCCAAAGATAGCATTTGGTTTGACCTGAGCCAGATGTGATGTGGTGTTGAGAGGAATAGTGCAACAATGTTCACGTCTTTGTCTGAGCCAAAGCTGTAGAAACAGCCAAGCTGGATAACTGTAGAACACCGTTTACACAAAGGTGAAAATTCATGGTATTAACAGTGACCGTCTCAAACTTTACGGTCATAGTTTTTCCTCTGAAAAACGTCAAGCTAAGCAACCTGACAAAATTGACTCACTTCACATGATGTAATCCATAAGGACTATTCCATAAGAAATATGTGAGGTGAGCCACTGTTTTCTAGTGGTTCCAGTGTCGTCCCCTTAGGACAGAGACAGTTAATGCTGCCTTTATCGATAGAGCCATAGCACGCGTGCACACAGAACGCACGCACGCACAGCCTCCAGGGCAGACTGCTGTGGTCAGGGGCCTCTCTGAACAAACCAAAATATTCGTTTTCTGGAGGGTATGGCAGCAATTACTGCTCTTTTCTGTGTGGGAAAGAGAGAGAGAGAAAGAGAGAGAAAGAGAGAGAAAGAGAAAGAGAGAGAAAGAGAGAGAGAGAAAGACAGAGAAAGAGAAAGAGAAAGAGAGAGAGAGAGAGAGAATAAGTAGTCCATTGTTAGTCTACACCTGTTGTTTACGAAGCATGTGACAAATATAATTTGATTTGATTTGAGAGAGGGAAGGAAGGGGTTAGTCATGTGACGTGATTAAGTGTAGTTTGATTGTAAATGGACACTTCATAACAGTTGGACATCAGATAACGTAAAAAATGTGAATACAATTAAAGATAACCGTGTATACTGTAGGTATCTCATACTAATTTCTCATATTTTCAAACAGGCAGAAATAAGAATAAGATAGCATCCAATAGAAAGTGTATTTCACTACATGGTAATGCCAATGGTTTAAGCCTTAACCAACCTGTTATTTCTAGTGTTTAGCCAGTGGCATTTCCTTTCCCCTGCCTGAACGACTTCCTAGGCCAGGTAGCTTAATTGGTGCTGTGTTCTTGTTTATGGGGGATAAGATACTTTTCAATCCTCTCAGTGGGGAGTTTGACTCACTTTTCATCCAGGCATCTCCCCTGCTCCTCTCTCTCTCTCCTGAATACCAGACTCAACTTCTATTCCACTTTTTCAAACACTTAAGACACCAGGAAGTCCTTCTCTTTTTGTCTGCGTTCTCTGGAGAAGAGAAAAGCTAGCAGAAAAGGCATTCGTGGAGTGGGCCAGCGGTGTGAAAACGGCTGCAGAATGGCTCTGCTTGGTGAGTGCCTACGTCCCAAATGACACCATATTCCCAATATAGTACACTGCTTTTGACCAGGGCTGGATAGGATGCCATTTGAGAGGCTGAGATGAAAGTGGGGGTAGGTTGATGACCGCAGCACCAAGCCTCAGTCCCCTTTGAATAATGTGAAAGGCCCATCATTTCTTTAAACCTTTTCAACTCTTCGCAGCCTGACTGCTGGAACTCTTCATCCTGCACAATAGAAAATGCACTAAAACTTTTTTCTAATGCAAATGAACTAAACCAACCAACGGGCCATTCACATAAAAACACACAGACGTCCCAGGCCAGAACCAACTCTGTTTGGAAACAGAGAGTGGTAACATAGTAGAGGACGGTATTGATTTATTTAGAATCTTTTTTGATATTACTCATCTTCGTACATTTTGATTATAATGCTTATCTCTACTAACAACCACCCCAGCTTATTTTCTCTCAAATAAAGATGACTATTAGCAAATACATCTTCAAATGTTGTTTCATGTTTTGATTGTAATTTATTCACACATTAATAACACACCAGGGAAACATTAACAATGCATATTAATTGCAGCCATTGAAATGCACAGCAATGTACATTTTCCTGCATTGGGTGTGACTGCTAATGACTCTCAGTAGCAAACACACTAACTTTTTGCGAGTTGGATACCTTTCAGATTGAGGGGATTTAGGAAGGGTCTCTTTCATTCAAGCAGCCTAAACTCACGAAAGCTCAAGTTAAACCTAGAATCCTTAATTGGAACAATAAGAAAGCGAACATCCAGCCTCTGTTTTGGTACAAAGCTGAGGGATGGGCCTGGAGAAATGTAACCACTCTCAAATTCATATGCATAGCTATGGATGCAAGGACTGGCCCTCCATGGTATCGAAATGATAGTTTTAACCATGTTTTGAGGTTTTACAGCGTTCGTTACATTTACAAATATTGGACTAAAACAAGCTTATATTTGGGGTTATGATGGGGTACGACAGTTGAACTAAACTCATAAGGCATTTATAAGTTATATTCTTCAAGAATCAATGGGTATATAATACATTTTTTAAAGTTAAAAAAATAATATTTTAAATATTAAAAAAAACGCTATTTTAAAAGGTTACGTTTAAATACTATTTTAGGCAATTCAAAGTAACAATTTCAGATGTGCACTAAAATGATTTACTAGCCTATTCATAATAAGAATAATCTTCTAATAATGAATAAGAACGATGATTTCCAGAGTTCATCATCACATGCATGTCCAGTCCACCTACCTCAGTGGTGATGCCTGTGGTCGGTATGGTCCGAGTCTGACCCGGTGCGTTTCCCTCCGTTCTGTTTGTCCACTAGTTCTGTACAAGTTTCAGCAACGCTATCGAAGATTACCGTTAGGTCTAACTTTCTCCGTCAAAAAGCAAGAAGTAACAAACTCCTTCCAATGCAAGGATGAAATCCATAAAGTATATTCTAGTAGCCTAAACACGATCAAGACTAACTACATTCCTCTTCCCAACTTCTCATAAAGTTCACCGTAGAGTTTATGTGCGTCGTCTCAACTTTTACAATCCATCACCGAGAATAACGAAACAAGTTCTTGAAATCGATCCTCCCTTACTAACAAAACATTGCAGGATATCGAACTTTGTAGCCTAAAGAGGTCTGAAAGGTTTGAGGGTGGTTCGTTCTTCGTCAGAAATGTGGTATTGAGACGCCAGGCTGATATGTTTTCAATCTGGTCCCCCTCATTCTCTCTCTCCTCTCTCTCTTCTCTCACTCCTCTCTAGCTCTCCGGTGAGTATTTCCATTTGCTGTACCAGATGGGCCGGTCTAGCCAAACCAACTAAGGCTCAAGGTTTAGGGAACAGTTGTGTAAAGTTTCACCATTGTTTAATATTAGGTGATTGACCTGTATCCAAGCTCCCCATACGATGTTACTGTCTCAGCCAATTAAAATAGACATGTTTTAATTATAATGTTTTATTTAAAACATATTAGACTGGTTTGTATGTGTAGGATATGGTATGTGTAGATAGGCCTTAACATTAAGAAATAATTGCATAATAATAACATTACATTTAGATAAATGAATAAACTGGAGTCATTCTGTGAGCTGAAATGTATGCAATTTATTTACCCTCAATAGTAAACAATCAACGTCCTTGCCACGCGAATTCCAGCCCTTCTTATTACCTTGAAGTGCAGACACTGAAACGTGTGTAGCCCAATTTAACGATTTATTAAATGAATTACATAAACTATAACAAATATGATCATTAATGCCTATTTGGTGTATTGGAGCCAAGAAACCAAATCTGCCATAACAAGCTAATTACCCTAATGTATGCTATAGGTATTTAATCTTACTCTAATTGATTAATAATGTATTCATTTGGACAATCATATCAATCCACGGCCTGTTGTCTAGCCCAAATCTCTAGAGCACCTGTGTTTGGATTATTCTTTTCGTTGCGCGGTTATTAATCAATCGAACTAACGATTTTGGACATTTGTAGAATATAGGTTTATTTCATTTCTAGAATTGATTCTAACAAAAAAAAATGAATGATGTCCATTGCTTCTTAGACCATTGAAACGTTTTATTTACATGGCAGAACTGTATTCGTTGTGTACAGGCCTGGTGGTGATTGACACATTTTGAAAGGTCCTCTTCCAGTCATTGCCGTGATTGTTGCAGACAGTACAGCACCGGCCCTTTTCCTTTCTAACCATTCAGACTAGTTCCGGTTTAAAATTCAGTTAGTGTTTCAATACAAGCATATAGGTAGGCCTACGGTCTGTCACTTCATAACTCAGTCGTTAAAAATGTGTTCATATATTAATAATGTGTGTGGTGAGACACCAATAGAACATAACTGTGTTGTATTTAACCAATAGTCCAGTAGCAAGACTGAATATGGTCATTTCATATAAAATAACGACATCTAGTGGAGCAATGGATAACTTGCAAGGACAAAGACATTTAGAGAGCTATCAACAGGCCTTCCTTAGGCATTTAGAGAGCTATCAACAGGCCTTCCTTAGGCATTTAGAGAGCTATCAACAGGCCTTCCTTAGGCATTTAGAGCCCCCGTAGCTTCCAGGTTTACAGTGCAGAACATTTTAAATCAAATACAATTTATTCTAAGTAACCCCATCCATCATGGTAAAGATCGGCGCATTCTACAACCCACCGGGCAAATTTTAGAACTCATGGAGGCCATAGCAGTGCACTCTGTGTCCATGCCTGTTTTTAAAGGTTTGTTCACAAGTGCCAAGTGACATTCGCCTTGTTCTTGTGCCAGAAGATCGTAAAGGCAGGAATTTTAATGAGTATCTTAGCATCCTGTCATCAGAAGAAAATAAAACAAGAGAGAGGAGGGATAGAGGCCTTGGGAGGAAGAGGCAAAGAGGTGTCAGAGTTTGGTTGTGGTTGGTGGTTGCACAGTGAAGTTATTGTGAGATCATACTTGCAAGATTTTTTCATATGATCTCACACAGTCCTAAATCAGCACCACCGCCTGCTGTATACCGACAGAGCCAATGAAGCCATTGTTGCGTGCAGCTGTGGGTTTCAAAGTCCGTTGTTTTGTGTGTTTTAGCGTGTATTAGAAAACAATTTGAAAATGAGGATGGTGAGCAAAAGGGTTTCTTTCTAGCACTGCATAATAAATAAATCAATTATTTTTTCTTGTGAATGAAACATGATGAAATCAGTCTTTTTATCGGAAAATGTTCCGTTTTCGTTCTAATTTCCTGCCGTCCACCATGCTATTCCAAATTACACCACATAGTGGCAGTAAGTCTCCTGTTGAGATATTCGTGACCATATTTCCATGTTTGAGTGCGTTACAACTGCTTCAGTATCTGCTCCTCTGTAGCTCAGTTGGAAGAGCATGGCTCTTGCAATGCCAGAAGTGGGTGCAATTCAAATGTATGCACCCGTTACTGTTAGTCGCTTTGGATAAACCTGTCTGCCAAATGGAATATATTATTATACAGTGCCTTCATAAAGTATTCCGACCCGATGACTTTTTCCGCATTTTGTTATGTTACAGCCTTATTTTTTAAATTGATTAAATAAATAAAAATCCTCAGCAATCTATACACAATACCCCATAATGACAAAGCGAAAACAGGTTTTAAGAAATGTTTACAAATGCATACATATATAAAAAATACATAAATACCTTATTTATATAAATATTCAGACCCTTTGCTATGAGACTTGATATCGGTTTCCATTGATCATCGTTCAGATGTTTTTACAACTTGATTGGAGTCCACCTGTGGTAATTTCAATTGATTGGACATGATTTGGAAAGGCACACATGTCCCACAGTTGACAGTGGATGTTGACAGTGCATGTCAGAGCAAAAACAAAGCCATGAGGTTGAAGGACTCCAAGACAGGATTGTATCGAGGCAGACATCTGGGGAAGGGTACTGAAACATTTCTGCAGCATTGAAGGACATTGAAGGACACCCAAGAACACATTGGCCTCCATCATTCTTCAATGTGGCGGCAGCAGAGCCTAGTGGTTAGAGCGTTGGACTAGTAACCGGAAGGGGGTTGAACTGCAAGTTCAAACCCCCGAGCTGACAAGGTACAAATCTGTTGTTCTGCCCCTGAACAGGCAGTTAACCCACTGTTCCTAGGCCATCATTGAAAATAAGAATTTGTTCTTATCTGACTTGCCTAGTTAAATAAAGGTAAAAATAAAATAAAAAATAAATGGAAGAAGTTTGGAACCACCAAGACTCTTCCTAGAGCTGGCTGCCTGGCCAAACTGAGCAATCGGGAGGTGACCAAGAACCCGATGGTCACTCTGACAGAGCTCTAGAGTTCCTCTGTGGAAGAACCTTCCAGAAGAACAACCATATCTGCAGCACTACACCAATCAGGCCTTTATGGTAGAGTGGCCAGACAGAAGCCACTCCTCAATAAAAAGCACATGACAGGCCGCTTGGAGTTTGACAAAAGGCACCTACAGGACTCTCAGACCATAATAAACAAGATTCTCTGGTCTGTTGAAACCAAGATTCAACACTTTGGCCTGAATGCCAAGTGTCCCGTCTGTAGGAAACCTGGCAGAATCCCTACGGTGAAGCATGGTGGTGGCAGCATCACGTCTGGTGGAAACCTGGCACCATCCCTACGGTGAAGCATGGTGGTGGCAGTATCATGCTGTGGGGGTGTTTTCCAGTGGCAGGGACTGGGATACAGACTGGGGCGAAGATACACCTTCCAACAGGACAACGACCTTAAGCACACAGCCAAGACAATGCAGGAGGGGTTTCAGGACAAGTCTCTGAATGTCCTTGAGTGGTCCAGCCAGAGCCCGGATTTGAACCCGATCGAACATCACTGGAGAGACGTGAAAATAGCTGTGCAGCAATGCTCCCGATCCATCCTGACAGAGCTTGAGAGGATCTGCAGAGAAGAATAGGAGAAACTCCCCAAATACAGGTGTGCCAAGCGTGTAGTGTCATACCCAAGAAGGCTCGAGGCTGTAATCACTGCCAAATGTGCTTCAATAAAGTACTGAGTAAAGGGTCTGTATACTTATGTAAATGTGATATCTGTTTTTTGTTTTCAACAAATTAGCAAAAATCTCTAAAAACCTGTTTTTGCTTTGTCATTATGGGTAATTGTATGTAGATTGATGAGGAGAAAAAAACAATTGAATCCATTTTAGAATAAGGCTGTAACGTAACAAAATATGGAACAAGTCAAGGGGTCTGAATACTTTCCGAATGCACTGTCTAGTGTTGGGTGGTCCTTTGCATGGGGTGGGGTGTAAGTTTCCTTTAACAATCAGTCTTCCAGATAGATGACACAAACACAGAAACCTTGGTATAAAACTCTTTAGTAATAAAATGCAATTGCAAACAGAGATTCACATACAGAGTACCTCAGTAGTCTATAGTAAACATCTGTGTGGCGAAACAGGAGACAACACTCTTTATACAACCTACCGTCAATCATATCTTAACATTGTTGCATTGGATTACATGCAAAGTATCTAAAATGAGAAAAACATGTCTAGACTCTGGTTTTTCACTCAACTATCTTGGCCTTGAGCCCGCGTGACTTATCTGCAGCTGCAGGAAATTCTCAGCCTGAGAACTAAAGCAGCACATGTCCATTTACCCAGTACTTTTCCATCATTGCTTGTTGCTAGCATACAGAGGTTATCACATATACTGTTGAAGTCGGAAGTTTACATACACCTTAGCCAAATACGTTTAAACTCAGTTTTCCACAATTCCTGACATTTAATCCTAGTAAAAATTCCCTGTTTTAGGTCAGTTAGGATCACCACTTTATTTTAAGAATGTGAAATGTCAGAATAATAGTAGAGAGAATGATTTATTTCAGCTTTTATTTCTTTCATCACATTCCCAGTGGGTCAGATGTTTAAATACACTCAATTAGTATTTGGTAGCATTGCCTTTAAATTGTTAAACTTGGGTGAAACGTTTCACGGAGCTTCGCACAATAATTTGGGGGAATTTTGTCCCATTCGTCCTGACAGAGCTGGTGTAACTGAGTCAGGTTTGTAGGCCTCCTTGCTCGCACACACTTTTTCTGTTCTGCCCACAAATTTTCTATGGGATTGAGGTCAGGGCTTTGTGATGACCACTCCAATCCCTTGACTTTGTTGTCCTTAAGCCATTTTGCCACAACTTTGGAAGTATGCTTGGGGTCATTGTCCATTTGGAAGACCCATTTGCGACCAAGCTTTAACTTCCTGACTGATGTCTTGAGATGTTGCTAAAATATATCCACATAATTTTCTCATGATGCTATCTATTTTGTGAAGTGCACCAGTCCCTCCTGCAGCAAAGCACCCCCACAACATGATGCTGCCACCCCCGTGCTTCGCGATTGGGATGGGGTTCTTCGGCTTGCAAGTCTCCCCCTTTTCGGAAGCATTCATATATAAAATATCCCCATAGTCTACTAAAGGCAATTTACTAGATTCCAAGATATTTATATGAGGTTACAACCTCAATGTCCTTGCCCTGACAGGTAGTAATAGGTGAAAGGTTCAGAGGTCTATTTCTTGCATTAGGAAACACCATTAGTTTAGTTTTGTCAGTATTGAGGATAAGCTTCAATTGACACAAGGTATGTTGAACAGTATAAAAAGCAGTTTGCAAGTTCTGGAAAGCTTTTGTAAGAGACGAGGCACAACAGTAAATAACAGTATCATCAGTATAAAAATGAAGTTGTGCATTTTGGACATTTTTGTCTAAATCATTCATATAAATAGTGAATAAGAGAGGACCAAGTACAGAGCCTTGGGGCACACCATTAAAGACAGACAATTTAACAGACATAAGCCCATCAAATTGAGTGCACTGAGTTCTATCAGACAGATAGTTAGCAAACCATGCAACTCCATGCTCCGAAAGACCTACAATCGACAATCTCTACCTTAGTATAGCATGATCAACTGTATCAAAAGCCTTAGAGAGATCAATAAAAAGTGAGACACAGTGCTGTTTTTTGTCAAGGGCTTCAGTGATATCATTTAAAACCTCCATGGCTGCTGTAATTGTGCTATGCTTTTTCCTGAAACCCGATTGGTACATTGATAAAATAGAGTTTGTTTTTATTTACTATTTTAGCTGTTCACTTACAAGGGTTTCAAGTATTTTTACCAGGGGTGACAGCTTTGAGATTGGCCTATAATTATTTAAAAGAGTTGGATCTCCCCCTTCTAAAAGAGGTAGGACAAATGCTAATTTCCAGATCTTTGGAATTTCATTACATTCCAGGGTTAGACTGAACAGAGATGTAAGTGGTTCAGCTATGAAATCAGCTTCCAGATTTAAAAAGCAGGGATCCAAAAGATCAGGACCTGCAGGCTTTCTCTGATCTAAGTATTTCAGGGCTTTATGTACCACCTGCACTGAGAATGGCAAAAAGCTAAAGGTTTGACCAGCTCTCACTGGTTCATCCACACAGGGTTGTACAGAGACAGAGGACACTGAATCAAACAGCCTACCAGATGACACAAAGTGCTCATTGAAACAATTCAGCATTTCAGTTTTGTCATATAAAACACAAAACTTCAAAACACATGACGGTAATTCATTAACATTACCTTTACCAGACATAGACTTAATAGCCCTCCAAAACTTTCTAGGGTCATTCAGGATATCAGTGGTAACAGACATAAAATATTCAGACTTGGCCTTCCTGAGAAGAAAGTAACACTTGTTTGGTAACTGCCTAAAATAAGCCAATCAGCATCAGAACATGATTTCCTTGCCTATAGCCCAGGCTAGATTACGGTCGTGAATAATACAAGACAGCTCAGAAGAAAACCATGGATTATCCCGCCCTTTAACCCTGTACCTGCGGAATGGGGCATGTTTGTTTACTATTTGGAAAAAACCATCATGAAAGAATTTCCAGGCAGTTTCCACATCAGGGATAAGCTCAATCTAACTCCAGTCAAAATAAAACAAATCATGAATGAAAGCCTGCTCATTAAAACACTTCAAATTTCTCTTACGAATAAAACGTGGGTTTGTCTTAGGAACCTTAGTATTTCTAACAGCAGCAACAGCACAATGGTCACTTAAATCATTACAAAAAACACCATGTTGATATAGAACTTGTTTTACTGTGGATATAGATACTTTTCACAAGGTCCTTTGCTGTTGTTCTGGGATTGATTTGCACTTTTCGCACCAAAGTACGTTCATCTCTAGGAGACAGAACGCGTCTCCTCCCTGAGTGGTATGACGGCTGCGTGGTCCCATGGTGTTTATATTTGCGTACTATTGTTTGTACAGATGAACGTGGTACCTTCAGGCATTTGGAAATTGATCCCAAGGATGAACCAGACTTGTGGAAATCTACAATTTATTTTCTGAGGTCTTGGCTGTTTTCTTTTGATTTTCCCATGATGTCAAGCAAAGAGGCACTGAGTTTGAAGGTAGGCCTTGAAATACATCCACAGGTACACCTCCAATTGACTCAAATTATGTCAATTATCAGAAGCTTCTACAGCCATGACATAATTTTCTGGAATTTTCCAAGCTGTTTAAAGGCACAATCAACTTAGTGTATGTAAACTTCTGACCGACTGGAATTGGGATTCAGTTATAAGTGAAATAATCTGTCTGTAAACAATTTTTGGAAAAAGTAGATGTCCTAACCGACTTGCCTAACCGACTTGCCAACTATAGTAGTGGTTGAAAAAGGAGTTTTAATGACTCCAACTAAGTGTATGTAAACTTCCGACTTCAATTGTATACAGTAACCATGGCACTGGTGTAGCCCCACACCCGACCCCCAGGGTAACCCCCAACATTCCCCCCTTTGAGGCTACCTAGACTTTTATAACCTAGTACAGAAATTGACGTTAAACATCTGGAACTTTTAACCATTCACATATAGGTAGTATAGAAATCATCCTCTGGGTCAGTTGGGCAAGCAGGAGGGTCGTAGTTGGGGTCAACACCAGTGGCATCGTAGTATTCATCATAGGAGGCAGGTAAAGCCAATACCATTAAACCAGGCATGGTCTTCTTTACAACCCATTTACCAAGACAACAAAAATCTAAACACAGAAAAAGTCTATCAACACAGGAACTACAAATGATTAGATACCCATTCAAGCCTGTCACATAACATTTCCAAATTTCCCAGTGAACCATTTTCCCATCCTGGTCAGAACATCATCGTCACTGGGGCTGAGAATATTAGAGAGCTTAGACATATCAAGCAGAATGTTGGTCATGTTATCAGAGTAGTCAGGAAGTAGCATTACGCATTCGTCAAAATTAATACCGCAGTCCCGTTTGGGGACACTTTTATACCGAAGTCTCAAACAAACTTTACCCACGCGTTCACCCACACAACAAGTAGTGTGGATAGAGCCAACACAGTCAACCACCAACGACCACATGCTGTCGTCTTCCCTCTCTTATACCCCCTAAGGGTTTGTTTATTTACAACATAACCTTGCTGATCATGTAAAACAGTTGGTTCTTCAGGGCTTTGGTCTTGCCCTTTATCTTTTTCAAGTCTTTGGTCTCGACTCACATCTGCTTCTGCCTCTTGTTTCAGGCTGTATCTGGCTCCATCATCTCCTGTGGGCTGAGCACCTTCTGGCAGTGGGGCAGGTGGTGTCAGCCGGACCTTTCCTGAACTCTGACCGACATTGGTGTTGCCATGGCTACCTTGAAATGCCCCATCCATCTTGGCTGGTCCCATTTTCTCTTGTGGACCCGGATTTTGACCCAGTCTCCAACCTCCAC
This sequence comes from Oncorhynchus tshawytscha, assembly GCF_018296145.1. Lineage (NCBI taxonomy): Eukaryota > Metazoa > Chordata > Actinopteri > Salmoniformes > Salmonidae > Oncorhynchus > Oncorhynchus tshawytscha. The sequence continues at coordinate 9,108,422 of NC_056435.1, forward strand.
AGGCAGGTAGTCGGGGTCCTCACCTGGTACCTCCTGAGCTTTCCTAGTGTGAGAGTGGAGAGATCTGACAATAGTAGTTCGCTCTCATGTACTCCAAGTGTTCTACTTCAGCTAGAGTGAGGTCTATGTGTCTGTCAGTCATGGGTCTGTGTGCGGGAACATTCATGTGTCTTCCTGTCAACATTTCATGTGGTGTACACCCAGGCCTTTATTAACACAACTGGGCATTTTCATTAACACCAGTGGTACACAATCCACCCAAGATTTCTTGGTGGAGTGGCATGTCTTAGCTAATCCTTGTTTAATGGATTGGTTAGCTCTCTCCACGACCCCATTACTCTGGGGGTGGTAGATGGACACAAACTTCTGGTCCACTCCCATCATTATGGCTACCTGCTTCACTACATCACCAGTGAATTGAGTACCATTGTCTGCAGATAAAACCTCAGGAACACCAAATCTAGGTATTATCTCCCTCACTAGTAGCTTTGCTACTGTCTCAGCATCACAGTGTGTGGTGGGAAATGCCTCCACCCACCTAGTGAACCTGTCAGTAAGGACTAAACAGTACCTCTTACTTTCTTATCTTTCTGTAAGATCTATAAAATCCATGGCAAGATGGACAAATGGTCCTCTTAGCGTAGGGAAATGACCTGGTTTCAGAGGTGCTCCTTTGGCAATGTTAAATTGAATGTATCACATCGAAACAGAAACTGTTTCACATGCTGAGTCAAATTTGGACAAAACCAATCCAAAGAAATTGCATCCATCATATCCCCCCTTGACAAATGGGCCACACCATGGGCCACTTGGCAAACAAAGGAGACAAGACAAGCAAGCAGACATGGTCCGCCAGACAGAGTCCGTCTCCAAGCCTTAGAAACGGGGTCAAGTTTACAACCCCGCTGTTGCCACACCAAATGAGGACCAACATCCAAAGCCTGTTCAGATGCCAAATCATCGGTGTCTTTCCCAACAGTAGCACAGAAGAACATGGAGGGCTATGACAATTTGAGGTAGCCAATTTAGCAGCCTCATCTGCCATGGCGTTACCCATATTCACAAAATCTTTCCCCCCAGTGTGAGCAGCAACCTACACAATAGCCAAAGCAGAGGGCCGCATCATAGCCTCCAAGAGATCTAAAACCATAGTTCTATTATGAATAGGACTTCCACAAGCATTGTTAAAACCCCTACTCCTCCAGACACCACACCAGGAGAGACAAACCCCTATTGCATATGCAGAACCAGAGAAAATTGTAACCCTTTTCCCTTCTCCCGTTTTACAGGCAGTGGTTAGTGCCAAAAGCACTAACGAAAAGCTCCAAGTCAGCATCAGTCAGGGCAGAGTCAGAGAGTCAGAGACCCAACGCAGTTCTATCCCCGTATACGGGTAGTAGAACCTAACATAGGATGATATACCCAACGCAGTTCTATACCCGAATACGGGTAGTAGAACCTAACATAGGATGACATACACAACGCAGTTCTATACCCAAATACGGGTAGTATAACCTAACATAGGATGATATACCCAACGCAGTTCTATACCCGAATACGGGTAGTAGAACCTAACATAGGATGATATACCCAACGCAGTTCTATACCCAAATACGGGTAGTAGAACCTAACATAGGATGATATACCCAATGCAGTTCTATACCCGAATACGGGTAGTAGAACCTAACATAGGATGATATACCCACCGCAGTTCTATACCCGAATACAGGTAGTAGAACCTAACATAGGATGATATACCCAATGCAGTTCTATACCCGAATACGGGTAGTAGAACCTAACATAGGATGATATACCCAACGCAGTTCTATACCCGAATACGGGTAGTAGAACCTAACATAGGATGATATACCCAACGCAGTTCTATACCCAAAGAACCTAACATAGGATGGGTAGTAGAGTAGAACCTAACATAGGATGATATACCCAACGCAATACCCGAATACAGTTCTATGATATACCCGTAACGGGTAGTAGAACCTAACATAGGATGATATACCCAACGCAGTTCTATACCCGAATACGGGTAGTAGAACCTAACATAGGATGATATACCCAACGCAGTTCTATACCCGTATACGGGTAGTAGAACCTAACATAGGATGATATACCCAACGCAGTTCTATACCCGTATATACGGGTAGTAGAACCTAACATAGGATGATATACCCGCAGTTCTATACCCGCCGAGGATGATATACGGGTTCTATACCCGAATACGGGTAGTAGAACCTAACATAGGATGATATACCCAACGCAGTTCTATACCCGTATACGGGTAGTAGAACCTAACATAGGATGATATACCCAACGCAGTTCTATACCCGAATACGGGTAGTAGAACCTAACATAGGATGATATACCCAACGCAGTTCTATACCCGTATACGGGTAGTAGAACCTAACATAGGATGATATACCCAACGCAGTTCTATACCCGTATACGGGTAGTAGAACCTAACATAGGATGATATACCCAACGCAGTTCTATACCCGAATACGGGTAGTAGAACCTAACATAGGATGATATACCCAACGCAGTTCTATACCCGTATACGGGTAGTAGAACCTAACATAGGATGATATACCCAACGCAGTTCTATACCCGAATACGGGTAGTAGAACCTAACATAGGATGATATACCCAACGCAGTTCTATACCCGTATACGGGTAGTAGAACCTAACATAGGATGATATACCCAACGCAGTTCTATACCCAACGTTCTATACGGGTTCCCTACATAGGATGATATACCCAATGCAGTAGAACCTAACATAGGATGATATACCCAACGCAGTTCTATACCCGTATACGGGTAGTAGAACCTAACATAGGATGATGTACCCAACGCAGTTCTATACCCGAATACGGGTAGTAGAACCTAACATAGGATGATATACCCAACGCAGTTCTATACCCATATACGGGTAGTAGAACCTAATATAGGATGATATACCCAATGCAGTTCTATACCCATATACGGGTAGTAGAACCTAATATAGGATGATATACCCAATGCAGTTCTATACCCAACGCAGTTCTATACCCATATACGGGTAGTAGAACCTAATATAGGATGATATACCCAACGCAGTTCTATACCCATATACGGGTAGTAGAACCTAATATAGGATGATATACCCAACGCAGTTCTAACCCCTCTTCTCCTTTAGTTCCACTACATTTATTCACTAACCACGCTACTGTAAATGGTTCCACATATGTGTGGTGTGGTAAATAGCCACAATTGGTTTCAGTTGGTTGTATTTTAACTTCAGTACGAGGGGTCTCTCTGTCTCCTCTCTTGTGGATGTAATGGAAGATGTCTTTCCCAATACGCAATTCACAAATGTATCCCTTCTTGTACTAGTCTTAGAGACTTGTTGTCTATACCAGTCTAGATCTATTTAAGTACATAGAAATTCTTGATATTGACAAGTATATATCCATTCACTGTTATCAAATGCACTAAACTCACACAACAATTGTCCCACAACAAATCTATAATCCCACCAATTATAAATATATCAAAACAAAACCAGTGTCTTCCCTCAGGTAAGAACACCATACATAAAACCAGTGTCTTCCCTCAGGTAAGAACACCATACATAAAACCAGTGTCTTCCCTCAGGTAAGAACACCATACATAAAACCAGTGTCTTCCCTCAGGTAAGAACACCATACATAAAACCAGTGTCTTCCCTCAGGTAAGAACACCATACATAAAACCAGTGTCTTCCCTCGCATATAACACTTTCAATCACTTGTCACCCAGTACCGCAGTACTGACTTGGTTCATCCTAATCTACAACCAAGTTCCTCACACAAGGTTCCATTAGACCCCCAGGAATTTCTAACTATTACACCTTGGGGTTCCATTATTCACATATACATCCTATATGGGCGTGTACATAAATGTAGGTATCGACTGTTCCTGTAATTATCAACCCCATGAGTGAGGTGCCACTTACGTACTGGAACGAGTCATCAACCACGCGGTGCTTTTTCTCATTTCAGACTTCTGGTTTTACAGGCGTCTGCTTACCTTATAATTTGCTGCGCTGCACAGTGGGATGAAGATCATCCAGACGCGGTGGTCACTCTCTCCTGGCGAGCTCCCCAAATGTTGGGGGGTCCTTTGCATGGGGGGGAGGGGGTGGGGGTGGGGGGGTAAGTTTCCTTTAACAATCAGTCTTCCAGATAGATGACACAGACACAGGAACCTTGGTATAAAACTCTTTAGTAATAAAATGCAATTGCAGACGGAGATTCGCATACAGAGTACATCAGTAGTCTGTCGTAAACATCTGTGTGGCGGAACAGGAGACCCCACTCTTTATGCAACCTGCCGTCAATCATATCTTAACGTTGTTGCATTGGATTACATACAACGTTTCTACGATGAGAAAAACATGTCTAGACTGTGGTTTCTCACTCTACTATCTCGGCCTTGAGCCCGCGTGACTTATCAGCAGCTGCAGGCAATTCTCAGCCTGAGAACTAAAGCAGCACATGTCCATTTACCCAGTACTTTTCCATCATTGCACATTGCAAGCATACAAAAGGTTATCACACATATACATAATAATCATGGCACTGGTGTAGCCCCACACCTGACCCCCAGGGTAACCCCCAACACTATTATGGTAGCCTAGAGTGATCGTTTTTGGGGGCCATGGTGAGAGGGTGAAAGGGTTAGATGAGCTATCTTAGTAATGTAGCAGAAATCCAGACAGGCTATTATAAGATCTGTGAAATGAATAGTCCCTGAAATCCTTTCGTAAGTCTCCGTCTAGTGGTATTACAATCCCTCACGGTACACAGAGAAAGGACACTAATGGCAATAGGTGTACGGTACGGTGAAGATAATGTACGGTTGATGTAAATTGAACGACATCATTTCAAAGTGGATCTTCGATAGCTAAGGCTATTCAGAAGATAACTTTAGTCCTTTAAACACGTTTACTAAATGTTCCAATTCACATAGAAAAATGGCAATCAAATTAAATAAAGGTGGATCTGTGATCAAAGAGGTAAATCTGTAATGAATCTTGGCTAATTTACCTGATGGATGGGTAGAGTTTAGCCTTCAGTAACCTTAGAACCTGAACACATGCTAGATGACCTCTGACCTTTAATATCCGCAGAGGTTTCTTTGTGCCCCTAAAAGACACACACACACACACGCACACACGCCGTGGCCCGAGTGTGTTTTGTATCAGATATGCTGCCTGGCCAGGTTGCATGAATAACACCCTGTCTTACTTGACCCCACGTGACCTGTACATTTTCCATGGTAATTGATGAAGAGCCCAGACTCAGCCATGTTTGTTATGAGTGAGCCACACTGTTGACCTTAAAGCTGGTACAGGATTGAGATTGATCCACCATGCAGCAGACCCACAGCACAGTACCATTTGATTGTGTGGTATCATTTCACCAGGGTGGGATGACGTTACATCACTGTGAAAACAAGATACAGAATAGGGAAATCTGCTGAATGGGTACCTTATTTGACAGGGTTCAAAGACACAAGGAATGAATGCATCCTTCATAGTCCAGTTTACTTAGTTCTGTTCCGTCCTCTTTTGTAAAGTAGAATGCATTTAGTACACTTTCATTATATATTTTGTATTAGATCATTACGCTCAGATGACTAACGCACGAAACGCACAGAAATCTCAACTTAGATTTATTCTTACAAAACCTCCAGATCAGGCTGTTCAGCAACGAAGATACAAAATGACGCATTGGTGTCCTCAGGGGTGTGAAAGGAGTATGCCCTCCTCTGCCATCATTTATTCAGCTTCCTGCCAGCCCTACAGTTCCCACAGATCACAGAGAGCACTCTCTGTTTTCCCCCTGAGTGTGTCGGCTGGCGCCACGCCAGGACGGGCTGAGCTGCCACTCTGAGGGACGAGGACAAGGGACGGCAGGCCCAGCCCAGTGAGACCAGAGACAATGGGTGCTGACACACCGACTGACTGACTCAGCCTGGCTGGCCTGGGCTCTGTCACACACACACTCTGTCTCCTCTCCTTCTGTCTTCTCTTTCAGCCTGCTAGACCAGGTGGAGGCTGCAGTCTGCAGGGACAAGATGGGGACTACTGTATGAACGGTTTTAATCTATGACGTTGTACTCGTGAGATGGCGCTTTGTCCTTCGTACTGTATCTTCGACCAGCACCAAGTAGGACGTCGTTTTAAGTCCTTGTGTATGTACTGTGTTGGTAACCAACAGGCATTTTCAGTGGCATTTCAGTTGTTTAAACATACTTGAACACCATAACTTGAGGTGTGGTTGTGTTAGAGTATTGTGGCTGTCATATACTGTATCCATGATTCATGATGTTATCCTCAGCCAGTGGTTTTACAATGCTCAATAAATCAAATTCATTTCTAAAGCACTTTTATCATCAGCAGATGTCACAAAGTGCTATACAGAAACCACAGCCTAAAACCCCAAACAGTAAGCAATGCAGATGTAGAAGCACGGTGGCTAGGAAAAACTCCCTAGAAAGGCCGGAGCCTAGGAAGAAACCTAGAGAGGAACCATGCATAGATAGATGATGGCATCAAGTTCACCTGTTGCCGACCTCTTGATGGACCCTGCCCCTCTAATGTGCTCTTTTGTTCCTGGTACTACAGAAAGAGTCTGTTTCGAGTGCTACAGAGAGTCTGTTTCTCCATGACACTCCAGAAGGCTGTTTATTCATTCGCATGCATTGGCAACACGTTGGACCACTTGTCTCATCCCGCTGCATACACGTGTTTCAGTGTGAGAACCAGCGACCACCAGACAATCCATGTCAGTGTTATTGTCCTGAACTGAGAGTCTGAGACACCACACTGGGCCCAGGGAAAAGGGAAAGTCACACTTAAGTGATCTCCATGTAGCTGAATGTGAAGTCCAGATGAGTCCTTTTGTTTTGGTCCAGTCACATCTCAGTGGACTAAGACGTTCCAGTCCTTGTCCTGCCCCCAGAAACACTCAGTAAAAGGCCTGCCTGCCCAGAGCTTCCAGTGAACTCCCTCCTCTCTATTCTGTCTCAGGCTTAGGCCTGTGTGCTGCTAATTCAATAAGTGTTTATTTGTCACATTCAGGAAAGCAATAAACGCCTCGTTGTTTCATTTAGTCTTCATTTATTCAATTGCCAGTCCCCCTGCATTCATTCAGAAAAGCCCTCGCTCTCTCTCTCTCTCTCTCTCTTTGATATCAATAAGCAGCTCTTCTGTTGGGCAGACACAGGACACAGAACTTGAACCGCGGGCCATTTGACAGAGGCTTGTTTTAGGGATGGGAAATTCGCTGGCGTTATTAGCGCCATTGTGTGAAGCTAGCTGCATCATGGGCTGTGGCTGCGGAGGGGCCAGGCCCTGAATGGTGCGAGGCGAGCCCACAGCGAGGGAACGACCCGGGGGAGAGAAAGGGGATTAAAGCCTGTAGAAAAAGACAGGTTTCTGGTCATTGTGCGCCGACGTAGGGGTATGGCTTCCACACAGCAGTGGGAGATCTTCCGGCTGCTCATTGTTGAGAGGAGAGTTGCACGTCCTGAGAGGCTTATAGAATCAGGAATCCTTTCGGCGACAGAGCTGACCCTGTGACTTCATTCTACTGACACACTGCTGTCAGGATGTGTCTCCCCAAATCCAGTCAGACTCCACTGTGAGCCCTTAGAGCTTGGCTGCAGACTCCACCAGGCTACCTCATTTTCTTACTTCAGGGTATTGGGTAGGGCACTTCTTGGTGGTGCTCTGAGTGTAATGTAATAGTGTTGTATTTGGGTAGAACTGCATAATTAATGCTGAGATCTGTGAAAGGTGAAACGTTGCCACAGGTCACCCCATGCACATTTGTTATTGTTGTTTTTGTAACGGAGGAGTAGAACACGCTCCGCTGTTCTGTGGTATGTGCAGTGATGTCTGAGGGAGTAAGACGGTGCTTGTTGTTTGAAGTCATTTCCTTGTTGTAATATCACAAACAACCGTGGCAGTTTCACCGCAACAAACTCCAACTTTTAATGTTTTTTTTTTTTTTTAGCTTCACACCCAATAGTGTGTGATTGCGGCCCGCAATTCAGGGCGTTCCTGCATCCCATTGGTTCCTGCATGAACGCCCACCCTTCCGAGCACAAACCTCATCACGCTTGTGTGACGCTTTTTATTTTCTGGATTTCCCCTGATTGTCGGTGCAATTAAAATGTGGGTCACAAAGGAAAATCAAGGTATTATCAGAGTTTTTTGGTGGCGAAGGACACTGTCTACCCGTGTCCTAGCTAGCTAGCTAACGGTGTCGCCCCTGCCTCCCTCCTGCTGTTTACCGGAGTCCTAGCTATCAAACACAGTTCTATGAACGACGCCGAGGGCAGGACACTGTGCTTTGCTTCCGCCTGCCGAACACCTGCCCTCGCCGTCGTTAACAGAACTGCGGGAAAGCAGTGCCTGACAGTGCCTCTTCTTCTTCTGTGGGGTTTATCGGCAGGTGCCATCCAATGTTATGGTGCGTTACCACCACCTACTGTACTGGAGTGCCCCCGCCTCCCACCTGTGTACCAGAGTAATTAAAAATGGACCAATAGAAGTATAAAGAGGGGTTCCTGCAGATACAGGAACGCCCAAAATTGCCCCCTTCTCTTCACACTAGGTATCACTGTTATTGCATATTTTGAGCTGTAGGGGGAGACATAACTCAATAAGTTTAGTGTAGTAGAAGTATTTTTACACTGAGCGATTCAAAAATACAGTATCAAACTAACAAAAAATGCCCGTCACAATGGTGCTTATATAAAGCACACTGTTTCATCATGTAGGACTAGCAGTAAACTATACATTGACAAAGTATTTAATTGAAGCTTTTCAGACAGTACCTTTCTATCTGTCAACCCTTAGGGATAGTCTAATAGTTATGCGTTGTTGACACTATTAAGGAGCAGTCATGCAGATGTGAGTTAGTTTTAGCTTTGGTAATGGTCTGAGTTCTGAGGCCCATTCAACAGCAAGCCATCATAGCATGACCACCAATGATGCTATCACATGGTAAGTCCAATTGGCGTACAATTGGCCCAGCGTCTTCTGGCTTAGGGGAGGGTTTGGACGGGTTAGGCCGTCATTGTAAAATAAGAATTTGTTCTTAACTGACTTGCCTAATTAAATAAAGGTCTAAAAAATAAATTCAATAAAAGTCTGAAACTTTAACTACAAGGACTTACAAAGATATCCTTTTGTTGACTACTGGATTGAAATATAGAGAGGCTTACTGTACATCAACTTATTATGTGGTTATAACGGGGCATATACACTGAGTATAACAAACATTAGGAACCCCCCCCCTCCCCGCCCCCTTCTGCCCTCTGAACAGCCTCAATTCGTCGGGGCATGGACTCTACAAGGTGTCGAAAGTGTTACACAGAGATGATGGCCCATGTTGACTCCAATGCTTCCCACAGTTGTGTCAAATTGGCTGGATGTCCTTTGGGTGGTGGACCATTCTTGACACACGGGAAACTGTTGAGCATGAATATCCCAGCAGTGCCTGGCACCTACTACCATACACCATTCAAAGGCACTTTTTTGTATTGCCTATTTACCCTCTGAATAGCACACATACACAATCCATGCATAAATTGTCTCAAGGCTTAAAAATCGTTCTTTAACCTGTTTCTCCCCTTCTACACTGACTGAAGTGGATTTAACAAGTGACATCATCAATAAGGGATCATAGCTTTCACCTGGATTCACCTGGTCAGTCTATGTGATGGAATCTGTTCTTAATGTTTTGTATACTCTGTGTAGAAGAAGCTGTTTGGAGCCAACTTTATTGACACTAGAGAGCAGTAACGAGCCATAGGACTCTGGCAACCAGAAGACATTGAACTTGACTTATTCTGTGTGGTGATAGAATCGGATTATTTATGAGATTTCTAGACACACAACATGATCAACATGTTCACGAGACATTTTTCAAATCCATTTACAGGAGCGTTATGAAATGTTATCGAAGTAGAATGAGAATAAATGAGTGCATAGAGTGCATTCATTCAGAAGGTATTCAGAGCTCTAGGTTTTTTCCACATTTTGTTACGTTACAGCCTTCTTAAAAAAGAATAATCCTCTACACACAATAGCCCATAATGACAAAGGTAAAACAGGTTTTTCAACATTTTTGCAAATGTATAAAAAAAACAAAAACTGAAATATCTTATTTACATAAGTATTCAGACCCTTTGCTATGAGACTCGAAATTGAGCTCAGGTGCTTCCTGTTTCCATTGATAATCTTTGAGATGTTTCTACAACTTGATTGGAGTCCACCTGTGGTAAATTCAATTGATTGGGCAACTGTCTATATAAGGTCCCACAGTTGACAGTGCATGTCAGAGCAAAAACCAAGCCATGTGGTCAAAGAAATTGTCCATAGAGCTCTGAGACAGGATTGTGTCGAGGCACAGATCTGGGGAAAGGAATTCTGCAGCATTAAAGGTCCCCAGGAACACAGTGGCCTTCATCAATCTTAAATGGTAGAAGTTTGGAAACACCAAGACTTCCTAGAGCCAAACTGAGCAATCAGAGGAGAAGGGCCGTGGTCAGGGAGGTAACCAGGAACCCAATGGTCATTCAGTCAGAGCTCCAGAGTTCTCTGTGGAGATGGGAGAACCTTCCAGAAGGACAACTATCTCTGCAGCACTCCACCAATCAGGCCTTTATGATAGAGTGGCCAGACGGAAAGCCACTCCTCAGTAAAAGGCACCTGACAGGCCTCTTGGAGTTTGCCAAAAGGCGCCTAAAGGACTCTCAGACCATGAGAAACAAGATTCTCTGGTCTGATGAAACCAAGATTGAACTCTTTGGCCTTAATGCCAAGCGTCACGTCTGGAGGAAACCTGGCACCATCCCTACGGTGAAGAATGTGGTGGCAGCATCATGCTGTGTGGATGTTTTTCAGCGGCAGTGACTGGGAGACTAGTCAGGAACAAGTGAAAGGTGAACTGAGCAAAGTACGGAGAGATCCTTGATGAAAACCTGCTCCAGAACGCTCGGGACCTCAGACTGATGCAAAGCTTCACCTTCCAACAGAACACAGTCAAGACAACGCAGGAGTGGCTTCGGGACAAATCTCTGAATGTCCTTGTATGGCCCAGCCAAAGCCCGGACGAACATCTCTGGAGAGACCTGAAAATAGCTGTGCAGCGACACTCCCCATCCAACCTGACAGAGCTTGAGAGGATCTGCCGAGAGGAATTGGAAAAACTCCCCAAATACAGGTGTGCCAAACTTGTAGTGTCCTACCCAAGAAGACTCCAGGGTGTAATCGCTTCCAAAGGTGCTTCAGCAAAGTACTGAGTAAAGGGTCTGAATACTGATGTAAATGTGATATTTCCGGGGGTTTGTTTATTTTTTGCTTTGTCATTATGGGGTATTGTGTGCAGATTGATGGTGAACTCAGTTTAATCCATTTTAGAATAAGGCTGTAATGTTACAAAATGTGGAAAAAGTCAAGGGGTATGAATACTTTCCGAATGCACTGTATGTGGGGTGTGTTGAGACATTTTTTTACATTCAGCATCACCGCATCAAGGGAAATATATTATTCTTTCTAACAAAGATATCTACATATATTTCAGGATGTTGTGTATCCCTGGATATAGTCAGAATTCATATAAACATAACAGTTTTGAAAACATAGTTTGTCCAAAAAAAGTGGTCTCTTTGTTTATCTTACCCCGGTATGGGCGATGGTGTCCTGTTTCAGTGGGTGATGGTGCTGGTAGGTCAAAGTTTAATTCATGGAATGGGGGGTGGTATATTGTATATCTTAAACGTATGCCTTTAAGACACAGACATTCAGATATACACTGAGTGTACAACACATTAAGAACCCCTACTCTTTCCATGACATAGACTGACCAGGTGAATCCTGCTCTTTCCATGACATAGACTGACCAGGTGAATCCTGCCTCTTCCATGACATAGACTGACCAGGTGAATCCTGCCTCTTCCATGACATAGACTGACCAGGTGAATCCTGCCTCTTCCATGACATAGACTGACCAGGTGAATCCTGCCTCTTCCATGACATAGACTGACCAGGTGAATCCTGCCTCTTCCATGACATAGACTGACCAGGTGAATCCTGCTCTTTCCATGACAGACTGACCAGGTGAATCCAGATGAAAGCTATGATCCCTTATTGATGTCACTTGTTAAATCCAATTCAATCAGTGTAGATGAAGGGGAGGCGACAGGTTAAAGAAGGATTTTTAAGCCTGGAGACAATTGAGACATGGGTTGTGTAACATGTACCTTTCAGAGAGTGAATGGGCAAGATTTAATTGCCTTTGAATGGGGTATGGTAGTAGGTGCCAGGCACAGCGGTTTGAGTGTGTCAAGAATTGCAACGCTGCTGGGTTTTTCACGCTAAACAGTTTTCCGTGTGTATCAAGAATGGACCACCATCCAAAAGACATCCAGACAACTTGACACAACTGTGGGAAGCACTGGAGTCAACATGGGCCAGTATCCGTGTGGAACGCTTTCAACACCTCGTCGAGGAATCGAGGCTGTTCTGGTGGGCAAATGGGAGAGTGGGGGGGGTGCAACTCAATGTTATGAAGGTGTTTATAACGCTCTGTTCGATATCACTTAGTCTTCCATTTCTTGACCAGTTGTCAGGGGGTGGGACAGGGAGGTTGTTTCAATTCCTAGGCAAGTTCACCGTATTGAAGGCTACTAAGCTCATAGAGTTGGTCTGCGAGGTTCTTGATATGTTTAGCAAGCTCAGACTCCATGTCGTCAGATATGAACTTGTGTGTCTCTGCTACTCTATAATATCCTCTCTTTCACACCCATACATGTTAGTTTTCTTTTTTTTAATCAACGTAACTCTTCAGTGTCCTTCAGTTTATCTTCTCATCCCTTGCTGCTGCTCAGCATCTATTCTATATTGGTTCAACGTAATTTCATTGAAATAACATGAAAACAACGTTGATTCAACCAGTGTGTGCCCAGTGCGAAGCATCACGAAACATTAAATGAATTTTACTTTGTGAAAATCCGTTTTTTGGACCTATCATGCTTACCCATTTTTCCATGTGGTTTCTAACTTCACAGACTCCATGAAATGATGGCAACTTCCTAAACATTCAGTCATATTATTAACGTTGTATATGGCTTCCTAGAAACAAGGGGTGGCTCAATAAACCCTTCGACGTACCCTACTCTCCCCTAAAGCACTCTTGTGCAAGGACGCTGCTTAGACTTCATGCCAACATTTTCATAATTGATTGATCTATCTTTTTAGTGTGTACGTGCGTGCATGCATTCGAGTGTGTACGTGTCTATTTGTGTGAGAGAGGAAAAACAAAACAGGTGTAACTATTGAGAAACCCTACATTGAGAAACCCTACATTTCCAGGTGTAACTATTGAGAAACCCTACATTGAGAAACCCTACATTTGTTATTAATGGGCATGAATGCACAATGTCCTGTGTCTCAACAGTTTCCCAAGGTACCTGTGTACCAAGGGGAACCCCCCTGACATAAATAGGATCATTGTACACCTCTGGAGTGATGTTTTCAGGACCCCTATGACTAAACAAATTGCTATGTGACCCCAGCGCCCCCATATTTACTTGTGACAGGTGTATTAATTACAGCCGGGTTCCCTCCCCACCCTCCTCATTACACCCTGCTCTCTGGGCCTCTTTGTGAAGGGTTTTCCAACATGAGAGTGTCTAACCTTTGACCTTTAACTCTCGTATGGGTCCCCTCCCCTGGCCCCTGGCCTTGGTGGTCAGGGCCCCCAACCTGCCTTGTCTAAAGACGCCTGATTTATTTCTCAACACTCTAAGACTAAATTACTCCCTCTCTTCCTTGACCTCCCCCATTGTGCCGGATGAAGAGGCGAGAGGAGGAAAGGAGAGGAGGAGAAGAGGAGGACAGCTTTCCTTCACTCCAGGCCAAATACAAGGGAGCGAGGCTGGAATTGGCAGCAGAGGACATGCATGAAGCAACCACGCCACTGACCAAGGAAGTATTTGAAAATGAAAAGATGTTTCCCATCTGTGTCATCTCACAGTTTCTCAGAGGAAGGGGGGGTGAGAAGGAGAGGAGGGAGAGAGAGCGGGTGAGAGGGAGAGGAGGGAGAGAGAGAGGGTGAGAGAGAGAGGAGGGAGACAGAGAGGGTGAGAGAGTGAGAGGGGAGGGAGAGAGGGTGAGAGAGTGAGAGGGGAGGGAGAGAGGATGAGAGAGTGAGAGGGGAGGGAGAGAGAGAGAGTGAGAGAGTGAGAGGGGAGGGAGAGAGAGAGAGAGAGCATGTTTTTAATTATCACTGGTAAAAACTTGTTGAAGAAGATAAGGAAATATATTAGGAACAGCCAAGATAATCACCTGATAGTAAGAACAGAAAGCCACTTGATAACATGTAACAGTACGTTCAAAATCAGTCTTGGTGTGAACCAGTGGACTGTGGTTGGGGTAATGAGTGACTCCCACCCCACAGGCTAATAACCCCCCTGTGTTTCAGTGTACGTGAGGGGAAGCATAGCCCTGAGGGCAGGATGTGGGGGTTGATGGGCTCCTCCCATGCCCCACCCACTGTACCCCCACTCCCATGTCTATGGTATCATCAGCGCAGTGGATTGAGAGCCAGCGGAGCCCTGACCTCCCTCCCTGTCACACACCACACACACACACACACACACACACACACACACACACACACACACACACACACACACACACACACACACACACACACACACACACACACACACACACACACTCCACCACACACATACACACTCCCATCCCACTGTGCTGCTCAACTCTGTCTGTCACAATGGAATGGCAGCATGGCCTGGCTGTCACAACCTATTATCACTGAGGTGCCCGGGACACTCTCTTTCTTTCTCTCTCTCTTTCTCCCTTCCTCTCTTTTCTTTCTCCCTTCCTGTTTTTTCTCTCTGCCTCCCTCTCTCATACTCTGCCTCCCTCTCTCATGTATCTCTCTCTCTCATGCATCTCTCTCTCTTGCTCTCTCTCTGTATCTCTCTCTCTCTGTATCTCTCTCTCTGTATCTCTCTCTCTCTCTGTATCTCTCTCTCTGTATCTCTCTCTCTCTCTCTCTCTGTATCTCTCTCTCTCTCTGTATCTCTCTCTCTCTCTCTCTGTATCTCTATCTCTCTCTCTCTGTATCACTCTCTCTCTCTCTGTATCTCTCTCTCTCTCTCTGTATCTCTATCTCTCTCTCTGTATCTCTCTCTCTCTGTATCTCTCTCTCTCTCTCTCTCTCTGTATCTCTCTCTCTCTCACACACACAGACACTGGACAATGGATGCCTGCTATCGTCTCAGATGCTGATATTTCAATCAGTCTTTGTTTACTTGGCATCATTCGTGGCCTTGGGAGATCAATTGCAGCGGTGCTCTTTGTTATCTCTGTGAACAGGCTGGAGGAGGAATGTGAGAAGAGAAGGAGGGGAGAGAAGGGAAAGGTGAGAGCGGAGGGACGTCCCGTAACATGGCTCCTCCCCCCACAGCCAGGCCCAGCACCATAGAGGAGACCTCAGAGACCAGAGGGACCAGAGGGAAGATGAAACCGCAGCACTAATCACTGGTCTTCTCCGTCACCTCTGTCTAACCTCTGGTCGGCTCTGATTTGCACGCCTCACTTTTCTCGCCCTGCAGTTTGAGCCTGACACCATGGAGAAAGAGACGGCATCGCTGATTGAAAACATGGGAGGATGATGATGGCACTAATGATGATGATGATTAGGATGATGAGGAGAGTGATGATGTCCCAGTTGATGATGATAAAGATGATATTGACATTCACTTTTGCACGTACCAGAAAAGGGTTGCAATCGGAGTCTGACCCGTCCTAGCCAGCCAGTGTTTGTCTTATTTAGTGTTTGTGGTCCAAATGGCACCATATTACCTATGTAGTGCACTACATCGGGAATAGCGTGTCATTTGGAACGTAGACAGTGGAATTAGGTGTGATACAGGCTGAACTTCATGTGATGGCCTCGTACTGCATTCCAGACTGCTGGAGCGTCATCTAATAAGGTGGACTGCAGACTAACATCTTAATCCTCCACCGGGATGTCTGTAGAAGCAACAACACGGACAGGAAAATGAGTCTCTTTCCGTGTGGTGATGGCCGGCGGCCCCAGACGTACTTGTCCTTCCCATGATTCTCCACAGACTCGCTAGGTCAAGGCATTTCCATTTCAACATTATTTACATCTCACCCAACCTTCACTCAACTTTGATATTGCAACGCCACTGTTGCTCTTTGCTGTAGTACGCATTAAAGTAGACCCGCAAGGTTACTCTGTCTGTCTGGAGCTCTGTACGACCACACGTCTGGAATTGTTCTGCGGTAAGAATGAATTTTCTAAGGAAATGAAGCGACGGTGGTATTTGAAGTTGACAAAGGATGGATACCGTCACCGCGAGCCGTGAGGCTCTGACATTCCTGCTTTAAGTCTCTTGTTTTGAGATAATAACTGGTGCATTTCTGGTGCAGACAGACAAAGGGGTTACAAAGAGAAAACAAATGCCAGCAATGGACTTTGAGCTGAGACGAGAGAGAGAGAGAGAGAGAGAGAGAGAGAACTTTTTCTCTATTTGCCCGGAGGAATCTGCAGCCTGGCCTCTCAATCTCTAGGGGTGGAGGTGGTGGAGGTGGAGGGGACTGGGGACAGAGGGGTGGAAGTGGTGGAGGTGGAGGGGACTGGGGACAGAGGGGTGGAGGGAGTGGAGGTGGAGGGGACTGGGGACAGAGGGGTGGAGGGAGTGGAGGTGGAGGGGACTGGGGACAGAGGGGTGGAAGTGGTGGAGGTGGAGGGGACTGGGGACAGAGGGGTGGAGGTGGTGGAGGTGGAGGGGACTGGGGACAGAGGGGTGGAGGTGGTGGAGGTGGAGGGGACTGGGGACAGAGGGGTGGAGGTGGTGGAGGTGGAGGGGACTGGGGACAGAGGGGTGGAAGTGGTGGAGGTGGAGGGGACTGGGGACAGAGGGGTGGAAGTGGTGGAGGTGGAGGGGACTGGGGACAGAGGGGTGGAGGTGGTGGAGGTGGAGGGGACTGGGGACAGAGGGGTGGAGGTGGTGGAGGTGGAGGGGACTGGGGACAGAGGGGTGGAGGGAGTGAAGGGAAAGGTCAACAGGGTCCCTTTTGTTTTTTTCCTCTTCTTCTCTTCCCACACGGCACGTTAGTGGTGATGAATCAGACTCACACGGCCCTCCTCTGGCTCTCCTCTGGAACCTCTTTGAAGTTCATGGCAGGCGGCGGGCGAGCTCTTTCTCAGACGGATGCCCTTGATGACAAGAGGCACCCCCGTGTTTATAACACTACTCTGACAAGTCATAAAAGTCTGGCCCGGGCCAGACAGCCAGTGTGGGTCGAATAAACAGGCTCAGGCTGCCCACCCCTCCTCCGTTCTCAAGATGCCAATGAGAAGTTTTGGTTCCACATCAACAGTTTTGGACAATGTTGTCTGATATCAGATGAGGGAGCGGCTGGGGGAATATGTGAGATTGTCGGAATGGGTTACTTTAGGAATGAGAAGCAAAGCTACAGTATATAGCACAGATTGATCAGCAAATGATTCACAAGAGGTTAACATTCAAAGGTGATGTCTGCAAAGTCTCAGTTGAAGACGTTGCATTTAGACTTTGTATTTAGTCATTGCCAAGTGTTGTCTGCAGTACACAAACTATATAAACTGAGTGTCCAAAACATTAAGAACACCTGCTCTTTCCAAGACATAGACTGACCAGGTGAAAGCTATGATCCCTTATTCATGTCACTTGTTAAATCCACTTCAATCAGTGTAGATGAAGGGGAGGAGACAGGCTAAAGAAGGATTTTTAAGCCTTGAGACAATTGAGACATAGATTGTGTATGTGTGTCATTCAGAGAGTGAATGGATAAGAAAAAATATTGAAGTGCCTTTGAACGGGGTATGGTAGTAGGTACCAGGCTCACCGGTTTGAGTGTGTCAAGAACTGCAACGCTTCTGGGTTTTTCATGTTCAACAGTTTCAACAGTTTCCTGTGGTCCACCACCCAAAGAACATCCAGCAAACTTGACACAACTGTGGGAAGCATTGGAGTCAACATGGGCCAGCATCCCTGTGGAACACTTTCGACACCTTGTAGAGTCCATGCCCTGATAAATTGAGGATGTTCTCAGGGCAAAGGGGGGTGCAACTCAATATTAGTAAGGGTCTGAACACTTATGTAAATGTGATGTTTTAGTCGTTTTTTTATGAATACATTAATAGAAACTTTTCTTTTGTTGATTTGTCATTGTGGGGTATTGTGTGTAGATTGATGGGGGGGGGGGGACACACATCTCAACACCAACTGTTCAGAGGAGACTGTGTGAATCAGACATTCATGGTCAAATTGCTGCAAAGAAACCACTCCTAAAGGACACCAATAAGAAGAAGAGACTTGCTTGGGCCAAGAAACATAAGCAATGGACATTAAACCAATGGAAATGTGTCCTTTGGTCTGGAGTCCAAATTGGACATTTTTGTTTTTTGGAGTTTTTGGTTTCAACCGTGAGGGTGAACTGATGATCTCCACATGTGTACTTCCCACAGTAAAGTCTGAAGGAGGAGGTGTTATGATGTGGGGGGGGGGGCTTTGCTGGTGACACTGTCTGTGATTTATTTCGAATTCCAGGTACACTTAACCAGCCTGGCTACAACAAAATTCTGCAGTGATACGCCATCCCATCTGGTTTGGGCTATCATTTGTTTTTCAACAGGGCAATGATCCGACACGTCCAGGCTGTGTAAGGGCTATTTTACCAAGAAGGAGAGTGATGGAGTGCTGCATCAGATGACCTGACCTCCACAATCACCCGAACTCAACCAAATTGAGATGGTTTGGGATGACTTTGACCGCAGAGTGAATGAAAAGTAGCCAACAAGTGCTAAACATATCTGGGAAGTCCTTCAAGACTGTTGGAAAAGCATTCCAGGTGAAGCTGGTTGAGAGAATTCCAAGAGTGTGCAAAGTTGTCATCGGCTCAGACACGAGACAAAAATCTATTTAATCCATTTTAGAGTAAGGTTGTAACGTAACAAAATGTGGAAAAAATCAAGCGGCCTGAACACTTTCCCGAATGCACTGTATACACAGAGTATACAAAACAGTTAAGACACCTTCCTAATATTGAGTTGAACCCCCTTTTGTTTGTCTCTTAGTTGTATCCCCTACAGCTTTCACCTGGATTCACCTGGTCAGTCTGTGTCGTAGAAATGTCTGTGTTCTCTGCATGTTGTGTAGAATTGTCTTTGAAGAGCAAGAACATGTGGACAATAGGCCGACACTGAGCGTTTGTGCTTCAGTGCTTGCCTCTAAAGTTCAGTGAACTGCCTTTTAAAGGGAGTCTGTTGGGAAAGTAGTACAGCAGAAAGCAAAGAAAGCCCAGCATACTTTTCCAGACACAAGGGAAACACTTTGTTCTCTCAGAGGCTGTGGAATAGCTGCCTTGACTAGCCTCACAGCAGAGTCAATGTACGTGTTTGAGATCGACTACCGCAATCAGAATCGCTACTCTACAAATCCCCTTGTATCTCAAATAACTATGTATAAGCGATTCTTGTGATTGAGATTGGCTGTTCTTTGCCTCGTCTTGCTAAAACAGATCCCCTCTAACACGTAGATTGTGATAAAGCCTCTATCTGCTCACAACACACCACCACCACCAGCCCATTGCCCACGGATCAGCCTTTGTCTTGGTGCCTGGACCAAGTCCATCTCTCAACTCTCAAGTCCATGTCCAAGGACCATGTCCATGGCTTGGAGGGTGTGAGGCGTGGGGGTAGCGGTGGATGATAGGAGTGGGAACCAAACAGGACACGGCGCACAGCGAGTAACCTGAGAGAAGTGACCTGGGCGTTGGGCCATATCGGCAGGGAGATCAGGCCTGGAAGTAAAGCCTTCTCCAAAGCAGCTCTGGGGTTTATCAGTCCATCTCTGGCCCCTCTCCAGCCCACTCTGCTTGACCCCTGGCAGGCCCTGACCCTCTCATGTGCCGCTGTTTGTGTGTTTGCTGAGCACCTCAATGACCGTGGCCTTTGGTTTGGGTTCTCTGTGTATGCATGTGTGTGTGTGTGTGTGTGTTGAGAGGGGGTTTGATGTTGTCCAGGGCCTTTGCAAGACATAATGCTGTCGCTGATGTATTTAGGAGTAGGTGCTGTTCTGTGAGACAACACATTGTAGGTTTCAGATTCTATCAGCTCTAGATACTGAGCCTTCCTCTGACCTGACCTGTCCTTGACACCAGATACTCCACTGTTTGGATACCATTACATTTTTATGGCTCTTTTTCGGGAAATGGAAACCTTTCCTCCTCCAACTCTTTTTTCCCTCTCTACCGAGCAGCAGGCACCTCATAGAAACCTCCCCAATACTACTGGACCGATTTCTGAAGAAGCGTTCTGTCAGAACCTCCCAAGGAGATGTCAAAATGTTGACGTTAAGTTAGAAAATGGTTTCCTCCGGCGTGACTTTAAAAGGGAAACATGTGTCTGGGCCTAAGAAATGAAGAGGTAATATATAAATGCAGATGCACTCAGCCCATCTCCAGTTCAGGATATGAATGAGTGAGATAAGAATGTGGAGTATTTGGCTGTGGATGTTATAAACCTGCACTGTAAACAGAGTGGGTGTGAGCAGCAGGCTGTGGCGTGGTGGTTGGTGCACGAGGGTCCATGGGGGTTTGGGGACCCATCCTGAAGAGAGCCCTTCTTGGTGCAAGTGTACTAAGGCTGCTTTTGGCCACTGACCTCTCTCTCTCTCTCTCTCTCTCTCTCTCTCTCTGCCCCCCCCTTCACTCTATTCTGCCTCTCCCTCTGCCCCTCTCTCTCTCTGTGTTCAGAAGAGGAGAGACTGTAATCCCACAGTGTGTGTAGAGCTTTCTCTCCCTCTCTTTGCTCTGATACTGCCAGGCCAGCTGCAGGCTGCAGGCATTCCACTCGTTACAGCGTGTCATCCAGCACCTCTTTAAACTGGACAGGCTCTAGGGGGCTGGAGCTGGGGCTGGAGCTGGAGCTGGGGCTGGAGCTGGGGCTGGGGCTGGAGCTGGGGCTGGAGCTGGAGCTGGGGCTGGAGCTGGAGCTGGGGCTGGAGCTGGGGCTGGGGCTGGAGCTGGGGCTGGAGCTGGAGCTGGGGCTGGAGCTGGGGCTGGAGCTGGAGCTGGAGCTGGGGCTGGAGCTGGAGCTGGGGCTGGGGCTGGGGCTGGAGCTGGAGCTGGGGCTGGAGCTGGGGCTGGAGCTGGAGCTGGGGCTGGAGCTGGGGCTGGGGCTGGGGCTGGGGCTGGGGCTGGGGCTGGAGCTGGGGCTGGAGCTGGGGCTGGAGCTGGGGCTGGAGCTGGGCAGCATGCCAGGGCCTCAACCGCTACTTAACCAGGCCTACGCACTTTATAAAGATACCCAGGACAGGTTTCTAGCAGGACGCACCCCGTGAATCATTTTGAATTACCTTACGGAAGTAGAACAGGAATTAGACTGGACAATTAGATGGCCAAACAGATTAGGTCTTTGTTACATTGTAGTTGCTTAATCTTCCTAGCAATGTGTCATATCAGGGTTATGCTGTGCGGTAGAGGTGTCCTGTGGAGTCGGTGGATGTGTGAGACTTCTAACACGTGTTTGTATACTGTTTGGAGAGTTTCATGTACATTTCTACATCTAAATGACTCTGAAACAACTTCCATTGACATGTGAATATGTCCTAATATGGACACCGTACTGAAAGTCACACTGTATGAGTCCGTCTGGGACGTTTGTTGATGTGCCTGGTCACGCACAACACATGATAGCTGTGTCATGGTTCTCTGGACAGACAGTTGCAACGCCAAGCGGCCAGAGAAGTCACGTAAAATAACAGCACAGCATAATTTGGCTGCTGCAGGCTGAGGCTATGCAGTTGTGTAACTATAGGTCTCACAAAGCTAGCTATTTAGCTGCCCTCATTCTGCCCACAAGCTTAACAAACTGTAAATCTGTAGGAATCTCATTAAAGCAATACCGGAGTCTAGACTGGGGGGGGGGATCTTCAGGCACGAGCGTTTATTACCCTATAGCGGATGCTGCCACATTCAGCAAGTAAACAAAGCCTAATCCTCTGAAAATGTTACAGCTCACTGAGGCATAAATCTTCCACAGCCGCACAACATCAGTTGAATTGGGAGTCCCAAACTGTATCAATGTATACTGCAGTTCATATATCAAAGTAAGTAGGTATTACTAAGCATATGTCTGTCTCTATATGTTAAACAAAGTCACGTACAGTTTCATATTTTTGGGTCAGTGAAATCTATATTTAAAAAAAGATGATCTCATGTTTTGGCGTGAGTTGATTGTTCGTACTTCATGTTGGATATTAGAGCAGGATAAGCTTTACAAACAGGTGTTTCAAATGAAACAGGCTTTGCCTAAAGACTTTAAAATACAGTGCCTTCAGAAAGTTTTTCGCATCGCTTGACTTTTTCCGCATTTGGAAGTGTACAGCCTGAATCTAAGCTGAGCCGAGCTAAAATACAATATTCCAGAAATGTTCCATATGCACAAAAATATTATTTCTCTCTAAATGTGTGCATACATTTGTCTACATCCCTGTTAGTGAGCATTTCTCCTTTGCCAAGATAATCCATCCACCTGACAGGTGTGGTATATCAAGAAGCTGATTAAACAGCATGATCATTACACAGGTGCACCTTGTGCTGGGGACAATAAAAGGCCACTCTAAAATGTGCAATTTTATCACACAAAACAATATCACAGATGTATTGAGGGAGCGTGTAATTGGCATACTGACTGGAGGAATGTCCACCAGAGCTGTTGGCAGAGAATTGCATTTTATCAATGGCAATTTGAATGCACAGAGATACCGTGGTGACATCCTGAGACCCACTGTCGTGCCATTCATCCTCCTCCATCACCTCATGTTTCAGCATGATAATGCACGGCCCCGTATTGCAAGAATCTGTACACAATTCCTGGAAGCTGAAAATGTCCCAGTTCCTGCATAGTCACCAAACATGTTCCAGTTCTCTCCCTACAATATGCAGCAACTTCGCACAGTCATTGAAGAGGAGTGGGGCATCATTCCACAGGCCACAATCAACAGCCTGATCAACTCTATGTGAAGGAGGTGTGTCACGCTACATGAGGGAAATGGTGGTCACACCAGATACTGACTGGTTCTCTGTTCCACCTTTTTATATTTTTTTATTTTTTAGGACCAACAGATGCACATCTGTATTCCCAGTCACGTGAAATCCATAGATTAGGGCCTAATTAATTGATTTCAATTGACTGATTTCCTGATATGAACTGTAACTCAGTAAAATCTTTGAAATTGTTGCATGTAGCGTTTATACTTTTGTTCAAGTATATATTAAATTGTGATTTTTATGTCACTGGCTTATACACAATACAGCATAATGTCAAAGTGGAATTATGTTTTAAGATTTCTTTTTACAAATGAAAAAAAAAGGAAAAGCTGGAATGTCTTGAGTCAATAAGTATTAAACCCCTTTCTTATGGCAAGCCAAAATAAGTTCACAAATAAAAATGTGCTCAACAAGTCACATAATACTCTGTGTTTCAATAATAGTGTTTAACAGGATTTTTATATACAATTATCTGTAAGGTCCCTCAGTTAAGCAGTGAATTTCAAACACAGATTCAACCACAAAGACCAGGTTTTACAACACCTCGCAAAGAAGGGCTCCTATTGGTAGATGGATAAAAAAAAAAAAAAACGGACATTGAATATCCCTTTGAGCATGGTGAAGTTATTATTACATTTTGGATGGTGTATCAATACACTCAGTCACTACAAAGTTAGAGGCGTCCATCTTAACTCGGTTGTCTGAGAGGAAGGAAACCGCTCAGGGATTTCACCTTTAGGCCAATGGTAACTTTAAAACAATTACACAGTTTAATGGCTGCGATATGAGAATACTGAGGATGGATTGACATTGTATTTACTCCACAATACTAAACTAAATGACAGAGTGAAAAGAAGGATGCATGTACAGAATAAACATATTCCAACACATGTATCCTGTTTGCAACAAGGCATTACAT
The DNA here is from genome assembly GCF_018296145.1 of Oncorhynchus tshawytscha. Classification (NCBI taxonomy): domain Eukaryota; kingdom Metazoa; phylum Chordata; class Actinopteri; order Salmoniformes; family Salmonidae; genus Oncorhynchus; species Oncorhynchus tshawytscha. The sequence goes on from NC_056435.1 coordinate 9,132,555, forward strand.
AAAACTGTAACAACAAAAAAATGCCAAAGAAATTAACTTTATGTCCTGAATACAAAGCTTTGAGTAACACTCTTCATATTTTCAAGCATGGTGGTGGCTGCATCATTGTATGAGTATGTATGTTATCGGGAAGGAATATGGATTTTAAAAAATATATTAAAAATAAATAAATAATATATATATATATATATATATATATATATATATATATATACAGTATACAGAATAGAGCTAAGCAAAGGCAAAAGAGGAAAACTAGAGGAAAGACTGGTTCAGTCTGCTTTCCAACAGACACGGGGAGACAAATTCACCTTTCAGCAGGACAATAACCTAAAACACAAGGCCAAATATTCACTGGAGTTGCTGACCAAGACAACATTGAATGTTCCTGAGTGGCCTAGTTACAGTTTTGACTTGAAAATTATAATATTCTAATATTGTACGATCCAGGTGTGGAAAGCTCTTAGAGACTCACCCAGAATGACTCACAGCTGTAATCGCTGCCAAATGTGATTCCAAAAAGAATCGACTCGGGGGTGTGAATACTTATGTAAATGAGATATTTCTGTTTTTCATTTGAAATAGATTAGCAAAAATGTCTAAAAAACATGTTTTCACTTTTCCATTAGGGGGTATTGTGTTTAGATGCGTGAGGAAGCAGGCCGGCCGTAGCAACAAAATGTGGAATAAGTCAAGAGGTATGAATACTTTGTGAAGGCCCTCATCCTCATTGTCTGTTTGTTATGAGATGAGGATTTATTGAGATATGCATAGAGTAGCCTTCAGAAATCTACACAGCACAGTCTTATACCGAGAGAACAAAACATTAGGGACACCTTCTTAATATTGAGTTGCGCCCTCTTTTACCCGCAGAACAGTCTTCCACGGGGATGCTGGCCCATGTTGACTCCAGTGCTTCCCACAGTTGTGTCAAGTTGGCTGGATGTGCTTTGGGTGGTGGACCATTCTTGATACACACGGGAAACTGTTGAACGTGAAAAACCCAGCAGCGTCGCAGTTCTTGACACACTCAAATCGGTGCGCCTGGCACCTACTACCATACCCAGTTCAAAGGCACTTAAATATTTTGTATTGCCCATTCACTCTCTGAATGGCACACATACACAATCTGTGTCTCAATTGTCTCAAGGCTTAAAAATCATTCTTTAACCCGTCTCCTCGCCTTCATCTACACCGATTGAAGTGGATTGAACAGGTGACATCAATAAGGGATCCTAGCTTTCACCTGGATTCATCTGGTCAGTCTGTGTCATGGAAACAGCCGGTGTTCCTAATGTTTTGTACAGTCAGTGTACTCTATGTGTCACCAAGAAGTGCCCGTTCACATGATACAGCATGTGCATTGAATATCATCACATTGTCATATAACCAAACAGAGGGTCATTAAGAAAGAAATGGCCTTCGAGACTTTTCCAGTCACCCAGGCAAGAGACAAAGCTTCGTACTTATCCTCAATCAAACACCCCCCAAAAAGCACTTGTGCAGCATTAAGGAATTCCATCGGATGAGAGCCAAGTCAGTGAGTCAATAGGTGACGGATACTTATCCAGCTTTTATTAGGCCAGTGAATGAAGTGGTTTCCCCATTAACAGCAATAGGTTCTTAATCACAGCTCTACCGTCTGCGGCAGTCAGAGCTTGATTCGCCCGGACGGAGGGACGAACTGTTATCTAAAGCAGATACAATTAAGTTCCTGGCATAGGATTAGTGGTCAGTAGCATCTGCTGACTACCGGCCAGGAGGGGAGTCGAGAGGGGAGTCCCAGCTAGGGCCGTATTCTGATTAAAAGGAGACCTTCTGCCCTCTCCAGTCCCTTCTCCCGTCTTGGCCAGGGCCAAAAAAAAGCATGGAGAGGCCTGGCCAAGGTTGGCGTACTGGAAGTGGACACAGTACAGCATGCCTAATAAAACGCCTAGCGTTAATATGAACCTCTTCCTCTCCTCAGTCCACTCCTCATCCATCAGTTTTCAACTGGACTGGACATATGGGGTTCATTAGGCTAATCGACCGGGAGGGAGTAGAGCGGGCGTGAGGGGCTTACTTTGTTCGCATGCCACTCACCCTCCTTCAACCCCCCCCAACAGAAGGTATTTCGGTAATGAATTTGACAGAGGTCAAGTTCACGAGAACCATGGCGTGTGTGGAAATCCTGACTGACCTTGTGAGACGATGCAGAAGGGGTTAATACGGTGTGTGTGTGTCGGTGGGGGGGATATCTTTAACCTACAGATATAGGATCTGTATAGCAAGTATATATTTATTTAAGGTCAATGTTCCGGTCACATAGAGTAGACCGTTGTCTGTTCACGTCAACGTTCCCCCAAAAGTTTCTGAGATCGGCCCCACGGCATCTTTTGCGTAGTACCCACTTTGTGGTATTTGGCTATTTTGCGTGTTAAATTCAAGTCTTTATGTGTTCTAAGTTTAGTAGGGTAATGTGTTGAAACAGTGGGTCTACCCAACACTGGCTCTATGGGTCAACAGAGTCCAGACTGTATAAGGATTTGATAAAGTCGCACAGTTTCAAGATAAACTGAGATGAACACGGCAGCCAACCTTTGTCTGCTGTAAGTGATGTTGGGATAGTAGATGGTAGTCAGTTCTGGACGGTGGTGTGGTGCAGTCACTGACCAGGAACGCCATGAGTGTCTATCTGACATCCCTAAGCCTCATGTCCTGCAGATTAATGTGCAATTTGTGTGGATGGATCATTGCTGTGGATTTTGCAGAGTCAGGGGGGCGAAACAGGCTTCATTTCTTGAGGAACATCTTGTGTCATCATGGTAAGTACCCTGCCATTAACGTGCAAGTCACACCCTATCAATGTTGACCACTTCTCTGAAATCTTGAGTCATTGGGTGTGTGTGTCACATGAATTGTGAATTAAAAGGGATTTGTTTATGACAGAAAAAAAAACATCATTGTTTTTCCAATGAAAGCGCCCAAAAAATCTTGCAACGGTTTTGCCTTTGTTTTGGAAACCACAATGCCATTTGAGAGCACAGCTAACTCTGTCCAGCTGTGACGCTCACAAGTCTGTCCTGTTCTAGGAGTTGTAAATCAGGAAAGCTGTTTTCTTGAAGACAAATTGGATCTGGATTTATCCCATCGATCAATGTTTGTACTCTGTGTGTGTGTGTCTGTGTGTGTGTGCCTGCTCTGGTAGGGGTCTCCCCTGTGTGTGCCCACCACATACCAGTGTTCACAGGAAATTGACCACAGCTTTGAAGATGCGGATCAAGGGATTTTTTTTCTCCATTGGGGATCACAAGTTAGTTCTAAACCACATTGGTTTTGATTATGGTGACTGTTGATGCGTTTTGATGAGGGAACCATGCTTGTCAACATAGTTAAACATGTGGTAAATTGATATTGGTTTGAACCCCACTTGGACTCCCGGATGTTCCAGCGATGCATAGGCATAGGATGTGAGGTGAAATGTTTATGTCATTTGGCAGAAGTGAGTGGGGAAATCTTTGGATCGTGAATCTTGCTTTTAAAGAGATTGATGGGTAGAGTGTATCATGATCAGTTCTCTACGTTGTCATGTCTGCCACAATCCCATTGTGATTAGGCCAAGCTAACAAATGACAACTCATTATTAAATGTTTCAGGAAGAGCCTTCGTAGGCCATGCAATGTCCATCGAAGCAAAATCAACATTCCTTTTGCAGTTCCAAGCATTCGTTATTTGTCTACTTAATTAATTAATTTAATCAGCTAATTAATCATTTAAGCCATTATCAGTTTATCAAGCCACTGCCATTCAATTGTACATGAACGGTATCAGAATACCTGTTATTGGTCAGAGTGAACACAATGCCCATCCAGAGAGGACAGTGTAGCCTACCTACTGCAGCGTGAGTACAGTAATATAACATCCAGAGAGGGCAGTGTAGCCTACCTACTGCAGCGTGAGTACAGTAATATAACATCCAGAGAGGGCAGTGTAGCCTACCTACTGCAGCGTGAGTACAGTAATATAACATCCAGAGAGGGCAGTGTAGTACAGTAATATAACATCCAGCCTACCTACTGCAGCGTGAGTACAGTAATATAACATCCAGAGAGGGCAGTGTAGCCTACCTACTGCAGCGTGAGTACAGTAATATAACATCCAGAGAGGGCAGTGTAGCCTACCTACTGCAGCGTGAGTACAGTAATATAACATCCAGAGAGGGCAGTGTAGCCTACCTACTGCAGCGTGAGTACAGTAATATAACATCCAGAGAGGGCAGTGTAGCCTACCTACTGCAGCGTGAGTACAGTAATATAACATCCAGAGAGGGCAGTGTAGCCTACCTACTGCAGCGTGAGTACAGTAATATAACATCCAGAGAGGGCAGTGTAGCCTACCTACTGCAGCGTGAGTACAGTAATATAACATCCAGAGAGGGGGCAGTGTAGCCTACCTACTGCAGCGTGAGTACAGTAATATAACATCCAGAGAGGGCAGTGTAGCCTACCTACTGCAGCGTGAGTACAGTAATATAACATCCAGAGAGGGCAGTGTAGCCTACCTACTGCAGCGTGAGTACAGTAATATAACATCCAGAGAGGGCAGTGTAGCCTACCTACTGCAGCGTGAGTACAGTAATATAACATCCAGAGAGGGCAGTGTAGCCTACCTACTGCAGCGTGAGTACAGTAATATAACATCCAGAGAGGGCAGTGTAGCCTACCTACTGCAGCGTGAGTACAGTAATATAACATCCAGAGAGGGCAGTGTAGCCTACCTACTGCAGCGTGAGTACAGTAATATAACATCCAGAGAGGGCAGTGTAGCCTACCTACTGCAGCGTGAGTACAGTAATATAACATCCAGAGAGGGCAGTGTAGCCTACCTACTGCAGCGTGAGTACAGTAATATAACATCCAGAGAGGGCAGTGTAGCCTACCTACTGCAGCGTGAGTACAGTAATATAACATCCAGAGAGGGCAGTGTAGCCTACCTACTGCAGCGTGAGTACAGTAATATAACATCCAGAGAGGGCAGTGTAGCCTACCTACTGCAGCGTGAGTACAGTAATATAACATCCAGAGAGGGCAGTGTAGCCTACCTACTGCAGCGTGAGTACAGTAATATAACATCCAGAGAGGGCAGTGTAGCCTACCTACTGCAGCGTGAGTACAGTAATATAACATCCAGAGAGGGCAGTGTAGCCTACCTACTGCAGCGTGAGTACAGTAATATAACATCCAGAGAGGGCAGTGTAGCCTACCTACTGCAGCGTGAGTACAGTAATATAACATCCAGAGAGGGCAGTGTAGCCTACCTACTGCAGCGTGAGTACAGTAATATAACATCCAGAGAGGGCAGTGTAGCCTACCTACTGCAGCATGAGTACAGTAATATAACATCCAGAGAGGGCAGTGTAGCCTACCTACTGCAGCGTGAGTACAGTAATATAACATCCAGAGAGGGCAGTGTAGCCTACCTACTGCAGCATGAGTACAGTAATATAACATCCAGAGAGGACAGTGTAGCCTACCTACTGCAGAGTGAGTACAGTAATATAACATCCAGAGAGGGCAGTGTAGCCTACCTACTGCAGCGTGAGTTCAGTAATATAACATCCAGAGAGGGCAGTGTAGCCTACCTACTGCAGCGTGAGTACAGTAATATAACATCCAGAGAGGACAGTGTAGCCTACCTACTGCAGCGTGAGTACAGTAATATGACAACTGTAACCAGCTGACTAAAATCAGTCACTGTCGCAGATATGCAGGTTAACCAATCAATTGAACGACATTCCCGCCGTTTGGTGTATGAGATGAGATGACATCCTGTGACAATGAGGCTGTAGACAGCTGGTGTGTCTGATCAGCACAGATTGGTTTTAGTGGCACTAATAAAGCTGATTAGCTATTGGACCGCAGGCCCTTTAACCTGATACAGACACCATGTATGCTCTCAGTGTGTGTGTGTGTGTGTGTGTGTGTGTGTGTGTGTGTGTGTGTGTGTGTGTGTGTGTGTGTGTGTGTGTGTGTGTGTGTGTGTGTGTGTGCGTGTGCGTGTGCCACACTTCCTCAGACACTAACACACACAACGTTAAAAGGAAGAGTTTAGTTAATAAGATACCTCATAGATTAAATAGCTCACTTTCAGCAAAGTTGTCTGAAAGTGCAGTGCAGAAAATCCACTATCTGCAATGATTAGATTCCTGTGCCTGGTTGCATTAAACAAGCCTTGAGTCTAGCGACAGAGGTCTAGACAGAGGTGCACAGTGGCGCTGAGGTAACATGCTGTCTGGATGGTGCAAAGCCTCGACTGGAGGAGTCTAGGGAACGCCACAGAACACACTGAGAAGACAGGAGAGTCCAAGCAGATAAAGCTGTTCAATATTTAATGCTTGGTTAATCCTCTCTTTCTCAAATGTCAAAGGAGCCCCCCAGAGTACCACGGACAATGCTGTGAAAACAAACATTCACTGGATGTTTCTCTTTTAAAAGGTCTATCTATGTTGACCTATCATATATCTGGATATAGGAATTCCTGGCTGACTGAGCCTATGATAACAGTTATTGTAAAAGATTAGGAGTAAGGGAAGATGGGAGAGAAAATGGAAGAATCCGCGATTCAAAAACATCACAAATGGTAAATGATCTAAATCTTTGTTAGTGCGTTACTTTTGACAGCCAAACAGTGCCATGTAAAGACATGCTGAGAATGTTATATGTTTGAAGAAGAGAAATCACTGAAAGCAATTCAATTCAAACGTTGGCTTCATGTAGTGATCATGGAGAATATAGTTTACATTTTTCATACTGTTTCTCCTCACACTTACAAATGACTCTAGGAAAGCAACATTGTCCTCACGTTAAGTCTCTAACCACAGTGTGAGGGCAATAATGATCTAATACCTGGACGTCTCAAGTGGAATCTAACTTCTGGGCTATCTACAGAGCAGGTTGGCATTTTTTGTCATGAATCTTGGCCTGGAGGCAGCTCTGCAGAGTATTCACTATCTAGCACAGCCACAAAGTCATGCAATCTAACCCTAACCTTAACCACACTGCTAATCCTAATGCCTAGCCTTAACCTTAAATTAAAAGCACATTTTAGTTTTCGTGAATTTTTACGCCATAGTCAATTTTGACTTTGCAGCTGGCCCATTTAGCCAGCCATTTAGTTTTATCTCAATCTCTTCATTCAAAGACTCAATCATGGACACTCTTACTGACAGTTGTGGCTGTTTTGTATGATGTATTGGTTGTCTCTACCTTCTTGACCTTTGTGCTGTTGACTTTGCTCAATAATGTTTGTATCATGTTTTTGTGTTTCTACTATGTTGTTGTCATGTTTTGTTGCAACCATGCTGTGTTGTCATGTGTTGCTGCCTTGTTATGTTGTTGTCTTAGGTCTGTCTTTATGTAGCGTTGGGTCTCTCTTGTTGTGATGTGTGTTCTGTCCTATATTTATATAGCATTTTCTATTTATTTATTTTTTAAATCGCAGGCCCCCGTCCCCGCAGGAGGCCTTTTGCCTTTTGGAGGCCGTCATTGTAAATAAGAATTTGTTCTTAACATACTTGCCTAGTTAAATAAAGGTTAAATAAAATAAAAGTATTTTTTTTGTTTGTTGCTTGAATCGCTCAGTTCTGCCTCCAGGGCAAGATTCATGACAATAAACGTCAACCTGAGTCTACAGAGCTCCTCATTGTTTACTGTTCTGACTTGAGCCACCTCTTTAAAGGAAGTTAAAACCACCATGATAGCCCATGAAGATCAAATGACTTTGTACCCATCATTCCTTCACAAAGTGTTCAATTGTGTCCCGTTGTAGCTTTCTTCGACAGTGAACAAAGCTCCCTACAGTTGAACTGTACATGTTGTATAGGTGTACAGTGTATTATTTTTATTTTGCGCTCCATGGACTGTGAAAGCAATCTGGCATCAAAGGGAAGCCAAGATAGAGGTAACACAATGCTACATCAGTGACCATACAGTAGGACTGTTAAGGTGTGTTTTGTGTTCTCGTCTCTACACCCCCCCCTCCCCACTCCCCCTCCCTTCCCACAGTGATGTAACATAACAAGGTTTTAATGTGCACGCTCAAATGACAAAGACGCTTTGTGAGCGCAAGGCTATGTACGAATCCATTGACCTTAGAGAAGTAGATCAGTGGATATAACAGCACGGCTCATTTGTTGTCAGAGAGTGACACACCAAATGTACAGATGAAACAGATAAGGGGGACTTTTTTATCGCCTTTGTCAGAAACAAAGACTTATAAAGTAAGATGATAAATGTGTGTTGTAAGGGGAAGAGCACCATGTGATGTTTATTCTGGGCTGCAGGTGGGCGTGATTTCTATTCTGGGCTGTAGGTGGGCGTGATTTCTATTCTGGGCTGTAGGTGGGCGTGATTTCTATTCTGGGCTGTAGGTGGGCGTGATGCCCGACATTGAGGTCTGTTGCTTTTTCTTGATGAAGCAAATCGGGTAGTGGTTCCCAAGTTATATTTAGCTTTTAGGTTCGCTGTGAATGATCTGCCACGCAGCTCGTATGACAACATAATCTTTTCCGTTGTCATTTACACAGGAGTCAATTGACAATGACATTCAGTTATTGTTTTTGACAATTGGTGAAGAGCTTCACTTCCACAATGAACCCTTTATCAGACGGTCAGAGGCAAAGACTGCTAATCAGGATTACGCTTGAGTCTTCATGGGACATAAATGAATTCCGAGACTTTGATAGATGATTACTCTGAGATGAGATTTTAATGGCTTAATGTTGCCAGCAATTAATCTTCTAAGAAGCTGCTGAGTCTTTGTGCTGATTTGACCAGCGGGACCGATACACTGCTGGGGACCGAATCTATTTAATTAATCCTTCAGTGTGTTTGTTCCACGGGCCAGTCAAACATGTTGCCTTTCAATTAGAAAAACAATGACTCATAATAACAGTTCTTCATGTGTAGTGTACATCTGAAAGAGGAAAGGAGCGCTATGAAGAATAGAATGATGAAAAGGTCAACTATGGCGATACTGTCAGGGATTAAAGGGGAGAGTCTAGTTGAAATGATGATCCCATTGGATCATTCTTAAGACAGGCAAAACAAACAGACACTAGAACTCCAGTGGCAGAACCACATGCTATAGTTTCTCGATGAAATGATAACTAGGTTTTAGGCCTCATACGTAAAATCAAGGCAATTATGTAATCATATCAAAGGCTTAAGGTAATTACTGAAAACATAGATATGGACTAAAGTTCAAGTTCGACTGAATATTTAATTTGGTTTTGGTTAGATGATGTCATATCAATATTTTGAGATGTAGTCATAGTACCATGTGTAGATACGAACATTGAATAGATATTGACATTGACAACTACTTTTATTTATGCATTTTTATTTAGTTGACATTTTTTTATTGAAGCTGCTCAACATTTACATTACATCAGTCATCTAGCAGACTCCCACCCAGAGTGACTCACAGGAGAAACCAGGGTCAAACGCCCCACCCAAGGGAATGTCGACAGATCTCCCACCAAGTCAAGTCGGGGACGCAACCCAGCAACCTATCGGCCACCGGCCCAAGCTCCCAACGGCTAGGCCACCAACCACCCCACAGTTCCCGAGAGCTGGCCCTCAACCATCCAAGACCCCCATTCACCACCCCCAAACACCCACCAAGCCACGCTCCCCCAATGCGCCAACAACCAACAAAATGAACAAAAGAGAAAAACGAAGGAAAACAACAGAAAACAGCAACACAAAAACAAAAGACATCAAGGACAACAAAAATCATAACAGCAAGGCAGACTGTATGCGTTTGAGTGCCTGTATGGCACTATTTACATATGTGTGTGTGTGTGTGTGTGTCCCCGGGTGTCCGTGTGTCCGTGTGTCTGTCTAAAGGCTTGAGAGAAGAGAGGAGGAAGGCTCTGGGGGGTAAAAGCTCCCTTCCCGGCTGTCCCCCTCTTTTTGAAGGGAGATAAATGTTTGCATGCGTGCAGGCGAGTCCAAGCAGGCCCAACAAAAGCCTCTAATACCGATTTTGTATCTCAACCCTTCGGCACATTTCTGTATGCTTTGACAGGTCAACTACCATGCAGCAATCTGTTCCCCAAATATTTGTTTTCCTCGACTTAAATCACTTATTACCTAGAGCGAGGAGGGGAGGAAGAGGATGAATTGCACCAGTAGGGGGATATGTAGAAGCTGGAAATGTTCTAGAAGCCTGTGTCTGTGACATTCATCAACAAGGAGTATGTAGTAATCACAAAGTATTTCCATTATATTTTGGCCTAGTTGCTAGTTCCTTTAATGGTATGCTATTTTTAATTTAATTTATTAATTTATTATTTTATTTAACCAGGCAAGTCAGTTAAGAACACATTCTTATTTTCAATGACGGCCTGGGAACAGTGGGTTAACTGCCTGTTGTTCAGGGGCAGAACGACAGATTTGTACCTTGTCAGCTCGGGGGTTTGAACTCGCAACCTTCCGGTTACTAGTCCAACGCTCTAACCACTAGGCTACGCTGCCGCCCCACTCTATCTATGATAGATAATAGGGTGACTTGCTCATACTTCAATCACATGGACACCAACATACAATGTGTTAAAACATCCGAAATGCCTTGGTTGAGTCCTCTACCTATTTGGCATCACAAATTACAATAGTTATGTTGAGTAATTTGCTTGCTACTGTATAATGATTGACCCAGTATATACTGTAGCTACTTACCGTGATTCGGGTTATACTGTAGCGATTTACCTTGACTCTGGCTACCTACTCACCAGAGAGATTTGACATGATGATACTGACAGATGTACGGTTGAAAAGAGGAGGCTAAGCTTTGACTAAATCATCTGCTAACTATCTTGTTAGCTAGCTAATTTGTTTACAAACGAGTTCAGTTTGTGAGTGTGCTAGCGAGCTAAACATCTACAGTTGAAGTTGGAAGTTTACATACATACTCATTTTTCATCCACTCCACAAATTTCTTGTTTACAAACTATAGTATTGGAAAGTCGGTCAGGATATCTACTTTGTGCATGACACAAGTAATTCTCCCAACAATTGTTTACAGACAGAATATTTCACTTATAATTCACTGTATCACAATTCCAGTGGGTCAGAAGTTTACATACACTAAATTGACTATGCCTGTAAACAGCTTGGAAAATTCCCGAAAATGATGTCATGGCTTTAGAAGCTTCTGATAGGCTAATTGACATCATTTGAGTCAATTGGAGGTGTACCTGTGGATGTATTTCAAGGCCTACCTTCAAACTCAGTGCCTCTTTGTTTGACATCATGGGAAAATCAAAAGAAATCAGCCAAGACCCCAGAAAAAGATTGTAGACCTCCACAAGTCTGGTTCATCCTTGGGAGCAATTTCCAAACGCCTGAAGGTACCACGTTCATCTGTACAAACAATAGTACGCAAGTATAAACACCATGGAACCACGCGGCCGTCATGCCGCTCAGGAATGAGACGAGTTCTGTCTCCTAGAGATGAACGTACTTTGGTGCGAAATGTGCAAATCAATCCCAAAATAACTGCACATGTGGACAAAGATGGTACTTTTTGGAGAAATATCCTCTGGTCTGATGAAACAAAAATAGAACTGTTTGGCCATAATGACCATTGTTATGTTTAGAGGAAAAAGGGGGATGCTTGCAAGCTGAAGAACACCATCCCAACCGTGAAGCACGGGGGTGGCAGCATCATGTTGTGGGGGTGCTTGCTGCAAGAGGGACCGGTGCACTTCATAAAATAGATGGCATCATGAGGAAAGGAAAATTATGTGGATATATTGAAGCAGCATCTCAAGACATCAGTCAGGAATTTAAAGCTTGGTCGCAAATGGGTCTTCCAAATAGACAATGACCCCAAGCATACTTACAAAGTTGTGGCAAAATGGCTTAAGGACAACAAAGTCAAGGTATTGGAGTGGCCATCACAAAGCCCTGACCTCAATCCTATAGACAATTTGTGGGCAGAACTGAAAAAGCATGTGCGAGTAAGGAGGCCTACAAACCTGACTCAGTTACACCAGCTCTGTCAGGAGGAATGGGCCAAAATTCAACCAATTTATTGTGGTAAGCTTGTGGAAGGCTACCTGAAATGTTTGACCCAAGTTAAACAATTTAAAGGCAATGCTACCAAATACTAATTGAGTGTATCTGGGTTGGCGTCCCCCCCCCCCTTGGGTTGTGCCGTAGCGGAGATCTTTGTGGGCTATACTCGGCCTTGTCTCAGGATGGTAATTTGGTGGTTGAAGATACCCCTCTAGTGGTGTGGGGGCTGTGCTTTGGCAAAGTGGGTGGGGTTATATCCTTCCTGTTTGGTCCTGTCCGGGGGTATCATCGGATGGGGCCACAGTGTCTCCTGACCCCTCCTGTCTCAGCCTCCAGTATTTATGCTGCAGTACTTTATGTGTCGGGGGGATAGTGTCAGTTTGTTATATCTGGAGTACTTCTCCTGTCTTATCCGGTGTCCTGTGTGAATTTAAGTATGCTCTCTCTAATTCTCTCTTTCTCTCTTTCTTTCTCTCTCTCGGGGGTTCTGAGCCCTAGGACCATGCCTCAGGACTACCTGGCATGATGACTCCTTGCTGTCCCCAGTCCACCTGGCCGTGCTGCTGCTCCAGTTTCAACTGTTCTGCCTGCGGCTATGGAATCCTGACCTGTTCACAGGACGTGCTACCTGTCCCAGACCTATTATTTGATCATGCTGGTCATTTATGAACATTTGAACATCTTGGCCATGTTCTGTTATAATCTCCACCCGGCACAGCCAGAAGAGGACTGGCCACCCCTCATAGCCTGGTTCCTCTCTAGGTTTCTTCCTAGGTTTTGGCCTTTCTAGGGAGTTTTTCCTAGCCAATGTGCTTCAACACCTGCAATGCTTGCTGTATGGGGTTTTAGGCTGGGTTTCTGTACAGCACTTTGAGATATCAGCTGATGTACGAAGGGCTATATAAATACATTTTATTTGATTTGTATGTCAACTTCTGACCCACTGGGAATGTGATGAACGACATAAAAGCTGAAATAAATAATTCTCTCTACTATTATTCTGACATTTCACATTCTTAAAATGAAGTGGTGATCCTAACTGACCTAAGACAGGGAATTTTTTACAAGGTTTAAATATCATGAATTGTGAAAAACTGAGTTTAAATGTGTTTGGCTAAGGTATAAGTAAACTTCCGACCTCAACTGTTGCTACTAGCCAAAACAAAACGTTTTGAAAGTTTAATATTTGGCTGTGTTTTAGTCCATGTGATGTGGATATTTTTGCCTACCATATATCCACCTTGTGTGCAACCAGGTGTCCAGTCCTGATGATGTCACGCCGTGCATCCAGAGTGCTCAGGCGAACTCTGTTACAGAAGCCTATGTGGAGTTTTCTAGGTAGAACGGATGTGTTATTGCTCTTAAGTCCCATTGATACACATTGAAAACCTATAACTTCCAGCTTGTCTCACACGCAAACAAACAAACAAGTACTATAGGCAGTAACCTTATAAGCCAGGACAAGATGTCCACTGTAATGGCCAACTGCTCTCACTCTGGCCTCACACTGTAGGCTACTCACTTCCCACTGTATGTTGTCTCCCACCCTAAAGTGGTGGAATTTGAAATAAAGCAATTTGTGATTTCTGTAATTATCCTGCATTTGAAGGGCAAAATTCTCGCGGAACTAAAAATGTTGACCTTTGCTGACTTTATTCGTCTTTCAAAAAAAAGATGACAAAAGTTGAAAGCTGAATTAAAGAACAAATTCCCCAGATCTAGGCCCTTAGTCACGAGAACACTGACATAACATACCCTATGTCTCCTCATTTGATTTTCATAGATTTTTCCCTCCACCTAATGCGTCTAAGATATGAATTAAAATGAGATTATGCAGCGGCTCAGCAATTAAGCATCTTTACAACCCTTTGGTTTCCTAAGCTGCCCAACAGTTTACCTCCCTTTCCTCCCGACTGCTCCCCCAGAAGGTCCCGGGCCCGTGAAGCCCCTACCAAGCCCCTACCAAGCCCCTACCATTCCCACCTGTGGAGAGGAGAGCATAATGTCCTAAGTCCATCTTAGTGTTCTTCCCAAAGGCTTTGGCCAACAGATGGATCCTCAAATCCCCTGGTTTCCTCTGGGCTTGAACATGTGTTCATCATGCCCCCCACCCCAACAACAGATATGTTTTTCCACATTACATCTCTTCTGACTGTGGTTCAGCCTGCCATGTATTTGTTCCTAACCGACAAGCAATATTTTGTGTCCAAAACTGAGCCATTCAATAAATGAACGTATTTTTCTCAGATTCTATTGTTTGAAACATTGCTAAAAACAATCCTACTTAGATTTGTAATAGCTGTTTTAATCTCTTCAAGCATCTTTCTCAACCAAAGAACGCAACTTGTTGTGCCTATGCTGAGAAGAACACAAGTTAATATCTTAAAACTGTCAACTCAGTTCTTACCGAACGTTCTCTTACACTCACTCAATGCCATGAAAGTGTTACGTTTTGGAAAAAGCGTGTGTGAAAACTCCCTGTGAGAAGCCCACACTGTCCAAAACAAAGCTCACACTGTAAAATGACATTCGTGACAGGCCGGTGTCTTTTTCTAGTTATCCATGTGTTCTCTTGACAACTGAAAAGAGCACGGTCCACCCCGATCATGATGGCCATTGTTCCTGCAGTCAGAGGCCATGATATCACAGTGGGACAGATTCCAGCCAGCCAACATGTCCCTTTGTCTCCAATTATGATAATGTAAAAGCCTTGGCTCCACGGAACCTGTCTGTGTGTGTGCCCAAATTCCCAGCGGACATTCCTGTTCTCTTCATATGGAGGAGGGGGTCTATCAATCCTACAGTATGTCCTATGGTTTGTATTCCGCTCTTGAGAATGTGATGAGCTCGTGCTGCCACATTTGGTAACACTTTATTTGGAGAGTCCCCTTACATATTCTTATAGATGTTCAACTGTTCAAATCATTGTTTAATTCAATATCCACTAACCCTAGGCCTATAACCTAACCCTTAACCCTCAACCTAACCCGAGATTCTAAAATGCAGATGTACGTTCAGCCAGTGTAGAAGGTGATCGACCTTAGTGTTGCTGCCCACTAAGGCAGCACTAACCCAGGGCAGACATCAGACAGAGGATGACAGGCATCTTTGTGGTGTGTGCTGCCTGCATGTGGCTCGCTGGGCTCACGGAGAGAATAATGGCGGTGTTGTTGCCGTGAGCAGCCTTAATGGTTTGTGATTAAGGAGACACACCAGGTTGTGTTGCTAATGACAGGGTTCACTGACGACATCAGCCCTGTCCTGCCACTCAAACGGACCCACTATGAATGCCATCATTGTTCTTACTCAGACTCCGAGAGGCAAAAGTTGCCATTGTGTGCTTTTCTAGGTCACAGGATACATATTTATGTGGCTGAAAAGATTAAGTAAGAGAGAGATTTACTCATCGTCTATTCCCGTCTATTCTAGTGTTTAATTTTGTCAGTGTGTTAGTTCTGCATTGATAAACTGACGCACAGTGGGATCCACCTGCCCTCAGTAGCCAAGGATTTAATTATCAGTAGTAAAAGATTTTAGCTACTCATGCAAGACCTATTGTTGTTTATTAATCACCACTTCCTTGTCATGTTAGATTGTGAGTTTCCCCACCACAACCTGCAGTTCATTATCACAAGATTTCACAATGGCATTTTACTCCAATGACATCAATTAATCAAATCTCCCTCATGGGATCTTGTTTTAACAAGTTACAGATGTACGTTTGCTATGTTACGTCTAGTCTATGAGACCAGGGCTTGCCAAACATAGCTACACTAACTGTCAACCGTGTGTGGCCAAACGCCTGGCCAGTGTTGTCATCGTCTATCCGATGTAGTGCGCGTGCGTCCGGCCATATGAAAAGCCAAAGCGATACATACAGTGAAATCGTTAGCGTGAAGAAGAAGAAGACAAGAAGAAGACCACAGGTGTTCTGAGCTCCCTAATTCCCCACACCTGTGAGGGCACATGGGCAGCGCCTTTTCACCAACACCTGTCAGCAGGCCGGCTTTTTCAAAAGGAACCTTCTATCCTTCTCAACGTCCTCCCAATGCCCCAACAACAGCCATTGTTACCACAGCCCACCTATTGAAAGCAGGGCGGGGGAGCCCATCATTAATAAAAGCTGCTGTCAGTAGCTGTGAGGCACCGAGGATCAGCTCTAGTTTGCACCCCACAATCGCCCTGACCACATCTCTTTCAGGGCCAGAGGAAGGAAGGGATAGGTGGCCATAAAGGAATTCAAACGATATTGACATTTTTACACAATGTCTGTGAGAGGGGGCACAGATGGTCGGGGAGGGAGGGAGAAGCGGTGGTGAATATCCCGCTAGCGGGCTGAGGATGTGTTATAATTTTCCAAAAGCCCTGCTTGAATATGAGGCAACATGTTGCGCTCAGCGGGATGCCATGTCCGCAGAGAAGCAATTTTTTATTTCCCCTCCCTACGCAGGCAGAAGCAGCAGCAGCAACACGACTTAAGCATGACCTTTTGTGTGAGCCGAGCGGAGCACCACACTAAGCTACTGACACTAAGTGCCACAATTCTCTGAATTCTCAATTTACCAAAAGGCAAAGCCTGTCAAAAAAATGTTACCGTTTGGCACAACCTTCGGCACATATTTTGAATTTGACTACAGGCCAAAGGATGGGGATGAGTGCCGTGTTGTGCTGTGAGAGCCTATCTCTGCCTGTGCCTGTGTGCCGTAATCAGAGGCTGTTTATTGTCCGTAAAGGGTCAAGGAGATGAGATTTGGAGTTTACTGCTGCTTGGGTGCGTCAAGTTGTTCACTGCTGACAGTAATAGGAGCCCAGCAGGGGACCACTCCAATGACGTGTGTTTGTTGGGCAACTGTGCCTCAGTGCTGCAGGAGTGCATTAAAATGATGACCTAAAGAGCACACACACACAATCAGTGGGCTACGCAGTGCATTCCTTCTGCTCCCAGGAACATCACTCTGGTCATGCAATGTTCTCCCTCTCACAGCATTCTCTATATCTTCAGTATTTCAGTCAGAGTGGGGCTGAGTGCACTATGGGGTGCAATGGGATGGTCTTGGTGAGTTTACTACACAGCTCTCCACACATTGCTGTAGTGATATGCCACTGGTTAAAAATGGGTTCAATCAATGCTGTTTCCATGTCATTTCGACAAAATAAACCTATGTGATGACATTGAATCATTTGCAAAGGTCATCGACGTAAGGGAATTTAATATTTTTTTCCACTCAACTTTTAACCGTAATCCAATGATGGTGATATTTGCTGTTGGTTTGACGTCGATTTCACATTATTTGACAACTGAAGAAAATGCTAATCAAAACTAGGACATTGAAATGACGTCTGCACTCAGTGGGATTGTTTGGGAAAGTGTGTGTGTGTACAGTACATGTACATTACATATGCATGTAATATAAATGTGTGTCTGTGTACACACATTCTTCCTGGTTGCTTGTCTTCTCTATCCACACCATAGATAAGGTGCCTAGAGAGGTTGTCTGAGGTCAGTGTCCTCAGATGGCTTCGTTTCTGGGCTCTCTGCTCTCTGCTTAGACTCAGAGTGTTCAGTAACTGCTCAGTAAGCACAGCAGTTGGTAGTTTGGTCCCATCCCATCTTCTACTGGCATCACTTCACCACGTCATCCCTGAATTGATTCACAGCCACTCAGACAGTAGGACTGCTTTGTCACCGGAATGGCTTTCTGACTGAAAGCACATTTTTTACTCTGTAAAAAAAACAACATGTAGCTTATACATTAAGCTCTTTTTTTGGTCAGCTGGCTTCATATCTCTTTATCATTGGCCATCTGATAATCGGATGGAAATGTATTTGAACAGCGAGTGGTGCATTTATTTTATTTTATCTGAAAAGTAATGTTGCTCTCTTTAGATGATGTTGAAAGAGGAACAGAGCCCATTGGAGCTTTAAACGCATCTGGTCTCTCTCTCTCTCTCTCTCTCTCTCTCTCTCTCTCTCTCTCTCTCTCTCTCTCTCTATGGGCGTGGTCTGATCATCGCTCCTGCCAAACCGCCCTCTTTCTCACTCTCACAGAACTGTCACCCCCGAGCCGAGGCCCGACAATTTTCTGTAATAAATTGGCAGATAATAGGCATGTCCAGTGGCCATTGTTTTGTCGGGGTAAAGTGTTTCAAATGATTTTAACCGGTGAGGCTGAAGAATACATTTCGTATTACGCATGTCAGTGATGTACAACGGCGCATTAGCAAAAGAAAATGATTGGGTATGATGCCAAACTCTGTAATCAAGGCCTCTCGCAGAGCCTATGTGCCAGACAAAAGACTGCACAAAATCCCAAGCGTTAGCTATGCATGCTTTTCAGTTGCCGTGGCTAAGGGGGGTGTGCCACGCAGGGACAACATGCATGCGCACTTTGTTGTATTGCTCCTCCACAGATGCTTTTTTGTTCACATTTTCAAGCTTTGTCAATTCTACTCTTCTCTCTCTGAGCCGACTGCCTCCCAAAAACCAGAGAGAACGTGACAGAGAGATGCCCTTCAAAAAAAGCTCTGTTAAACACAATTGTGACTTACTTTGGGGTCAGAGGAGGAGAAGGTTGGATACAGAGCTGGCTGAGCTGTAGACTTGGACGGGTGAATATACAGTGGAAATAGTAAGTAGATAGGTAGCTGGTCAGTTGGCAATAAGGCCTTCTGTCCATCTTGGGGCAACCTGTAACCTCGGTGCACTGCCACGACAAGACACACAGGTCTGGTGTCCTTGACACAGATTAATCCAAGTTCAAGACTTGTCCTATATTTTACTCGGATTTTTAAAAAAATCATAGTTGTAGTACGCATGGCTTTGACAGGTAGTATGTTGCTATTTGTACTGGTAGGTTCAAGGCCAGAAGTTTGGGTCAATGAGTTTGTTGCACATAGCAGCTCATTTATTTGCGACAGATTTATATGATTTATAGTCACACTTGATCTGTGTTTGTGAAGTACAGATGTAGAATCTTAATTTGATCACTCTTTTGTTGCTGAGAATTTTCCTGCACAGCAGTAAATGCAAAGTTGTAGTGTGTTTGAGGTTTAAAAAGGCTTCAAAGTTTGGAATTTCCACTTTAAAATGTCAGACTTAAATTTGCTCTAACAAAAAATGTATCATCCCCCACAAAAACAGTCATTGAATTGTAGTCCACATAATAATTAACGTTTCCTGTTTCTGCAGGATTATTTTCCTGCTGTAGCAAACTGTCTCAAATTAAGATCCTACATCTGTATCCATAGTATATGATAATGATGAGGTAATGCTGAATGGACAGAACAATACTGCTAATAATGTGTTAAATAGCGAGGTCGTGGGAAAAGCACAGTCTTGCCAATTAGTGGGATAGTGCTGATTAACCCTCCCGATGCCACATTGTGTAGACCCTGGGGTGGGATTCAACAGGCCACAATAGACACCCCTCAACACAAAAACAAACCTCTAGCTCATCTTTAGGGACGTGCGTGCGTGTTTGTGTGTTTGTGTGTGCTCGGAGGGAACTTGTTGAGGTTAAGCTTTCAGTTTGTATCGCAAGCCTTAACCAACTCTACAGCTAACTAGTATATTTATATGAATGCCGGCCACGTTCATAAGAGACTTCATATACATCGGTTAGAAGTTAGGTATAAAACAGGACAAATCTCAAACAAGTTCAACCCAGCCCATAGGTGTTGTCGGACGAGGGTCCTGCAGAGGACAGATGGATGATCTATTCAAAGCTCCTCTATGTGTCTGGTGTTTGATGGGCCACATGAAAGTCAGAGTCATCAACATGACTCATTGTAGTTCCAGAACCCCGACAATTAATGTTTGATGTTCTGTTTCCAGGGCATTGGTTTCTGCGCTACATTTAAACACGGATGTGTTCTTGTCAAAACGCTCTTGTGAATGCAATAGTGCATATCTGTTTTATAGCAGGAGATGCACTGGTTGTTTAGATTCGATACATTTTTAAAATGTTGATTTTTATGCGATTCACTTTTGTGGCGTCTCACATGGCATATTCCAGTTTGGACAAGAGAACAGATCGTGTTGTTTTTAGCTTGATGTTGCGACTACAGTACAGAGATACCTGTATCTGTGTGTAACCTCAAGAGATTTTAATTGGCCATCTGCAAATGTGTTTTGTCTTTCTGTCTTTTTCTCATGCTCTAAATATGAGTGTTTCTCGGAGCAGCACAAACAACACATTTTATTCCAAAAACATTCACGAACATGGACCATCACTGCAATTCCAGAGACGCATATCTTTGTTTACCCTGACACAACCTTTTTCTGAAAATGATGCTGCATTGTGTATCAGTCTGAAGACATAACGTGAGTTTATTCCCATGGGAACGAGCCCTTTAAATGGCCTTCTGTCGGTTGATGTGTCTGAGAGTCAGTGGCAACAATATTGCTCATATGCAGTTATTCCCAGGTCCTCCAACGAGATAGAGCTATGAAAGTGTGAGTACTCAGCTTTCTCCTGCTCCCTACCATGACTGAGAGATCCCACTGGGCACACACTGGTTGAATCAATGTTGTTTCCAATTCATTTCAATGAAATTACGCTGAACCAATGTGGAATAGACGTTGAATTGACGTCTGTCCCCAGTGGGATGCTTTTCCACTGTAGAAAGAGGAGCAGTATTTGCACTATAAGTGTTCAGTGAGGGGACATAGAGATTTCGAAGCTACTCCGATGTGTAGAATACTTGGTAAATGTTTTGTAAATCATCCCTAAGTCTAGATCATTTCTGGGTAGGTGGCTGAGAAGTTGTTTGTTTTATGATAAGGATTCCTATTGTCACATGAGATGACGCTGGAGAGACGAAGCAGGTACGGGGAGTAAAACATTTAATATAGAACGGACATGGCATCAGCTCTGGGTCGCCACTGATTGAACCGGGGGCGCCTAAGCCAGCCCGTCAGGTGTTCACGTCCTGGCTGGCTTGAGAGGTTTCCTTGCCCGGGTTGGCTCGGATGGCGCCCATCCCACATTGGGCCTCAGCCAGATCGTCAGTTCTTGTTCGCCCAGACGGTCCAGGAGTTTTTTTGTTTGTTTTGTTGGTGACGTCAGGGTGGATTCCACCGTCGATGGAACCGGGGGTGTCTAAGCCAGCTCGTTGGGCTTTCACACCCTGGCTGGCTTGAGAGGTTTCCTTCCCTCGGTTGGCTCGGCGGCTTCCCATCCCACGTCACTCTCTACCGGATCATCGGACTCACTCTCTGCAGCGGGATCAACAGGCGTCTTGCCTCAGCCGGATCGCCGGGCTTCCATGCCTCAGCCGGCTCGCCAGGCTCTCACACCCCAACTGGCTTGCCCAGCGCCCATTTCTCGGCCGGTTCACCCAGGTGGGACGCCACCTGAACCCAGGTGGGACTCCACCCAGGTGAACCCTTGGGGGGGGGGGATTACTGTCACGTCTGCCCCCTCTGTTTATACGCCTGTTTATTTCCTCCCCTATATTTGTCAGTTCCCCAGTTCTGTTCCCGCTGCTGCATTCATTATTTATTTGTTGGTGTTACTCGTTTGCTGAAGCTGTTCCTGCCTCTTGCTGACGCTGTTCCTGTCTGTACGTTATTTATTACTCCCTGTTTCAGCTTCATCTCTCCAGCATCATCATATGTGACACCTATGGTCTGGAACCCCCTTTACTCTGGTACTCCTTTTATCATTTGTGTAGTGAGCACAAATAATTCTCGCTCTAAGATAGCCTGGTCTCAAACATACGGTAACAAGTGTGAACCTCCCATAGCAGAACAATGAGAGCAAATCCCAACGTTTCTGGAAGATTGCATGTAATTGCATGTATATTGCAATATATATATTCACCCGTCCACATTGAGCCCATTGCCACAAGTCACAGATATGGTTCTGTATGAGCTTTCTTGAGCCTGGGTAGATTTACAGTCTGTCATGGTTTTGGACCCCATTAAGATCCAAGGGTTAAGCTGAAGGCCTTACGTCTTAGTGCTAGGGTCAATATTTCTTGACAAATGGTTGGAAGAGTGCTGGAAATGCAAAGGTCAGGGGTCGCAACCTTTTTGACCTCTCAACCAGTGGCCCTTAATACGTTTTACCTCTGGATCGTCAACAGAATGGCCAAACATATGTCAAGGATAATTCAAGGTCAAATGGACCTGACCTGATAATCTACTTTGAAAGAGTCCAACTCCAGTCATTTACTGTGTTTAACCAGGCCTATATCTTCTGATGATCTTCTGGACTTTATTGGACCTTTTAAATAGTGAACAAACTGTGAGCCAAGAGACAGAAAAGATCTGCAAATATGCCCAAATCAACAGGCCCCTAGTTACTGGTTCAACAAACAGGCAAGAAAAGATCTTAAACATGGTCTACTTTGAACTTGACATAATGTTTACTTCGAATTGATTGAAAATCCCATTGAATGCAATTCTTTGGGACAAAGACACACAACACAGAATTAAGGCCTAACAAAAGGCTTTAGACGATATTTTAACATCGTAAATTGACCTTGTCGACCTGTTCACCTACCCCCACCTCTCTCTCTCTATTCTGTACCTCCCACCCTCTCCCCTTACCCACAAGGTCGTCCCCAATTGGGGTCCAGAGCCAATGGGGACACACAACCTTTATGTGTTCTTTAACGGTCCACTAAATGGGTTTTGAGGTCAAGCGATTAGTCTCTCAGGTCAACCCTGGCACCTGCATGGTAACACTGATTACACAATAAGGGCAGTCTGCAAGGAGGCTGCATTTGGTAAGCGTAAACGGCTGTAGGAGATGAATTGATAGATTTGAGAAACAATCCTCGTTCTTAAAAGCTCCATTCAGCACTTCGATAAAAGGTTTTTGTTGTAGAACCTTCCGTAAAAGGAGAGAGAGGCTATCAGATTCTTGAGGTCAGCCACCATGGCTGAAGAGAAGCGAAGTTATTTCTAAAGCCTCCCTGTCCATGGTCTCTGTTTCGTCCCTGTGAGAGATGGCGTTTAACAGCCCAGATTACAGTAGAGTGGCGGAGGAAGAATTACGCATCCTTTTATTCTCGCTAGTCTCCGCTTCAATTGCATACAACTGCCTCCCCTCTCACCATGCCGAGCCCTTCATGCATGAGCTTGTCCGCTTTTCAATAGCCTTTGTGTTAGTCAGGATTCAAACAAGATAGGTTGCCTGCCTTTGACTCCTCTGCTCTCTCTCTCTCCTAGGAGAAATATTTCACCTGTCACACAACGAAGAATGTTTTGGGATCACTTGCTACTGTAAAAATCCACTTTGGGATTTAAATTGAATGAATGATTTTCAAAAAGTCTCATCCAAAAGGCTGAGGTTGGCTTTATTCAGGCACTGTGTATTTGCTGACGTGGTGATTTGCATAGTCTTTCAGGGAGCTCAGGGAGAGTGAAATCCTGTTGTAAACCCATCGGCAACTTTAAACAGCGCCACGGTACACACAAAGCTGCCTTGAGAAGTGCATTCGTTTCCATAATGTGTGGTGGGATTAGAATTGATTCGATTTAAAACCTTATCATTGTTATTTAGAAAGATGATAGCGCGTCAATCATCTAGAAGCATACATAATCAGAGCGATGTCAACCACCCAAACAATAACGGACATTACATCATCACTGTGAGACATCTCTCTATAGGATACAACTCAAGGCATGACCAAGATCTAGTACCTCCTTGACTATGATTGATGAAACTGTATATCTACCGAGTCCATTCCCAAGCCTCCTGTACTGGGGATCCTTTCTCCTCTGCAGTCTTATGGCAGAGGCCTGGGACCGAGGGGACTGTTTGCTCTCTGGGTCCTGGGACCTAATTAATAATGTTTGTTCAGCCCATTGTGAAGAGGGATAGTAAGGTCACTAACTCGAACAGCAAAAGGAGTTTTAAAAGCCTTGGAAATGCATAAATTATGTAAATATGTCTGTTGCCTTTAATACGTATTGTTCCCCTTATTCAGAGGAATCTGTGAGAAACGAAGCACCCAGATCTCTATTGACCCCGCCAAAGGGTTTTGGATGAAAACCACGAATGCCATATATAAATGTTCATATAGGCTATATGGTACCGCATATTATATGTTAATTAATGTGTTCATGGACTCAATTCTTGACATTATTCTTTGAACATAATACTTAGATGCATGCAGATATCATGTTTATCTCCAACCACTACATACAGCTGTCTATAGTCGTTTTGATATTCATGGCCGTTTTGGATTTATGCGTAATGGGGAATAAAGCCAAAGCGGCCATGTTTGTCCCTTCCTTGATCAGTGTTGTATTGTATCGTTCCTGCTGGCTGGTAGTTTGGCAGGCCAGGCAGATATGGCAGTAGATTCATGGTTATATGAGTACCAGAATGCTGCAGAGAAGCCAGGGCCCAGGGCCCACCACACTCTGAAGTGAGGCCTCAGCCCCCATACCGTTCCATCCCACTACACACACAACCCCAGTACAACAGAGCACCAGGCCATCTTGTGGTTCACTACAATCGCTCAAGAGAGAGGATTTTGGATCAGTAAGTACCAAAAACGAAAGAGGGGATTGAAAGGGGGCGAGGGAGCGAGGAGCTGAAGGGTGTCCTGTGAGTTGTGATCTTTGTTCAGTTCCGAGGGGCTTATGTTCCTGGGCTTCTCTCCTAACAATCAGAGAGGGAGCGGTCTTCTACAAGCAGGGCCTCTCTCATCTCTCTGTCCACTCTAAGTTTCACCTCATTCTGGGAAGAATGGCCGCCATTGTAGATATAGCACCTCTTATAGATCCTGTACCAACCTATGAGCTTGTAATGGACTAATCTGGGCCTCCTCTCCCTTGGGAGTGAGGGAATTCCTAGAGGTTTAATTAAATGACTAGTTAATTGATTCCTGTATTGATGTTCTTGTTAGGAGGTGAAAAGCGAATACACAATGACGTGGCAACAGTCAGTTACAGACTTGGCCGGGGATTCCTGGTCTAAAAATGGAACAGAGAGGATGGTTGTCCCAATAGAACAAAGCACTAGGAAGGTAAACAATCAAAATATTTGCATTGATGGTAATTAGCTAAAACCGAATGTCAGTGATTTGGATGTTACTCTATAAGTAGTTCTAACAAAATTACAGGGAATCATTTTCATTTCAGACCGGTTAGACACTTTCTTGGACAAAGATCACCTTTGTTC
Source organism: Oncorhynchus tshawytscha (assembly GCF_018296145.1). Taxonomy (NCBI): domain Eukaryota; kingdom Metazoa; phylum Chordata; class Actinopteri; order Salmoniformes; family Salmonidae; genus Oncorhynchus; species Oncorhynchus tshawytscha. The sequence continues at coordinate 9,157,756 of NC_056435.1, forward strand.
CACACGTTTCCCTGAATTGAACCCAAGTTTATTTGTAACTGCTAATGGCTGTGCTATGCATGGGGCTACGACAGTAGGTTTTAGTTTCATTGGAAAGTTGTTACTTTTTTTTATTTTTACAGAGTGAGGCTAGATCAAGCTTCAAAGCCAGTGTTCAATTACCAAGAAAGCAGAGAAAGTCTTTACAGTGTTTTCTGTTATGACTAACAGCTTTCGTATTGCCATTTCTTTTCATTTTTTTTCACCATTTCGATTAGTTCTGCCTTCTTTATCAAGCACATTCTCAAAGTTGTGTGAAAACCAACACTTCAGGGAATCCATTTTTTCTCAGGGTGCATTTCTTCCCTAATTATTTCAGGGCTCTCCAAACCTGTTCCTGAAGAGCTACCCTCCTGTGGGTTTTCTCTCCAAAACTGTTCCTGGAGAGCTACCCTCCTGTAGGTTTACTCTCCAAACCTGTTCCTGAAGAGCTACCCTCCTGTAGGTTTACTCTCAAAACCTGTTCCTGAAGAGCTACCCTCCTGTAGGTTTACTCTCAAAACCTGTTCCTGAAGAGCTACTCTCCTGTAGGTTTACTCTCCAAACCTGTTCCTGAAGAGCTACCCTCCTGTAGGTTTACTCTCAAAACCTGTTCCTGAAGAGCTACTCTCCTGTAGGTTTACTCTCCAAACCTGTTCCTGAAGAGCTACCCTCCTGTAGGTTTACTCTCCAAACCTGTTCCTGAAGAGCTACCCTCCTGTAGGTTTACTCTCAAAACCTGTTCCTGAAGAGCTACCCTCCTGTAGGTTTACTCTCAAAACCTGTTCCTGGAGAGCTACCATCCTGTAGATTTACTCTCCAAACCTGTTCCTGGAGAGCTACCCTCCTGTAGGTTTACTCTCCAAACCTGTTCCTGGAGAGCTACCCTCCTGTAGGTTTACTCTCCAAACCTGTTCCTGAAGAGCTACCCTCCTGTAGGTTTACTCTCAAAACCTGTTCCTGGAGAGCTACCATCCTGTAGATTTACTCTCCAAACCTGTTCCTGGAGAGCTACCCTTCTGTAGGTTTACTCTCCAACCTGTTCCTGGAGAGCCACCCTCCTGTAGGTTTACTCTCCAAACCTGTTCCTGGAGAGCTACCCTCCTGTAGGTTTACTCTCCAACCGGTTCCTGGAGAGCTACCCTCTGTAGGTTTACTCTCCAACCTGTTCCTGGAGAGCTACTCTCCTGTAGGTTTTTGCTACAACCACAGTTGTAACTAACCTGTTCAGTTTATGAACTAGCTAATTATTAGAATCACGTGTGTTAGATTAGGGTTGTAGTGAAAACCATACAGGGTGGTAGCTCTCCAGGAATAGGGTTGGAGAGCCCTGGTTTAAATTACAGTCCGGCATGTTTTAACTATCGCCTTTTAGTTTATGATTTTTGATTGGATTTCATAGAAAGGGACCCATCAATGATGAGGGCCTTCTGCCCAGTGATGCCAACTTAGCAATTTTGTTGCTAGATTTAGCAACTTTTCAGAGTACCCTGACAACTTTTTTTTCAAACAGCACCTAGCAACAAATTTAGCTACTTTTAAAAATGTATTTGGAACTTTTAGCAACTTTTGAAAAGTGACTCAAATGCATTGTCAGCAGCAGGCGTTCAGCTCGTGCACAGGCAGCAGCAGGCCAGCAGCCATTTCAGCAAACTGCAAATCATTGTTGGCTGACTGCAGCATCAGTAGTATGCGTTCGACGAGACAAACCCAATGAATATAGTTGGTCACAGATTTTTAATCTTGAACAGAACTTATAACATCAATCAACGTGTCTCAATCAAAATTGTATAGCCAGAAGTACAGAAAAGAGTGGGAGTCTGTACCTGAATTTAAAGGGTGGTTGAAGCCAGTAATTGGGGATGATTTACGGGCATACTGTGCATACTGCAAATCAGATATTCTTGCAAAAATGTATGACATCAAAAAACATTGTGCAACAGCAAAACATGTAAATACACCAAAACCGAACAAGCCCACAACGCAGTCTACATCACCACAGTTGGTTAAGAAAGTGGAGAACTGCAAAAGTGCAGAAGCTACTATGGCAATGGCCACTGCAGAGCATTGTTCGCTGCTAGCATGCGACCATTTAGGTATGGCTTGCAAAGCTGCCTTTTCAGATCCTGTGTCAGCAACAAACTTCCAAATGCACCGCACCAAGTGCACAGAAATGATTAGGGGAGTACTGGCTCCTTGTTTTCTCAAAAGGGTAACATCAGACGTGGGGGATGAGAAGTTCTGTCTCCTTTTGGATGAGTCCACTGATGTGTCTCGAAATACCTGGGTGTGGTGATTCGGTATTTCAGTGCTAAAAAAAGGAACCGTTGTGTCCATATTTCTTGGGCTGGTTGAATTGGAGGGAGGCGATGCCAGATCAATAGCAAAGGCGGTAGTTGAGTTTCTTGAGAAGTGTAACCTTAAAAAAGAGAATGTTCAGGGTATTGGCACTGATAATGCAACCTTGATGACTGGGGTGCACAACGGGGTGCACAAGATTTTAAAGGAAGAATGTGCATTGCCCAATTTGGTACACATCCGCTGTGTGTGCCAGTCTTTACAATTGGCTGTCTGTGCAGCATCCAAAGAAACCATGCCTAGGAGTGTTGAGTAGTTAATCAGGGAAACCAACAACTGGTTTTCGATTTCCCCAAAATGGCAAGAGGTGTACAAAGCAGTGTATGCCACAATTAATTGTGGCCAGAAACCCCTGCAGATCACCAAAGTGTGTGCCACATGTTGGCTATCGATTGAGCCTGCGGTAACTCGTATATTGAGCAAGTGGGAAGACTGAAACTCCACTTGGAGTTGACCAAGGCCAGTGAGCATGGCTACATGGTGGATGTGCTCCACACCATGCAAGACCAACTATGTCTACCTGACATTCTTGAAATCAATCCTGTCCGACATACAAGTTGCAGTGACGTTAAGATGGCGCCGGAGGAGATGGCTGCCGTTTTACGGTCTCCTAACCAATTGTGCTATTTATTTTTTCCCCGCGATATTTGTAAATGATTTTGTACACAATGTTTCTGCAACCGTATCTTACGACAGAAAAGAGCTTCTGGATATCAGGACAGCGATCACTCACCTCGGATTAGACAAAGATGTTTTCAACAACAAGCAGGACTCACACGATTTTCTCCAAACACCCCACAGGGCAGACATCCCAATTATTCGCAGAACGAAAAGCCGGATGCCTTGTCCGGACCAGCAGAAGGCGAGTAGGAAAGCTGCCGTTACCGTCAATATTACTCGCCAATGTGCAGTCATTGGACAATAAACTAGATGAGGTACGATCACGAATATCCTACCAACAGGACATCAAAAACTGTACTATCCTATGTTTCATGGAAATGTGGCTGAATGACAACATGGGTATTCAGCTAGCGGGATATACGCTGCACCGTTAGGATAGAACAACACAATCTGGTGATACGAGGGGGGACGGTCTGTGCATATTTGTAAACAACAGCTGGTGGAAATCTCTAGATTTTGCTCGCCTGAAGTAGAGTATATTGTGATAAATTGCAGGCCACACTACTTGCCTAGAGAGTTCTCAGCTATACTTTTCGTGGCTGTTTATTTTCCACCACCACAAACAGATACGGGCACTAAGACTGCACTCAGTCAGAAATAAGCAAACAGGAAACCGCTCACCCGGAGGTGGTGCTCCTAATGTCCGGAGACTTTAATGCACGGAAACTTAAATAATTTCTACCAAATCTCTATCAACATGTTAAATGTGCATCCAGAGGGAAACAAATTATAGATCACCTGTACTCCACACACAGAGACGCGTACAACGCTCTCCCTCGCCCTCCATTTGGTAAATCTGACCACAACTCTATCCTCCTGATTCCTGCGTACAAGCAAGAATTAAAGCAGGATCACCAGTGACTCGGTCTATAAAAAAGTGTTCAGATGAAGCAGATGCTAAACTACAGGACTGTTTTCCTATCACAGACTGGAACATGTTCCGGGATTCTTCCGATGATATTGAGGAATACACCACATCAGTCACTGGCTTTATCAATAAGTGCATTGAGGACGTCATCCCCACAGTGACTGTACGTACATACCCCAACCAGAAGCCATGGATTACAGGCAACATTCACACTGAGCTAAAGGGTAGAGCTGCCGCTTTCAAGGTGCGGGACTATAACCTGGAAGCTTACAAGAAATCCCGCTATGCCCTGCGACGAACCATCAAACAGGCAACGCGTCAATACAGGGCTAAGATTGAATTATACTACACCGGCTCCGACACTCGTCGGATGTGGCAGGGCTTGCAAACTATTACAGACTACAAAGTGAAGCACAGCCGCGAGCTGCCCAGTGACACGAGCCTATCAGGAGTGCTAAATCACTTCTATGCTCGCTTCGAGGCAAGCAACACTGAGGCATGCATGAGAGCATCAGCTGTTCCGGACGACTGTGTGATCACGCTCTCCTGAGCCGACGTGAGTAAGATCTTTAAACAGGTCAACATACACAAGGCTGCGGAGCCAGATGCATTTCCAGGACGTGTGCTACGGGCATGTGCTGACCAACTGGCAGGTGTCTTCAATGACATTTTCAAAATGTCCCTGATTGAGTCTGTAATACCAACATGTTTCGAGCAGACCACCATTGTCCCTGTGCCCAAGAACACAAAGGCAACCTGCCTATATGACTACAGACCTGTAGCACTCACGTCCGTAGCCATGAAGTGCTATGAAAGGCTGGTAATGTCACACATCAACACCATTATCCCAGAAACCCTAGACCCACTCCAATTTGCATACCGCCCAAACAGATCCACAGATGATGCAATCTCTATTGCACTCCACACTGCCCTTTCCCACCTGGACAAAAGGAACACCTATGTGAGAATGCTATTCATTGACTACAGCTCAGTGTTCAACAGCATAGTACCCTCAAAGTTCATCACTAATCTAAGGACCCTGGGACTAAACACCTCCCTCTGCAACTGGATCCTGGACTTCCTGACGGGCCGCCCCCAGGTGGTGAGGGTAGGTAGCAACACATCTGCCATGCTGATCCTCAACACTGGAGCTCCCCAGGGGTGCGCGCTCAGTCCCCTCCTGTACTCCCTGTTCACCCACGACTGCATGGCCAGGCACGACTCCAACACCATCATTAAGTTTGCAGATGACACAACAGTGGTAGGCCTGATCATTGACAAAGACGAGACAGCCTATAGAGAGGAGGTCAGAGACCTGACCGGGTGGTGCCAGAATAACAACCTATCCCTCAACGTAACCAAGACTAAGGAGATTATCTTGGCCTACAGTAAAAGGAGCACCGAGCACACCCCCATTATCATCGACGGGGCTATAGTGGGGCAGGTTGAGAGCTTCAAGTTCCTTGGTGTCCACATCAACAACAAACTAGAATGGTCCAAACACACCAAGACAGTCGTGAAGAGGGCACGACAATGCCTATTCCCCATCAGGAAACTAAAAAGATTTGGCATGGGTCCTCAGATCCTCAAATGGTTCTACAGCTGCAACATCGAGAGCATCCTGACCGGTTGCATCACTGCCTGGTACGGCAATTGCTCAGCCTCCGACCGCAAGGCACTTCAGAGGGTAGTGCGTATGGCAAAGCTGCCTGCCATCCAGGACCTCTACACCAGGTGGTGCCAGAGGAAGGTCCTAAAAATTGTCAAAGACTCCAGCCACCCCAGTCATAGACTGTTCTCTCTACTACCGCATGGCAAGTGGTACCGGAGTGCCAAGTCTAGGACAAAAAGGCTTCTCAGCAGTTTTTACCCCCAAGCCATAAGACTCCTGAACAGGTAACCAAATGGTTACCCGGACTATTTGCATTGTGTGCCCCCACCCAACCCCTCTTTTACGCTGCTGCTACTCTCTGTTAATCTTATATGCATAGTCACTTTAACTATACGTTCATGTACATACTACCTCAATTGGCCTGACCAACCAGTGCTCCCGCACATTAGCTAACCGGGCTATCTGCATTGTGTCTCTTTTTACGTTACTGCTACTCTCTGTTCATCATATATGCATAGTCACTTTAACCACATCTACATGTACATATTACCTCAATAAGCCTGATTAACCGGCGTCTGTATACAGCCTTGCTACTCTTATTTTCAAATGTCTTTTTACTGCTGTTTAATTATTTACCCCCCCCCACACACACACACCTTTTTTCACACTATTGGTTAGAGGCTGTAAATAAGCATTTTACTGTAAGGTCTACGCCTGTTTTATTCAGCGCACGTGACAAATAAACTTTGATTTGAAGTACTTTGAGGGAGAACAAACAGATCCTGTCAAGCTTTTGGACAATCTGGTACACCAGTTAACATCAATTTGCAGCAGAGTAGTCAACCCTATGGCAAAAATGTATGTCCTGAAGGATGCCATTGATGGACATCTCAGTCCATCACCATACCTTGGGTACCTTTTCGAGAGCATGGTGTACCAACTCAGTCTTGCGCCAGAGGACAAAAAGGTCATTCGGAGACAGTGCATCAACTACATTGTTGCTTTTTAAGCAAGGAGCTGCAAGCAAGGCTCCCTTGCCACACTCAAATGCGGAGGTTGAACAGCTGTTCAGCCAAATGAGTGTGGTCAAGTCAAAGTTAAGAACTAGAATGTCACTGCACACTCTCAGCTCCATACTCCTGGTGCGGTTTGGACTGAGCATAAACTACCAAGTGAAGTTCTGCAGCAGCGTACAGCTTTAAGGCCACTCCATCCTCTTCTGCTGGTTCCAGCTCCGTGACAATGCAGTTGGACAGTGAAGATGAAGCGGATTTCCTTGCCAATCTATGATTCATCGTATTTACAGTACGTATGCAAGGGGTGGACTTTCTGGAACTGGCGGAGACACACAGCTGATGGTGACAGTGTGTATTGCAGTGTGTGCGAGAACAGTGGCATTATCTGGAGGAAACCGTTGAGCAGCTAGCCAGCCAAGCAGCACAACAACCTGGAGAGAGCTGGAGAGAGATGCCTAGCGCATATATCATTATTTGAGTTAAGTTGCTGAAATAATAAGATAGCATATATACCTTTTTATTAGCCTGTACCTATAATTGTTGATCAGTTAGGTAGCATGTTAACTAACTACCAATACACTGCTTAAGACTACAATTGTTCAGAATGTGTAGGTGTACTAGTTAAAAAGAAAATAAATCAAATGTAATTGTTCAATAATGTGTAATTGTTCAATAATTCAATGTGTTGTGTTTAAAAATACAAATGTGATCATATAAAATGTGTTGTGTTTAAAAATACAAATGTGATCATATAAAATGTGTTGTGTTTAAAAATACAAATGTGATCATATAAAATGTGTTGTGTTTATATGTCAAATCATATTTTTCGCCGAGATGGCCAGAGTAACGTTATTGTGTGTTCTACGTAATGACGCAGTTTTACGTTATTACGTAATTATGTCATCACGCAATGACATCACAACGTCATTTAGAAACTTTTATCAACAAATCGATCTGCCTCTAGCAACTTCCCCTGAAAATTAGTTGGCAACACTTCTTCCGCCTCCTTGGGAAACCACAAATGGAATTCAGAACTCAGGGGAATTTGACTCATTCTTTAATAGAAAACATGAGTAACTACAGTATCACTGTTATTTCCCAGCCATTCTTGACTCTTTTTACTTGAATGAAATTGACTCATTATGTAGTAATCTGATGAAAATTGCACCATTAGGGCTGCAAATTTATGGTAACCTTCCCCACCCACCTTGATGACCTTGGCTTTTTCAACCATCAAAAGTAAAACATTTCCCTAAGAGCTCCCACCCCAAGGTCATTTCCCTAAGAGCTCCCACCCCAAGTCATTTCACTAAGGGCTCCCATCCCAAGGTCATTTCACTAAGAGCTCCCACCCCAAGGTCATTTCACTAAGAGCTCCCACCCCAAGGTCATTTCACTAAGAGCTCCCACCCCAAGGTCATTTCACTAAGAGCTCCCACCCCAAGGTCATTTCACTAAGAGCTCCCACCCCAAGTCATTTCACTAAGAGCTCCCACTCCAAGGTCATTTCACTAAGACCTCCCACTCCAAGGTCATTTCACTAAGACCTCCCACTCCAAGGTCATTTCACTAAGACCTCCCACTCCAAGGTCATTTCACTAAGACGTCCCACCCCAAGGTCATTTCACTAAGACCTCCCACTCCAAGGTCATTTCACTAAGAGCTCCCACCCCAAGGTCATTTCACTAAGAGCTCCCACCCCAAGGTCATTTCACTAAGAGCTCCCACCCCAAGTCATTTCACTAAGAGCTCCCACTCCAAGGTCATTTCACTAAGACCTCCCACTCCAAGGTCATTTCACTAAGACCTCCCACTCCAAGGTCATTTCACTAAGACGTCCCACCCCAAGGTCATTTCACTAAGACCTCCCACTCCAAGGTCATTTCACTAAGAGCTCCCACCCCAAGGTCATTTCACTAAAGTAGTGGAGTAGTTTTATTTCACCATTTAAAAAATAAATCATTTGAGGAGTGTATGGAACCCCTCTTTTTGCTGGGACCACCACTTTTAAACTCACATTGACTTTAATGTGTCAAGTCACGTCGATGTTCGCACACAAAATGTGTAAATGAACAGCTTAGAAAAATCTATTCCTTTTGCCCATCTCCTCATAAGGTCAGAAGATCCACTCATTCAGCCACTGAGAAGATAAGCCTGTCAATCGTAAATATGAGGGATGAAACCAATTCTGTTTACGCTCTGCAATGTACCAAATCAATGGAAAGACAGTGTTTACGCTCTGTAGTGTACCAAATCAATGGAAAGACAGTGTTTACGCTCTGTAGTGTACCAAATCAATGGAAAGACAGTGTTTACGCTCTGCAGTGTACCAAATCAATGGAAAGACAGTGTTTACGCTCTGCAGTGTACCAAATCAATGGAAAGACAGTGTTTACGCTCTGCAGTGTACCAAATCAATGGAAAGACAGTGTTTACGCTCTGCAGTGTACCACATCAATGGAAAGACAGTGTTTACGCTCTGCAGTGTACCAAATCAATGGAAAGACAGTGTTTACGCTCTGCAGTGTACCAAATCAATGGAAAGACAGTGTTTACGCTCTGCAGTGTACCACATCAATGGAAAGACAGTGTTTACGCTCTGCAGTGTACCACATCAATGGAAAGACAGTGTTTACGCTCTGCAGTGTACCAAATCAATGGAAAGACAGTGTTTACACTCTGCAGTGTACCACATCAATGGAAAGACAGTGTTTACGCTCTGCAGTGTACCAAATCAATGGAAAGACAGTGTTTACGCTCTGTAGTGTACCAAATCAATGGAAAGACAGTGTTTACGCTCTGCAGTGTACCAAATCAATGGAAAGACAGTGTTTACGCTCTGCAGTGTACCAAATCAATGGAAAGACAGTGTTTACGCTCTGCAGTGTACCAAATCAATGGAAAGACAGTGTTTACGCTCTGCAGTGTACCACATCAATGGAAAGACAGTGTTTACGCTCTGCAGTGTACCACATCAATGGAAAGACAGTGTTTACGCTCTGCAGTGTACCAAATCAATGGAAAGACAGTGTTTACACTCTGCAGTGTACCACATCAATGGAAAGACAGTGTTTACGCTCTGCAGTGTACCAAATCAATGGAAAGACAGTGTTTACGCTCTGCAGTGTACCACATCAATGGAAAGACAGTGTTTACGCTCTGCAGTGTACCACATCAATGGAAAGACAGTGTTTACGCTCTGCAGTGTACCAAATCAATGGAAAGACAGTTTAAAAAATATATATATATATTTTTCCTTTATTTAACTAGGCAAGTCAGTTAGGAACACATTTTTATTTTCAATGACAGCCTAGGAACAGTGGGTTAACTGCCTGTTCAGGGGCAGAATGACAGATTTGTACCTTGTCAGCTCGGGGGTTTGAACTTGCAACCTTACGGTTACTAGTCCAACAATCTAACCACTAGGATACCCTGCCTGCTGTTTACATTCTGCAGTGTACCAAATCAATGGAAAGACTGGATCAAAGACATTTTTGACTTCCTGCGCTAAGCTAAGGCCTGTATTATTGCATGGTCACCTGTGTAAGTAATAAAGGTATTGCATCCCAAATGGCACTCTATTCACAATAGTGCACTACTTTTGACCAGGGCTTTTTGGGTTCTGGGCAAAATTAGTGCACTATATAGGGAATAGGGTGAGGGCCTTCCCTTCCCTTCTTCTGCCCTTCTATGAGCTGAGCTGTGCTGGGCATGCCATGCCATGCATGTGAACCCCAATGATCAAATATGGTCTTGTTAACACCCCAGGGATTATAAATGGGGCGGCAAGTTCAAACCCCCGAGCTGACAAGGTACAAATCTGTCGTTCTGCCCCTGAACAGGCAGTTAACCCACTGTTCCTAGGCTGTCATTGAAAATAAGAATTTGTTCTTAACTGACTTGCCTAGTTAAATAAAAATTAAATAAAAAATAAATGGGAACTGGCCCAGAAAGGCAAAAACATTGGGAGGGTAGAGTGGGATGTGATGGGGAGGGGAGTGTGTCGGGGTGGGTCGTTTGGGATGGTTTCGGGGGGCTATGGTATGAACCCACCCAACGATAATACAAGGATGTAAAGGCACTCTGTTCCAAATATAGCACTGTGGGGAGCGCTCATGTTTGTCAGTTTAATTAAAGGTAACCAAATGAGACTTTGTAACCTTGTCTACCTATTACAGAAATGATGTATGGAACCCGTTTATAAAAAAATCTGCAATACAAGGAATAGGAATTGACACAACATCATCTAATGATTTGTACCAGTGCAGACCTTGCTATCAGAAATCCCAGAGAATATCAACCTCCATGGGGTGAATTCCCCCCTCATTTCCAGGCTGGAAATGTGTCAGCCAGACAGCATGTCTTACGTCTGGCAGTATAGCAGTTAACTTGAACAGCTAGCCTAACCCAGAATGTCGATGTGTGTTTAGATACCGCAGCAGATGAGCGTTTTCGGAACGGAATCATTAGCTAACAGGCGTGCAGAATGCATCTGATGTGTCCAGTCACATCCAGTCCCTTTTCTCTCTGCCCATCAGTCCAGTTGTGGTTAGTGGGACAGAGTGGGACTGACACAGATTGACTTGACATGGCAAGAGCCCGTAGCGAGGCTCGCCGCACCACTGACCCCTGGGTAGCTCCCCTTAATCTGAGGGCATAGCCAGGGACAGGCACCATGAGGCGATGTGTGTAAAGATCCTTCAGGGCCTGCCTGTCACCCTGCCCAAACCTCTCTCACAGTGTACACACACACACACACACACACACACACACACACACACACACACACACACACACACACACACACACACACACACACACACACAGATAGAAATGCGCGCATGCACAAGCACCCTCCACCCCTATTCTTCTGGCACACTGGGGTCCTAGTCGTGTCCCATCACTCTCCACTATAGAGGAAGGCAGGTCCGTCGCATCCTACTGTCAGAGAGGCCGTAAAGAGAGAGATGTCGGCTGAGACAAGCCCATGCTAAGCTGAGCTGTGCTTTCTGAAACACCTTGTTCATGTGGGATCTTTAGGAAACGTATCGTGATTCATGCAGGACATACACTGTAGCACGTCAATGCCTGATTGGTAAGGGTTTAAGTTTACAATTTGCGTCACCACTGTGTCGGTGGGGACTTTTTTAAAGGGATACCCTTTGCATAATACTTGCAGCGTTCACTGTGGTCTTACACCACAGTGAATGTGTACAGTGTTCTGATAGGAATGTACACTCATAGACGAAAGAGTTCCAAAAGGGTTCTTCAGGTGTCCCCATAGGAGAACCCTTTTTGGTTCCATGTAGAACCCTCTGTGGAAAGGATTCTACATTGAACCCAAAAGGGTTCTACCTGGAACCAAACGGGTTTTACCTGGAACCAAAAAAGGTTCTTAATAAAAGGGTTCTCCTGTGGGGACAGCCAAAGAACCCTTTTAGGTTCTAGATAGCACTTTTTTTCTAAGAGTGTAGGTTACACTATGATTTGTCCTTAATGTGATGACCCTCCCATTGTCTGCATGGTTCGGATTGTGCAGCGGGAATAAAGGGGTGAATTCGTTTCTGGTACATTCCCTGTCACATCCTCACAGAGCTCAGATAGTTGAAAGTAATCTCCTTGCACCATTCACAATGAATTGTAATTGTTTTCTCCCTGGGGGTCTTAGCTATGACCTCTAAATGATTGTCCGGACTTATCTGTTTGAGTTGGGCTTTTATTATGAAAAGTACCCATATCTATGGGGCCAGAACAGAATAGCTTTATAGCTCAATAAAGAAGCCTAGATTTAACATTTAACCCACTTAGTCATAGCGAGAAGTTTTCATGGTTTAACCTGATTCTAAGCTGATGACTATAATAGGAAACTATTTTGGGGAGTAGTGTTGCTGCTTTATTTTGGACTCATGGTGGCCCTCCTGCTTGCCTGTTCAGCCTGAGGTGTCCAATAACCCAATTTGAGTTGACTTCGCTTGTCCAGGGAGAGAGGCGGCCTGGGGCTATGGAATGGGATAATTCAAGGATAGTCAAAGATAGAGCGCACATTCACACACTCACGTGCAATGCTTGAGTGAGCTAATTCGGTTCCTTTTAGGGGCTGCCTTGCGATCACATCTACAGTAGTTGATGATCAATATGGAACATATCTCGACTCCCCTTCGCTCTAACTAGACCTTATATTCTCTCGTTGAATTTTGTCTATTATCTCAATAAAGTTTTATAAAGTTCGTCATTATGAAAACTCCTGTCTTTAAATGAATATTTTCTGTGAAGTTTGAATAATTCAACTGAGTAGTGAAGTGTAGTTGAGCATCTGAACTACACTTTACTGTTCAGTTGAATTATTCAACTTGAGCCTTGGTAATGCATGAGTCATTCTTCACTTATGGACAAACCTCTTTGTTGACAATGAATCAGAGAATATGGATGAAATGGATATGAATTAAACCAGCTCCCTGCCGACTCCTGATTATCAGACCAAATGGTGCGTTGATGGCATTAAACAAGGCAATTGGTGAAAACAGAGTGGTGAGAAACGTATCCATCCCTCGCTCACAGCAGATCGAAACATTTCTTCAAATGATCAACCAGTATTTACGAAATGAACGAGAGTGAGAATGTTCAGACGCTTGATGTGTGTATAGTAATTATGTTGTGTCATTTCCCCTCAAACGTCATGAACAATGATATTATTCATAAAAGTGGCGTGAAAAAAAAGAAGAGAAATGTCCGGTTTTTTTAACCTTTATTTAACTAGGCAAGTCAGTTAATAACAAATTCTTATTTTCAATGATGGTCTCGGAACAGTGGATTAACTGCCTGTTCAGGGGCAAAACAACACATTTGTAGCTTGTCAGCTCCAGGATTTGAACTTGCAACCTTTCGGTTACTAGTCCAATGCTCTAACCACTAGGCTATGCTGCCAGTTCCACTTCACATGTGACGTGATTCATGTTATTGATTCATAAACTGAAAGAAAATCTAAAATCCACTTGAATACTACGTCACAACTATTCCACGCTCCATCCCTAAGTGATTTCGCCCCTATATATTTTTGTCAATATTGATTGATATCTTCATTAATTGCCAGGCGGCGTCGGACCAGGTGCTGCGTGTGTGGAGCTCGGGGATACAGTGTGCTGTGAACGTCATGCCTTATTAAGAGCCGGGCCCGACGGCCTCGGAGCGAGCAGTAAGCCATTGTTGGACTTGGCAACAGCTTATAGCTCCCTGGGGTTTGTGCCATAAAAGGTCTTTCTGTTAGCAGCCCGAATGCTTATTGTAGAAAAATTGTCCCTCAAAATAATTAGCATAGAAGAATGCAAAATGCATAATGTTAGGCAATTGACAGCTGCTTAGCTGAAACAAAGGGCTGTAAAATGGCTTTTGGTGTGAGCAGCACTTCTCATGGAAATGAACCATTGCCTGCCTTTTGGGGGCAAAGGGATATATCTATGTGGTTATGCTAATTGTGTACTCACTCATATAGCTGATAAAGTATTAGTGTATTTAGTTCCATATTCATTTGTATTCAACTGGGATGCATAGGCTAGATTGTCCTCTCTCTCTTTGTCTCTGTGTCTCTCTCTCTCCCTCTTTCTCCCTCTCTCTCTATCTCTCTCTCTCTCTCCCTCTTTCTCCCTCTCTCTCTATCTCTCTCTCTTCTCCCTCTTTCTCCCTCTCTCTCTCTCCCTCTTTCTCCCTCTCTCTCTCTATCTCTCTCTCTCCCTCTTTCTCCCTCTCTCTCTATCTCTCTCTCTTTCTCCCTCTTTCTCCATCTCTCTCTCCCTCTTTCTCCCTCTCTCTCTATCTCTCTCTCTCTTTCTCCCTCTTTCTTTCTCTCTTTATATCTCTCTCTCTCTCTCTCCTCTTTTCTCTCTCTGTCTCTTTATCTCTCCCCTCTTTATCTCTCTTTATCTCTCTCTCTCTCTCTCTCTCTATATATATATATATATATATCTTTATATCTCTCTCTCCCTCCTTCTTTCTTTCTCCCTCTATCTCTCTCTCTCTCCCTCTGTCTTTCTTTTTCTCTCACTCGCTCTCTCTCTCTTTATGTCTCTCTCCATCTTGTGTCAAGTGAACGTCATTTAGGGACAAACGTGCAGAAATGTCACACAGAAAACTACTGTTTTATTTAAGAAAAGGTTTCAATCATTTATGATTATTTTAGGATCCACAAGATTCCTGGTGTCTACGCAGCAGGCTGGCAACATCCCAACATAACCTTTGCAGAATAACATCCTCCAAAAGAACTCCCTTGTTGCGATAACTAGAAACAAGTTATCACATTCTTGCCTGAATACTTCTGGAATGGGGTTAGTTGAGTCCTTGGGGTCCTCAAAAGGTTGGGGTTGTGGGATAGAACACATATTTAAGTAATGTAAAGTGCTAACAGCATGTATTCATAGAGGGAGGATTCCAGAAGGTTGTGTGATTCCAGAATGATGTAGGCTATGGAAAGGACTGGCATTATCTCCAACATTCCAGACAGGGACAGTGCCCTGTGCTTAGTATGCTAATTCTCCCTCTAATTCAGCTTTGGGCGCATAAACAAAAAAGTGAGCAGTGGCATAGGCATCATGCCCATTGGGGGCAAAAGCGGCACGTGCCCCCTCAAATTTGTTATATATATATATATATATATATATATATATATATATATATATATATAAAAAATAAAAATATTTGTTGTTGTTTCTGTGTAATACTACTAGCCGGTTAGCAATTTTATGACGTTGGCTTTAGCTAGCCCAGATAGGATCCCAATCTCCCAACCTCATAACTAGGTACCAAGAAGCCATTTCAGGCTATCAATCAAGTTAGAGTAGCTAGCTTGTCTAACTAACTATCTTAGGCGTCATCCCTGCTGGCAAGGTTGGTAGACTTTAGAAAAGCAACCAATTACTAAATGTACTGAATAAGACTAACATTCCTTTCAATCTTTTACCCTGATTTTAGCAGAGAAGCATATTTAGTTTCTTTAAAAAAATAACCACCAGTCAGGAGGATACAGACAACTCAAGAGGTATGCTTAGACATGCAAAAGAATAAACATATTTTTGACATAGAATCAAAAATGGTTCTAGAAAAAGCTGTTTCAGGTCTTTGAAAAATGCAAAATTCTACAACTTCGACTGCCCCAGCCATCCTCATGTACTTTGTGCCCCCTCAGATTTTCATGGATGACGCCCCTGAGCAGTGCTGCTGTGATTGTGAGGAGATCAGGTGTCTGCGGCTGTATAGGGCTAATTACTGGCAGATGATTCATCACAGAGGACATGTGGACTGACTGACTGACTGACGGACGGACTAACTGTCTGACTGGCTGGCTGGTTGACGGACCGAGTAACTGACTGACTGACCAACTGGCTGGCTGACTTGTTTACTGACTGACTTACTAGCTAACTGACGGACATACGGACGGACTGATTGTCTATCTGTCTGACTGGCTAATTGGCTGACTGACTGATTGGTTGACTGACTAGCTGACTGACTGACTTACTGGTTGGCTGATTGGGTGACTGACTAGCTGACTGACTGGCTGGCTGACTGACTGGCTGACTAGCTGACTGACTGACTGACTGACTGGCAGGCAGGCAGGCAGGCTGACTGGCTAAGGCCAGAGGATGAAACATGGCCGATCTGTCAATATGAGCTATCTTCAAGAAGACGGGGCCCCACCTTTCCTCCCCTCCCCCGGGGGTTGCAGTGCTCTTTCTAGGTTCAGATGTTTTAGTTTGGTTTTCAAGGCATCAACTTGATAGAATGCAGAAGCATGCAGAGAGATCCTATAAATTATACCTCTGGATTCTATGTGTAATTATATGGAAGCGTGTACTGTATATAATATGGTGCTCCAGACGGTATGATTCTACACCCTTTAAACGTGTATGTAAAGCATAACTACACCCTGGGAAAGTGATTGTGTCATACGAAGTTCATAAAGGATTGGAGAAATGACTGAGATTTACTGAAATAGATCTCATTCGTTACTCCAGACCTTGACATGTATGGACAGCTCTGTCGCCTCTAATTCCAGTCATGTTGATGGCCTGGTTCCACATTGGAACCAATGCATCATTTGGTGGGGAGACATACTTTATCTCTCTCTTATCTTTAACAAATTCACATTGAACACTAACTTCCTTCAAATCCCAGTATAGTCTTCAATCATAAAAAAAAATCACTGTTAATATTGAGCCAACAGAATCATTTCCATCACAATATCTCTTTCTGTGTTCACTTTGGAGATGTCCGTCAGAGGGCTGTAGCGATAGGCAGCAGTGATATCCCTGCTCTCTGCTTCACAATCTTTAAAAGTTGAACTGGCGCAGCAGCAGCACGCCCATTCTCCCATTGTTCCCAGAGCAGAGTGCCAGGCGCTTGGTATTCCCAGCACAGGCCGACCGCTTCAAACTTCGGCCCGGAGGAGGATAGTCAGTGCATTAGGAATCCAGCCTAGTGCCACTGGTTCTCACACAGAGCTTTCCAACCCAATCTTGGTCTGTGGTGTATGCCGTTCCTCCTCCTTCCCCCTCCCCAGCCCATCCCTATGGACTATCATGTGCATCATCTCCAGAGGAGTAGCGCTTGTTTTAGTTCTTTTGAGTTATGGCTGTGTAACTTATTTACTTCTATTATTTCAACTGTTGTCCCTGTGTATACTGCAAGTCCACTCCACCGCAACACGAAACCAGAAAGTCCCCTCATTCGGGTGTTGCAACAGGAACCGAGTCAGACTTCTCCTAAAACACTTGAATTATGTGCCGCGCTGTGTAATATTTCATCCACTGTCATAGGACAGGAAAATCCTAAAACCATTTGTATTTTGTTTAGCAGTCACCCTAAATCATCAAGGACTTGAGAGAGGCCTCTCACCTGTTTTCTCATGAAACGGTCCCTTTCACATCAGCAGTCCAGCTGGTTTCTGTACTCTCCTGGCTTGATTAGAAGGCATGAGAGAGAGAGAGAAAGAAAGAGAGAGCGAAAGAGAGAGAGAAAGAGAGAGAGAGAGAGAGACCCAGACTGATGGTGATTTATTTTCTTAACATGACATCTGTCTAAAGTGTTTTTTTTTTCTTAAAGCCTTTCGTCAGTCACTTCTGTACCCTGACGAACCAACCTCTCTCAGTTGTGCTTCATATGTTACGCTTCATGCTGTTTTGAAGGGGAATAAAGTCCTAATGTTCAATCAAAATACACCATTCCTCTTGTTTGTTTAATGTTAAAGGGAGGGCCAGTGCCATTCAACGTCGTTCTTGCTCCCCGGGCCTCTTCCAGGCTGGGCTGGTGGTAGTGTGATGGACATTATTTGGCTACACTAGCGTTAGTTTGATCGACAGTGTTTGGCTCCACTTGTGGTGCTACCGTAGTAAATGATGGACAGGGTCATAGTGGGGGACAGTGGCTCAGTGTACTGGGTTCTGCCCTCGGAGCACACAGACTGCAGACACTCTGTTCTGGCCCCATGGGGGGTTACAGAGCTCTAACCCTCTTACAAATCTCTCAATTGTGCTACTCAACACACAAACGACAGACACACACGCACTCACACACACACACACACATGCATACACAGGCCCCACATGATTGTTATCAGGCCTCTCTCCCTAATAACACACAACCACCTTAAATCACCATCCGTGTATTACATTCACCATACACTCACCATACACTCACCATACACTCACCATACACTCACCATACATTCCCTATAGATTTGACTATGGTGATCACATCTTAATGGGGTATCCATCCAACATCTAATACAAGAAGTGTGATTAGGAGAAGTAGGTGCTGGAAAGAAAAGCCCTGCTTGTGAGCGGAAGAGACGTGTCCACCCTCAGTTCCTAGAGGCTCCTTGCCAATATTTGCTCATGTTCCCTCAACTGAGATCTCAGCCCGGCTGAATGTTGTATGAACACAAGCTGCGAGTGATGTCATTCATTGAGCCGGGGGACCCGGGGTTTGAATCCCAGTAATGAATTGTGAATGGGAACAGATTAGTTGCAGGCAGCAACTCCCTAGCTCCATAGCTGGCTTCTTGAACGGTTGCCATCTCTCCTGGGGAATGGTGTGTGGAGCCGGGCGCTCTTTATTCGATACTTGTTAGCACGTGCACTTACCAGGTCAGTCAGCAGTCAGTCAGGCTGGAAACAAGGAAGGTTAATGAGTCCATGAGATGTTGGCTGAACTGTTTTGGGAGTCAAAACCACCATTGTGAGTGATTAGTTATGCAAATAGATATAGGATAAATCAGCTATCTGTCAGTATCGGGTTAGATTTATTGCGACAGCAATATAAGCTAAGAACACAGTGGTTCATTGTCTACATTGTCTTTAAATCTAGTCACCTACAGTATGTGCACTATTTCTTTGATCACAAGAAAGGTACTGTTTTAAGGGCAAGCATTGAGTCATTTTCTAAATATTTTCCAAATGGCCTGTTTCTGTCAAGTGTTCGCTGTAGTTTCTGTACAAATGTCTACTGAAAGTCAATAATATACCTGTACATCTTTGATGCTTGATATGGTTCCTACTTGATTCACACTGAATGTATAAAACATGCTCATTCCATGACATTGTACCATGTAAATCGCTGTGAAATAACCTTACCATAATCCTAAATATTGTATTTTCAGCTGTTCGAAACTGGTGTACAAAACCGAAATTAAAAGACAAAAAAACACAACTTAAGAACGGAAGCATAGAAATAGCGCACAGAGAACAGATCTATCACTTCTTAGACTTGTTTTCAATGAGAATGACAGATCTATAACACACATTTCTATATGAATTTGGTCGGGTCTGCATAAAATGCAGCTTTAAGTCATCGTAGTAAACAACTTAGTGACTCGGCTTAAAGAAATAAGGCGTAGTAAGTTCTCTTTCTTTAGGAACAAAAAGAGTGAGGCTTTAAAGCAAACATTCCAACATGAAATCCACCTAAGACCATAATAGCATTTTGGTATTCCCACACAAGTTTCTTTAAGCCCCGTTAATCATGTGCGTTGTACAATCTTTTTGGCGACTGCGTTCTTAACTGGTGAAGTCACTAATACCAGCCGATTAGTGGATTGCTTGTGAGGCTGTGACCCTAAAATAGCATGGCTGGTCTGCAGCTGACCCATAATAAACATGCATCAGATTGGCCTATTGGATGAGCTGCTTTACTATCCAGCGTGTGTATGGATTTCTATAGAGTGCATGCAACCTCGATAAACACAGCGCTTCTTTATGTCTTTCACGTAAGCATACGACTACCAATAATTAGGAATGTGGAGTTAGTTAATAATCAGGTGGCGACCCTGTGTGTGTGTGTGTGTGTGTGTGTGTGTGTGTGTGTGTGTGTGTGTGTGTGTGTGTGTGTGTGTGTGTGTGTGTGTGTGTGTGTGTGTGTGTGTGTGTGTGTGTGTGTGTGTGTGTGCATGTGTGTGTGCTCCTATTCCCTGTAGCCCCTTACATACATCAGCCAGACAGACTCTGCAAGGCACAGTAATTGCTCCCCCTAAACGTTAAGGCAATCAGCAGCTCAATCAGGCCCCAGCGTTACTGCGTAGTACAATGGGAACTGCACTACTCAACACAGGAGGAGCATTCTAGGGGCCCCCAAATCTCTGGAACTAATGACTGTGAATATGTGGCCCAGAAGTATGTGCCCTAAAGAGATGCAGCTAGCTAAGCAGAAATATGGAAACCTGGGGTCGGATTCACAAAACCTTCTTAAGAAGACGTTTCTTCTTAACTGCCATTTTTTCCTTAGCTACGAAGAAAGTTAAGCAAAGTTGCTATTCCTCAATAAAGTTATTGGCAATGTTCTTAAGGTTTTTCCTAAGTTTCTTCCTAAGAAAAAAATTAAGAAGAAATGGGATTCTTGAAAATAATGCTTTAGGATTTCTTCAAAGGAAATCGTTTTCTTGAACGTTTTCTTGCACCACAGACCCAGTTGGCTACCAGATTTTTTAAATACAGCAAGAATACAAATGAAACACGCATTATCTAGCTAGCTAGTAATTAACAACATATTACAATATTGTAGAAGTGTTAAATAGCTAGCACTATCTTGCCAATTTGCAAAGAAGCACTTGGCGGACTTAGCTAACGCTAATGTTGTTAGCTATGTTGGCTCTAATGTCTTTACAGGTTAGCTAGCTAATGTAGCTAACTAACTTACCGGTCGCGCAGTCACTCTACCACCATCTCTATGATGGACGACACCTTCTCCTCCAACTAGTCCACGTGAATGGTCCTTCAGCTCACCTTCTTCTTAGCAGCTGACTTGATGTCGGACCACTTGTTTTTTTACGGCGTCACTGTCCCTTGCCATACCCCCGACGGCAGAGACAGACTCAGCCACTGTCGCCCATCCTTTCTTTTTGGTCTCTGCAGTGACCCCGCAGTTATCAAGCCTCCCATACAGCAACCTTTTCCTGGCTGCTATGTCCTCCACCATCACTTCAATCTCTTTTCTTGGTTATCCATGTTTGATTTTTATATGGCTCGTCTGACGGCTATAATGTGTGAAAAATAACCAAATAACCAAATCCTATCATCCCTGTCACATAGGCTTATTTATTGGTTTTAAGCAATTTCTTAAGAAATATTATTTCCGAAGTCCATAAGAAAACGACGATTTCCTAAGAACATTTTGAGGAATTGCCTTTACGAACTATCTTATGAACTTCCAATTTTTTTCCACAAGAAACTTCTTATGTTTTTTTCGTAAGTAGTGTTTTGTGAATCCGGCCCCTGGAGGCAGGCAGGCAACACCCTACAGAAAAAGAGAAAACCCCCCAGAAATACACTTGTTGGAAATATGAACCCCTAACGCCCCACCTATCTAACTCGGGACTCCAGGAGCATGCTGGAACCTGCCTGGGCAGAAGCCAGTGTGTACAATACATAGAACAGTGCGGATCTGTATCTCCTCTGGGCCCTCTCAGTCAGTCAATGTTCTTCATTCTGCCAACGGAACACTGCAAATGGTTCTGAGGGATTCTAGAGCTTCTAGAGATGCCACACTGATACTGCACGTATGTGTCCTTAAATAACATGGATGTCAGGGTGAAGACATGTCTGCTGTAACCTAATTTGAGAGAATTATAGGTTTCAGGCTGCTTTTGACACCTCTTTGGTCGATTACTAAAATGGTAGTCCAACAAAACCTGACCAGAATATACTGGAAAGAGCAATTAAGGCCCACTGTTATGTACTCAACATATGTGTGCTGACCTAGATCTCCCTATATACAGTATAAAACAATGGAAACTTACAAAAACAATGCGTCGGTGATCTTCTAGTAAAACTAAATTATAAGTGAATATAATATATGTATTCATCTTTACTAACCAATGAAATGCAAGTCATCAATCCAATCCTCTCGCTTCTCTGTGACCTAGAAAAGAGGATCAGCATCTGCCTTCATCAGGGAGAAAAATATCCGCTACTTTACAGTATTTTTATGAATTACTCTCATTATTTAAGGTCACTGATCTACTGTGAGAGAAGTTTCACGGAGCAACATACTGCACTATCTAAATCTTCATAGGACATCTCGCATGAATATTTATGAGCAGGACAGGCAGACGTCATTCTCATGAGCTCTGAGGAATATGAATATTCTAATGAGGCTGGGGAGGGGGTGGGCGGGGCTGTCTTCACTCCCAACAAGCAACAAACTTCCTGCATCAATATTCATGAGGCGAAGATGCTGCGATGCTGCTCCGTGTTTCCAACGGCACCCAGGCCGTGTGTGCGTACGTGCGTGCGTGCATGCACGTGTGTGTGTGCGCATGTTTGTTTGCGAGGGATCAATTATCCTCAGTGGTCCCACAGTAAAAGAGACACGCCGGTGTCTGTAGCATTTAGCAGAACAACGTTGTGGCTACTCTGCTAGGTCTCAAAAGTAAAAAGGACATGCTACAAGCCTCCGGAGTGGACCCCGTTTCTCTGCCCATGCTTTTACTAGAACACATTGCACGACTGTCCTAGTTCACCACCATATCACCTGTTAGGATACAGTCTAGATCTGCACTGTCTAGGTCAGTCACTTAGTGTTCTTTCTCCATTCTTCATCCATGTTAATTGAATAATTGATCAAAGCTGCAGAATAGCGGTAAATGTTTGCCTGTTGTCATTCATTCCTCTGCAACGGTGTTTTCTCTCTTTGTAGATGCCCTCTTTGTCAAGGCTGTGGTTCAATAACAATGTGGTCATCTGTTGGTTCATCATCAGCACAGCTCATGTGCTCTGAACAGACTAGTGCACACATCACGTTACCAACCACAGGCCACTGGGATTGTAAGGGGTAATGACCTACAGGTTATTTTCAGAGGTGGAGACATTAGCTAGGCCTTTGAGATCATTCTTTTCTTATCATACCAGCTAGCAACCTTCTCCCAACGTTATCCCACGCACAGCCAAGTGTTTGGGACGGGGTGGTTGAGCATCTGACTTATCATCTTATCATCTTGAGACCTGGGCTGGGCTGAAGTGGGCTGAATGTGTGGAGCCGGACTGGAGAGGATAAGTATGCAGGGCACTGATGCTGCGTAGGGATGGATGGCTGCAGGAAAGAAGCTTTGACTAACAACTTGATCATTGTGTGTGAATTCTGTGTGTGTGTATGTGTGTGTGTGTGTCTCAGGTTTTAATGGATTGCAGTTCTTGTGTTGCTTCAATGAGTCTGTGAAAACACAGTCATTACAGGACTCTTCATCTTGTGTGGCCTGACTGGCCTGTCTGAGTGTCTCTTTAACAGACTGCTCACAAGTTAAACATTTTGTCTGAAAACATCACTGGGCTACGGTGGTCAGACAAAGACAGATCTGCCTAATGAAACTCGAGGAAGAGGGAACCGTTTAGATTTAAGAGCTATGAATCGTTGTGTGTTGATGCCTTGGGTGGAAATATCTAGAGATGTACATATTTTGATAACTGAAGTGGAACATTCCAGTCATTCCCGGTAATAAACTCATGAGAACGAGAGCCAGAAAAGTGGTGACGCCGTTTGAAACGAGACACTTTACTTCTGCCCATAGCTAGTATCACTCTGTCTCTTTGAGATATAGTGTGTCAATGGAGTTTGCTGGTATTTTTGGCCATGTGCAAGATGATACCATAGGAAAACGGAATCTTGTCATGTCATTGTTGCCAAAAGTTATGCGTCAACCAATTCAAGCTCCTGTGAATTGGTCATTGCGGTGCCAATGGGAAAAGATGAGCTTCAACCACTTGATGCTTGTGTCAATGCATTGATGAGTGTCATAGGGTGTACGCAAATGTCAATACATCACAGTCAATGGGTAAAGATGAGTGCCAACTAATTGACGCTTATGTCAATATATTGCATTCAACAGGAAGTGATGGGTTGACGTTTACGTCAGTACATTGCAGCGAGAGGAGGGAGGGGAGGGAGAGTCAACAGACAGACAGAGGTGGGAGAGAGGAGGGATTGAGAGGAGAGGAGGGAGGGAGAGAGAGAGAGAGATGAGAGGACGGGGAGGGAGGGGAACGAGAGAGGGATAGGGTAAAAGAGGGAGGGGAAGTGAGAGGAGGGATGGGAGAGAAAGCGAGAGGAGGGAGATAGGAGGGAGAGAGAGAGAGAGAGAGGAAGGGAAAGAGAGAAAGGGAGAGGGGAAGAGGTGGAGGGAGTGAAAGAAGGGGACAGAGAGAAGAGGAGGGGGGTAAAGAGGAAGTAGAAATATAGAAACAGAAGGAGGGAGAGAGAAGGGGGAGGGAGGGAGAGAGAGAGAGAATAGAGAGACGGGGAAAGAGAGAAGAACTGTCTGTCTGTGAGTCTCATCTTTTCCTCTTTTCATCTTTTCCTTTTTTTAAAATGTTTATATTTATTTTTTATTTTTTACCTTTATTTATACAGGTTTTTCTCATTGAGATAACATCTCTTTTCCAAGAGAGACCTGGTCTAATAACAGCAGGGGGAACATCGTTTCAGACAAAACAACTTACATACACTAACACAACATTAAACAAAACTATAAACACACATACAGTATAAAAAAACAAACATTTTACATTAAAAACATAAAGGTCATGACCAAAAACAGCTGGCCTATAAACAATTACACTCTTCTATGATATATACATCGATCAAGTGTTTTAAATTCCACCAACGAAACTAGATCATCAAATTTCTAAATGTTTAGGAGAGATTTCCAGGACCACGGAGCTGAGTAACTAAAACTATTTCTATTTCTAGACAGTGTCTACCAATTTCCCATTAACAGCAATGTATTGATATAAGCATCATTTGGTTGACGCTCATCTTTTCCCATTGCTACCGCAAAACCTGATGGGAGCATGGCCAATTGACATGAGCATCAATTGGTTAACACCACATTTTTTGTTTTGATAAGCATCAATTATGTTTTGAGGCTGATAATGGGCTGACATGTAATGTCCCGTCTTCTTTACTCCTTTTCCCTAACTAGGAATTATGTTTATGCCTTCAGAAAGTATTCATACCCGGATGACTTACACATTTTTTTGTTATGGTACAGCCTGAATTCAAATTGGATAAAATCAATTTTTTTTCTCAACCATCTGCTTACAATACCCCATAATGACAAAGTGAAAACATGTTTTTAGAAATGTTTACAAATGTGTAGAAAATTAAATACAGAAATATCTCATTTACATAAGTATTCACACCCCTCAGTCAAGACTTTGTAGAAGCACGTTTGGCAGCGATTACAGCTGTGAGTCTTTCTGGGTAAGTCTGTAAGTGCTTTCCACACCTGGATTGTGCTACATTTGCCCATTATTCTTTTCAACATTTTTCAAGCTCTGTCAAATTGGTTGTTGACCATTGCTAGATAACAGTTTTTAGGTCTAGCCATAGATTTTAAAGTAGATTTAAGTCAAAACTGTAACTCGGCCACTCAGGAACATTCACTGTCTTCTTGGTAAGCAACTTCAATGTAGATTTGGCATTGTGTTTCAGGTTATTGTCCTGCTGAAAAGTGGAAAGCACACTGTACCAGGTTTTCCACTAGGATTTTGCCTGTGCTTAGCTCCATTCCGTTTCTTTTTCATCCTGAAAAACTCCCTAGTCCTTGGTGATTACACGCATACCCATAACATGATGCAGCCAACACTATGCTTGAAAATATGGAGTGTGGTACTCAGTAATGTGTTGAATTGGATTTGCCCCAAACATAACACTTTGTATTCAGGCCAAAAAGTGAATGACTTTGCCACATCTTTTGCAGTATTACTTTAGTGCTTTGTTGCAAACAGGATACAGTACATGTTTTGGAACATTTTAATTCCGTAAAATCTTCCTTATTTTCACTCTGTCAATTAGGTTAGTATTGTGGAGTATCTACAATGTTGTTGATCCATCCTCAGTTTTCTCCTATCACAGCCATTAAACTCTGTAACTGTTTTAAAGTCACTATGGGCCTCATGGGGAAATCCCTGAGCGGTTTCTTTCCTCTTAGGCAACTGAGTTAGGAAGGATGCCTGTGTCTTTGTATTGACTGGCTGTATTGATACACCATCCAAAATGTAATAATAACTTCACCATGCTCAAAGGGATTTTTAATGTCTGCTTTTTTATTTTTACCCATCTACCAATAGGTGCCCTTCTTTGCGGAGAATTGCCAACATCCCTGGTCTCTGTGGTTGATTCTGTGTTTTTAATTCACTGCTCGACTGAGGGACCTTATAGATAATTGTATGTGTGGGGTACAGAGATGAGGTGGTCATTCAAAAATCATGTTCAACTCTATTATTGCACACAGAGCGAGCAACATGTGTGACTTTTTATGGACATTTTTACTCCTGAACTTATTCAGGCCATAACAA